>NW_027364027.1:0-339529 GCF_046119375.1 Phyllobates terribilis | reverse complement strand
GCCCTACATAGCCCTTTCTCGACCTACAACGCCCTTTCTAGCCCTACAACGCCCTACAACGCCCTTTCTCGCCCTACAATGCCCTACAACGCCCTTTCTCGCCTTTTCTCGCCCTTTCTCACCCTACAATACCCTTTCTAGCCCTACAACGCACTACAACGCCCTACAAGGCCCTTTCTAACCCTACAACGCCCTACAACGCCCTTTCTCGCCCCACAACGCCGTTTCTCACTCTACAACGCCCTTTCTCGCCCGTTCTCGCCCTACAACCCCCTTTCTCGCCCTACAATGCCCTTTCTCACGCTTTCTCGCCCTAAAACGCCCTACAACGCCCTTTCTCACCCTTTCTCATCCTTGCTCGCCCTTTCTGACCCTACAACGCCCTTTCTCGCCCTACAACGCCCTACAACGCACTTTCTCGCCCTACAACGCCCTAGCTCGCCCTTACTCGCCCTACAACGAACTTTCTCGCATTAAAAAGCTCTTTCTTGCCCTTTCTCGCCCTTTCTCGCCCTTTTTCGCCCTACAACGCCCTACAACGCCCTTTCTCGCCCTATAACGCCCTAGCTCGCCCTTTCTCGCCCGAAAACACCCTTTCTCGCCCTAAAAAGCTCTTTCTTACCCTTTTTCGCCCGTTCTCGCCCTACAACGCCCTTTCTCACCCTACAACTCCCTTTCTCACCCTTTCTCGCCCTACAACGCCCTTTCTCGCCCTTTCTCGCCCTACAAGGACCTACAACGCCCTAAAACGCCCTGTATCGCCCTGTCTCACAATTTCTAACCCTACAACGCCCTTTATCGCTATTTCTCGCCCTTTCTCGCCCTACAACGACCTTTCTCGCACTCACTCGCCCTTTCTCGCCCTTTCTCGCCCTACAACGCCCTTTTTCGCCCTACAACGCCCTTTCTCACCCTTTCTCGCCATTTCTCACCCTTTCTCGCCCTTTCTCGCCCTACAACACCATACAACGCCCTACAACGCCCTACATAGCCCTTTCTCGACCTACAACGCCCTTTCTAGCCCTACAACGCCCTACAACGCCCTTTCTCGCCCTACAACGCCCTTTCTCGCCTTTTCTCGCCCTTTCTCACCGTACAATACCCTTTCTAGACCTACAACGCACTACAACGCCCTACAAGGCCCTTTCTAACCCTACAACGCCCTACAACGCCGTTTCTCACTCTACAACGCCCTTTCTCGCCCGTTCTCGCCCTACAACGCCCTTTCTCGCCCTACAATGCCCTTTCTCACGCTTTCTCGCCCTAAAACGCCCTACAATGCCCTTTCTCACCCTTTCTCATCCTTGCTCGCCCTTTCTCACCCTACAACGCCCTTTCTCGCCCTACAACGCCCTACAACGCCCTACAACACACTTTCTCGCCCTACAACGCCCTAGCTCGCCCTTACTCGCCCTACAACGCCCTTTCTCGCACTAAAAGCTCTTTCTTGCCCTTTCTCGCCCTTTCTCGCCCTACAACGCCCTACAACGCCCTACAACGCCCTTTCTCGCCCTACAACGCCCTAGCTCGCCCTATCTCGCCCGAAAACACCCTTTCTCGCCCTAAAAAGCTCTTTCTTACCCTTTCTCGCCCGTTCTCGCCCTACAACGCCCTTTCTCGAGCTACAACTCCCTTTCTCACCCTTTCTCGCCCTACAACGCCCTTTCTCGCCCTTTCTCGCCCTTTCTCGCCCTTGCCCACCCTTTCTCACCCTAAAACGCCCTTTCTTGCCCTTTCTCACCCTTTCTCGCCCTACAACACCCTTTCTCGCCCTACAATGCCCTACTACGCCCTTTCTCGCCCTACAACGCCCTACAACGCCCTTTCTCGCCCTACAACGCCCTTTCTCACCCTTTCTCGCCCTACAAGGACCTACAACGCCCTAAAACGACCTGTATCGCCCTGTCTCACAATTTCTAACCCTACAACGCCCTTTATCGCTATTTCTCGCCCTTTCTCGCCCTACAACGACCTTTCTCGCACTCACTCGCCCTTTCTCGCCCTTTCTCACCCTACAACGCCCTTTCTCGCCATACAACGCCCTTTCTCACCCTTTCTCGCCATTTCTCACCCTACAACGCCCTTTATCACCCTTTCTCGCCCTTTCTCGCCCTACAACACCATACAACGCCCTACAACGCCCTACATAGCCCTTTCTCGACCTACAACGCCCTTTCTAGCCCTACAACGCCCTTTCTCGCCCTACAATGCCCTACAACGCCCTTTCTCGCCTTTTCTCGCCCTTTCTCTCCCTACAATACCCTTTCTAGCCCTACAACGCACTACAACGCCCTACAAGGCCCTTTCTAACCCTACAACGCCCTACAACGCCCTTTCTCGCCCCACAACGCCGTTTCTCACTCTACAACGCCCTTTCTCGCCCGTTCTCGCCCTACAACCCCCTTTCTCGCCCTACAATGCCCTTTCTCACGCTTTCTCGCCCTAAAACGCCCTACAACGCCCTTTCTCACCCTTTCTCATCCTTGCTCGCCCTTTCTGACCCTACAACGCCCTTTCTCGCCCTACAACGCCCTACAACGCACTTTCTCGCCCTACAACGCCCTAGCTCGCCCTTACTCGCCCTACAACGAACTTTCTCGCATTAAAAAGCTCTTTCTTGCCCTTTCTCGCCCTTTCTCGCCCTTTCTCGCCCTACAACGCCCTACAACGCCCTTTCTCGCCCTATAACGCCCTAGCTCGCCCTTTCTCGCCCGAAAACACCCTTTCTCGCCCTAAAAAGCTCTTTCTTACCCTTTTTCGCCCGTTCTCGCCCTACAACGCCCTTTCTCACCCTACAACTCCCTTTCTCACCCTTTCTCGCCCTACAACGCCCTTTCTCGCCCTTTCTCGCCCTTTCTCGCCCTTGCCCACCCTTTCTCACCATACAACGCCCTTTCTCGCCCTACAACGTCCTTTCTCGCCCTACAACGCCCTACAATGCCCTACAACACCCTTTCTCGCCCTTTCTCGCCCTAGCTCGCCCTTTCTCACCCTACAATGCCCTTTCTCACCCTCTCTCGCCCTAAAATGCCCTACAACGCCCTTTCCCGCCCTTTCTCGCCCTACAATGCTTTTCTCGCCCTACAACGCCCTACAACGTCCATTCTTGCCCTTTCTCGCCCTACAATGCCTTATCTCGCCCTACAACACCCTTTGTCGCCCTACATAGCCCTTTTTCGCCCTACAACACCCTTTCTCGCCCTTTCTCGCCCTTTCTCACCATTTCTCACCCTACAACGCCCTTTCTCGCCCTTTCTCGCCCTACAACGCCATTTCTCGCCCTACAACACCCTACAACTCCCATCCTCGCCCTACAACGCCCTAGAACGCACTAAAACACCTTTTCTCACCCTACAACAACCTTTCTCACCCTACAACGCCCTTTCTCTCCCTTTCTCACCCTACAGAGCCCTTTCTCGCCCTTTCTCGCCCTAAAACGCCCTTTCTTGCCCTTTCTCACCCTTTCTCGCCCTACAACGCCCTTTCTCGCCCTACAACGCCCTACTACGCCCTACAACGCCCTACAACGCCCTTTCTCACCCTTTCTCGCCCTTTCTCGCCCTACAAGGACCTACAACGCCCTAAAACGCCCTTTCTCGCCCTGTCTCACAATTTCTAACCCTACAACGCCCTTTATCGCTATTTCCCGCTCTTTCTCGCCCTACAACGCCCTTTCTCGCACTTACTCACCCTTTCTCGCCCTACAACGCCCTAAAACGCCCTTTCTCGCCCTACAACGCCCTTTCTCACCCTTTCTCGACATTTCTCACCCTACAACGCCCTTTATCACCCTTTCTCGCCCTTTCTCACCCTACAACACCATACAACGCCCTACAACGCCCTACATAGCCTTTTCTCTCCCTACAACGCCCTTTCTCGCCCTTTCTCGCCCTACAGCGCCCTTTCTCGCCCTACAACGCCCTTTCTCGACCTTTCTCAGCCTACAACGCTCTTTCTAGCCCTACAACGCCCTTTCTCGCCTTTTCTCGCCCTTTCTCACCCTACAATACCCTTTCCAGCCCTACAATGCACTACAACGCCCTTTCTCGCCCTGTCTCGCCCTACCATTCCCTACAACGCCCTTTCTCACTCTTCAACGCCCTTTCTCACCCTTTCTCGCCCTACCATTCCCTACAACGCCCTTTCTCACCCTACAACGCCCTTTCTCGCCCTACAACACCCTTTCTCGCCCTTTGTCACTCTACAATGCCCTTTCTCGCACTTTCTCGCCCTTTCTAGCCCTACAGCGCCCTTACTCGACCTTTCTCACCCTTTCAAGCCCTTTCTCGCCATTTCTCACCCTTTCTCGCCATACAACGCCCTACAACGCCCTACAACTCCCTTTCTCACCCTACAAAACCCTTTCTCGCCCTACAACGCCCTTTCTCACCCTTTCTCGCCCTACAACGCCCTACAACGCCCTACAACGCCCTTTCTCACCCAACAACGCCCTTTCTCGCCCTTTCACGCCCGAAAACACCCTTTCTCGCCCTACAAAGCCCTTTCTCGCCCTTTCTCGCCCTACAACGCCCTTTCTCGCCCTTTCTTCCCCTTTCTACCCCTTTCTCACCCTACAACGCCCTTTCTTGCCCTACAACGCCCTTTCTCACCCTTTCTCGCCCTACAACGCCCTTTCTCGCCCTTTCGCACCCTAAAACGCCCTTTCTCGCCCTTTCTCGCCCTACAACGCCCTTTCTCGCCCTACAACGCCCTACAACTCCCTAGAACGCACTACAACGCCCTTTCTCACCCTACCACACCCTTTCTCACCCTACAACGCCCTTTCTCGCCCTTTCTCGCCCTTTCTCACCCTACAGCACCCTTTCTCGCCCTTTCTCGCCCTACAACACCCTTTCTCGCCCTTTCTCACCCTTTCTCGCCCTTCAGCGCCCTTTCTCGCACTACAAAGCCCTACTACGCCCTTTCTCACCCAACAACGATCTACAACTCCCTTTCTCCCCCTACAACTCCCTTTCTCACCCTTTCTCGCCCTTTCTCGCCCTACAATGACCTACAACGCCCTACAACGCCCTTTCTCACCCTGTCTCGCTATTTCTCACCCTACAATGCCCTTTCTCGCCCATTCTCACCCTACAACATCATACAACGCCCTACAACTCCCTACAAAGCCCTTTCTCACCCTACAACGTCCTTTCTCGCCCTTTATTACCCTACAGAGACCTACAGCGCCCTTTCTCGCCCTTTCTCGCCCTACAACGCCCAACAACGCCCTTTCTTGCCCTTTCTCACCCTACAATGCCCTTTCTAGACCTACAACTCCCTACAACGCCCTTTCTTGCCCTACAATGCCCTTTATCACCCTCTCTCGCCGTAAAACGCCCTACAACGCCCTTTTTCGCCCTACAACAACCTTTCTCTCCCTTTCTCACCCTTTTTCACCCTTTCTCGCCCTTTCTCACCCTACAACGCCCTTTCTCGCCTTACAACGCCCTTTCTCGCCCTACAACACCCTACAACTCCCTTCCTCGCCCTACAACGCCCTAGAACGCACTACATCGCCCTTTCTCACCCTACAACAACCTTTCTCACCCTACAACGCCCTTTCTCGCCCTTTCTCGCCCTTTCTCACAAAACAGAGCTCTTTCTCGCCCTTTCTCGCCCTTTTTCGCCCTTTCTCGCCCTACAACGCCCTTTCTCGCCCTACAACGCCCTACTACGCCCTTTCTCGCCCTACAACGCCCTACAACGCCCTTTCTCGCCCTACAACACCCTTTCTCACCCTTTCTCGCCCTTTCTCGCCCTACAAGGACCTACAACTCCCTACAACGCCCTTTCTCATTCTGTCTCACAATTTCTAACCCTACAACGCCCTTTATCGCTATTTCTCGCCCTTTCTCGCCCTACAACGCCCTTTCTCGCACTTACTCGCCCTTTCTCGCCCTACAACGCCCTACAACGCCCTTTCTCGCCCTACAACGCCCTTTCTCACCCTTTCTCGCCATTTCTCACCCTGCAACGCCCTTTATCACCCTTTCTCGCGCTTTCTTGCCCTACAACACCTTACAACGCCCTACAACGCCCAACATAGCCCTTTCGCGCCCTACAACGCCCTTTCTCGTCCTTTCTCTCCCTACAGCGCCCAACAACGCCCTTTCTTGCCCTTTCTCACCCTACAATGCCCTTTCTAGACCTACAACTCCCTACAACGCCCTTTCTTGCCCTACAATGCCCTTTATCACCCTCTCTCGCCGTAAAACGCCCTACAACGCCCTTTTTCGCCCTACAACAACCTTTCTCTCCCTTTCTCACCCTTTTTCACCCTTTCTCGCCCTTTCTCACCTTACAACGCCCTTTCTCGCCCTTTCTCGCCTTACAACGCCCTTTCTCGCCCTACAACACCCTACAACTCCCTTCCTCGCCCTACAACGCCCTAGAACGCACTACATCGCCCTTTCTCACCCTACAACAACCTTTCTCACCCTACAACGCCCTTTCTCGCCCTTTCTCGCCCTTTCTCACCCTACAGAGCTCTTTCTCGCCCTTTCTCGCCCTTTTTCGCCCTTTCTCGCCCTACAACGCCCTTTCTCGCCCTACAACGCCCTACTACGCCATTTCTCGCCCTACAACGCCCTACAACACAGTTTCTCACCCTTTCTCGCCCTTTCTCGCCCTACAAGGACCTACAACTCCCTACAACGCCCTTTCTCATTCTGTCTCACAATTTCTAACCCTACAACGCCCTTTATCGCTATTTCTCGCCCTTTCTCGCCCTACAACGCCCTTTCTCGCACTTACTCGCCCTTTCTCGCCCTACAACGCCCTACAACGCCCTTTCTCGCCCTACAACGCCCTTTCTCACCCTGTCTCGCCATTTCTCACCCTGCAACGCCCTTTATCACCCTTTCTCGCGCTTTCTTGCCCTACAACACCTTACAACGCCCTACAACGCCCAACATAGCCCTTTCGCGCCCTACAACGCCCTTTCTCGTCCTTTCTCTCCCTACAGCGCCCTACAGCACCCTTTCTCGACCTTTCTGACCCTACAATGCCCTTTCTCACCCTCTCTCGCCCTAAAACGCCCTACAACACCCTTTTTCACCCTACAACACCCTTTCTTGCCCTTTCTCACTCTTTCTCGCCCTTTCTTACCCTACAACGCCCTTTCTTGCCCTTTCTCGCCCTACAACGCCCTTTCTCGCCCTACAACGCCCTACAACTCCCTTTCTCGACCTACAACGCCCAAGAATGCCCTACAATGCCCTTTCTCATCCTACAACACCCTTTCTCACACTACAACGCCCTTTCTCGCCCTTTCTCGCCCTTTCTCACCGTACAGCGCCCTTTCTCGCCCTTTCTCACCCTTTCTCGCCCTACAGCGCCCTTTCTCGACCTACAACGCCCTTTCTCGCCCTTTCTCACCCTTTCTCGCCCTACAATGCCCTTTCTCGCCCTACAAAGCCGTACTACGCCCTTTCTCGCCCTACAACGCCCTACAACGCCCTTTCTCGCCCTACATCGACCTTTCTTACCCTTTCTCACCCTTTCTCGCCCTACAACTACCTACAATGCGCTACAACGCCATTTCCCGCCCTGTCTCGCCATTTCTCACCCTACAATGCCCTTTATCGCCATTTCTCGCCCTTTCTCACCCTTTCTCGCCCTACAATGCCCTTTCTCGCCCTACAAAGCCGTACTACGCCCTTTCTCGCCCTACAACGCCCTACAACGCCCTTTCTCGCCCTACATCGACCTTTCTTACCCTTTCTCACCCTTTCTCGCCCTACAACTACCTACAATGCGCTACAACGCCATTTCCCGCCCTGTCTCGCCATTTCTCGCCCTACAGCGCCCTTTCTCGCCCTACAAAACCCTTTCTCGCTCTACAACACCCTTTCTCACCCTACAACGCCCTTTCTCGCCCTACAATTCCCTTTCTCACCCTGTCTCGCCATAAAACGCCCTACAGCGCCCTTTTTTGCCCTACAACACCCTTTCTCGCCCTTGCTCACCCTTTCTCACCCTGCAGCGCCCTTTCTCTCCCTACAACGCCCTTTTTTACCCTTGCTCACCCTACAACGCCCTTTCTCTCCCTACAACGCACTACTACGCCCTTTCTCACCCTACAACGCCCTTTCTCGCCCTACAACGTGCTTTCTAGCCCTACAACGCTCTACAACGCCCTTTCTGACCCTACAATGCCCTTTCTCACCCTCTCTCGCCCTAAAACGCCCAACAACACCCTTTTTCACCCTACAACACCCTTTCTCGCCCTTTCTCACTCTTTCTCGCCCTTTCTTACCCTACAACGCCCTTTCTCGCCCTGTCACAATTTCTAACCCTACAACGCCCTTTATCGCTATTTCTCGACTTTTCTCGCCCTACAACGCCCTTTCTCGCACTTACTCGCCCTTCCTCGCCCTACAACGCCGTACAACGCTCTTTCTCGCCCTACAACGCCCTTTCTCACCCTTTCTCGCCATTTCTCACCCTACAACGCCATTTATCACCATTTCTCGCGCTTTCTTGCCCTACAACACCTTACAACGCCCTACAACGCCCTACATAGCTCTTTCTCGCCCTACAACTCCCTTTCTCGTCCTTTCTTGCCCTACAGCGCCCTACAGCACCCTTTCTCGCCCTTTCTCGCCCTACAATGCCCTTTCTCGCCCTACAACGCCCTTTCTCACCCTACAACACCCTACAACTCCCTTTCTCGCCCTACAACGCCCAAGAATGCCCTATAATGCCCTTTCTCATCCTACAACACCCTTTCTCACACTACAACGCCCTTTCTTGCCCTTTCTCGCCCTTTCTCACCGTACAGCGCCCTTTCTCGCCCTTTCGCACCCTTTCTCGCCCTACAGCGCCCTTTCTCGCCCTTTCTCGACCTACAACGCCCTTTCTCGCCCTTTCTCACCCTTTCTCGCCCTACAATGCCCTTTCTCACCCTACAAAGCCCTACTACGCCCTTTCTCGCCCTACAACGCCCTTTCTCGCCCTACATCGACCTTTCTCACCCTTTCTCACCCTTTTTCGCCCTACAACTACCTACAACGCGCTACAACGCCATTTCCCGCCCTGTCTCACCATTTCTCACCCTACAATGCCCTTTCTCGCCATTTCTCGCCCTACAGCGCCCTTTCTCGCCCTTTCTCGCCCTACAACACCCTTTCTCGCTCTACAACACCCTTTCTCACCCTACAACGCCCTTTCTCACCCTACAATGCCCTTTCTCACCCTCTCTCGCCATAAAACGCCCTACAGCGCCCTTTTTTGCCCTACAACACTCTTTCTCGCCCTTGCTCACCCTTTCTCACCCTACAGCGCCCTTTCTCGCCCTACAATGCACTACTACGCCCTTTCTCACCCTACAACGCCCTTTCTCGCCCTACAACGCCCTTTCTAGCCCTACAATGCTCTACAACGCCCTTTCTGACCCTACAATGCCCTTTCTCACCCTCTCTCACCCTAAAACGCCCTACAACACCCTTTTTCACCCTACAACACCCTTTCTCGCCCTTTCTCACTCTTTCTCGCCCTTTCTTACCCTACAACGCCCTTTCTTGCCCTTTCTCGCCCTACAACGCCCTTTCTCGCCGTACAATGCCCTACAACTCCCTTTCTCGCCCTACAACGCCCAAGAATGCCCTACAATGCCCTTTCTCGTCCTACAACACACTTTCTCACACTACAACGCCCTTTCTCGCCCTTTCTCGCCCTCTCTCACCCTACATCGCCCTTTCTCTCCCTTTTTCACCCTTTCTCGCCCTACAGCGCCCTTTCTCGCCCTTTCTCGACCTACAACGCTCTTTCTCGCCCTTTCTCACCCTTTCTCGCCCTACAATTCCCTTTCTCGCCCTACAAAGCCCTACTACGCCCTTTCTCGCCCTACAACGCCCTACAATGCCCTTTATCGCCCTACATCGACCTTTCTCACCCTTTCTCACCCTTTCTCGCCCTACAACGACCTACAACGCGCTACAACGCCATTTCCCACCCTGTCTCGCCATTTCTCACCCTACAATGCCCTTTCTCGCCATTTCTCGCCCTACAGCGCCCTTTCTCGCCCTTTCTGGCCCTTTCTCGCCCTACAACACCCTTTCTCGCTCTACAACACCCTTTCTCACCCTACAACGCCCTTTCTCGCCCTACAATGCCCTTTCTCACCCTCTATCGCCCTAAAACGCCCTACAGCGCCCTTTTTTGCCCTACAACACCCTTTCTCGCCTTTGCTCACCCTTTCTCACCCTACAGCGCCCTTTCTCGCCCTACAACGCCCTTTTTCACCCTTGCTCACCCTACAACGCCCTTTCTCGCCCTACAACGCACTACTACGCCCTTTCTCACCCTACAACGCCCTTTCTCGGCCTACAACGCCATTTCTCACCCTTTCTCGCCCTTTCTCGCCCTACAATGACCTACAACGCCATTTTTCGCCCTGTCTCGCCATTTCTCCCCCTACAATGCCCTTTCTGGCCATTTCTCATCCTTTCTCGCCCTACAGCGCCCTTTCTCGCCCTTTCTCGCCCTACAATGCCCTTTCTCGCCCTACAATGCCCTTTCTCACCCTTTCTCGTCCTACAACGTCCTTTCTCGCCCTTTCTCGCCCTTGCTCGCCCTTTCTCACCCTACAACGCCCTTTCTCGCCCTACAACGTCCTTTCTCGCCCTACAACGCCCTACAATGCCCTACAACTCCCTTTCTCGCCCTTTCTCACCCTTGCTCGCCCTTTCTCACCCTACAATGCCCTTTCTCACCCTCTCTCGCACTAAAACGCCCTACAACGCCCTTTCTCGCCCTTTCTCGCCCTACAACGCCCTTTCCCACCCTACAACTCCCTACAACGTTCTTTCTTGCCCTTTCTCGCCCTACAACGCCTTTTCTCGCCCTACAACACCCTTTCTCGCCCTACAACGCCCTTTCTCGCCCTACAATGCCCTTTATCACCCTCTCTCGCCGTAAAACGCCCTACAACGCCCTTTTTCGCCCTACAACACCCTTTCTCGCCCTTTCTCGTTCTTTTTCACCCTTTCTCGCCCTTTCTCACCCTACAACGCCCTTTCTCGCCCTTTCTCGCCCTACAACGCCCTTTCTCGCCCTACAACACCCTACAACCCTCTTCCTCGCCCTACAACGCCCTAGAACGCACTACATCGCCCTTTTTCACCATACAACAACCTTTCTCACCCTACAACGCCCTTTCTCGCCCTTTCTCGCTCTTTCTCACCCTACAGAGCCCTTTCTCGCCCTTTCTCGCCCTTTTTCGCCCTTTCTCGCCCTACAATGCCCTTTCTCGCCCTACAACGCCCTACTACGCCCTTTCTCGCCCTACAATGCCCTACAACGCCCTTTCTCGCCCTACAACACCCTTTCTCACCCTTTCTCGCCCTTTCTCACCCTACAAGGACCTACAACGCCCTTTCTCGCCCTGTTTCACAATTTCTAACCCTACAACGCCCTTTATCGCTATTTCTCGCCCTTTCTCGCCCTACAACGCCCTTTCTCGCACTTACTCGGCCTTTCTCGCCCTACAACACCCTACAACGCCCTTTCTCGTCCTACAACGCCCTTTCTCACCCTTTCTCGCCATTTCTCACCCTACAACGCCCTTTATCACCCTTTCTCGCCCTTTCTTGCCCTACAACACCTTACAATGCCCTACAACACCCTACATAGCCCTTTCTCGCCCTACAACGCCCTTTCTCGCCCTACAGCGCCCTACAGCGCCCTACAGCGCCCTTTCTCGCACATTCAAGCCCTACAATGCCCTTTCTCGCCCTACAACGCCCTTTCTAGCCCTACAACGCTCTACAATGCCCTTTCTGACCCTACAATGCCCTTTTTCACCCTCTCTCGCCCTAAAACGCCCTACAACACCCTTTTTCACCCTACAACACCCTTTCTCGCCCTTTCTCACTCTTTCTCGCCCTTTCTCACCCTACAACGCCCTTTATTGCCCTTTCTCGCCCTACAACGCCCTACAACTCCCTTTCTCGCCCTACAACGCCCAAGAATGCCCTACAATGCCCTTTCTCGCCCTACAACACACTTTCTTACACTACAACGCCCTTTCTCGCCCTTTCTCACCCTACAGCGCCCTTTCTCGCCCTTTCTCACCCTTTCTCGCCCTACAGCGCCCTTTCTCGCCCATTCTCACCCTTTCTCGCCCTACAATGCCCTTTCTCGCCCTACAAAGCCCTACTACGCCCTTTCTCGCCCTACAACGCCCTTTCTCGCCCTACACCGACCTTTCTCACCATTTCTTGCCCTTTCTCACCCTGCAACGACCTACAACGCCCTACAATGCCCTTTCTCGCCCTGTCTCGCCATTTCTCACCCTACAATGCCCTGTCTCGCCATTTCTCGCCCTTTCTCGCCCTACAACGCCCTTTATCACCTTTCTCGCCCTTTCTCGCCCTACAACGCCCTACAACGCCCGTTCTCGCTCTACATCGCCCTTTCTCGCCCGTTCTCGCCCTACAACGCCCTTTCTCGCCCTTTCTCGCCCTTTCTCACCCTACAGCGCCCTTTCTCGCCCTTTCTCGCAATTCAACGCCCTTTCTCACCCTTTCTCGCCCTACAACGCCCTACAACGCCCTTTCTCGCCCTACATCGACCTTTCTCACCCTTTCTCACCCTACAACTACCTACAACGCGCTACAACGCCATTTCCCGCCCTGTCTCGCCATTTCTCACCCTACAATGCCCTTTCTCGCCATTTCTCGCCCTACAGCGCCCTTTCTCGTCCTACAAAACCCTTTCTCGCTCTACAACACCCTTTCTCACCCTACAACGCCCTTTCTCGCCCTACAATTCCCTTTCTCACCCTCTCTCGCCATAAAACGCCCTACAGCGCCCTTTTTTGCCCTACAACACCCTTTCTCGCCCTTGCTCACCGTTTCTCACCCTGCAGCGCCCTTTCTCTCCCTACAACGCCCTTTTTTACCCTTGTTCACCCTACAACGCCCTTTCTCGCCCTACAACGCACTACTACGCCCTTTCTCACCCTACAACGCCCTTTCTCGCCCTACAACGTGCTTTCTAGCCCTACAACGCTCTACAACGTCCTTTCTGACCCTACAATGCCCTTTCTCACCCTCTCTCGCCCTAAAACGCCCAACAACACCCTTTTTCACCCTACAACACCCTTTCTCGCCCTTTCTCACTCTTTCTCGCCCTTTCTTACCCTACAATGCCCTTTCTCGCCCTGTCACAATTTCTAACCCTACAACGCCCTTTATCGCTATTTCTCGCCTTTTCTCGCCCTACAACGCCCTTTCTCGCACTTACTCGCCCTTCCTCGCCCTACAACGCCGTACAACGCCCTTTCTCGCCCTACAACGCCCTTTCTCACCTATTCTCGCCATTTCTCACCCTACAACGCCCTTTATCACCATTTCTCGCGCTTTCTTGCCCTACAACACCTTACAACGCCCTACAATGCCCTACATAGCTCTTTCTCGCCCTACAACTCCCTTTCTCGTCCTTTCTTGCCCTACAGCGCCCTACAGCACCCTTTCTCGCCGTTTCTCGCCCTACAATGCCCTTTCTCGCCCTACAACGCCCTTTCTAGCCCTACAACGCTCTACAACGCCCTTTCTGACCCTACAATGCCCTTTCTCACCCTCTCTCGCTGTAAAACGCCCTACAACACCCTTTTTCACCCTACAACACCCTTTCTCGCCCTTTCTCACTTTTTCTCGCCCTTTCTCACCCTACAACGCCCTTTCTTGCCCTTTCTCGCCCTACAACGCCCTTTCTCACCCTACAACACCCTACAACTCCCTTTCTCGCCCTACAACGCCCAAGAATGCCCTATAAAGCCCTTTCTCATCCTACAACACCCTTTCTCACACTACAACGCCCTTTCTTGCCCTTTCTCGCCCTTTCTCACCGTACAGCGCCCTTTCTCGCCCTTTCGCACCCTTTCTCGCCCTACAGCGCCCTTTCTCGCCCTTTCTCGACCTACAACGCCCTTTCTCGCCCTTTCTCACCCTTTCTCGCCCTACAATGCCCTTTCTCACCCTACAAAGCCCTACTACGCCCTTTCTCGCCCTACAACGCCCTTTCTCGCCCTACATCGACCTTTCTCACCCTTTCTCACCCTTTTTCGCCCTACAACTACCTACAACGCGCTACAACGCCATTTCCCGCCCTGTCTCGCCATTTCTCACCCTACAATGCCCTTTCTCGCCATTTCTCGCCCTACAGCGCCCTTTCTCGCCCTTTCTCGCCCTACAACACCCTTTCTCGCTCTACAACACCCTTTCTCACCCTACAACGCCCTTTCTCGCCCTACAATGCCCTTTCTCACCCTCTCTCGCCATAAAACGCCCTACAGCGCCCTTTTTTGCCCTACAACACTCTTTCTCGCCTTTGCTCACCCTTTCTCACCCTACAGCGCCCTTTCTCGCCCTACAATGCACTACTACGCCCTTTCTCACCCTACAACGCCCTTTCTCGCCCTACAACGCCCTTTCTAGCCCTACAATGCTCTACAACGCCCTTTCTGACCCTACAATGCCCTTTCTCACCCTCTCTCACCCTAAAACGCCCTACAACACCCTTTTTCACCCTACAACACCCTTTCTCGCCCTTTCTCACTCTTTCTCGCCCTTTCTTACCCTACAACGCCCTTTCTTGCCCTTTCTCGCCCTACAACGCCCTTTCTCGCCGTACAATGCCCTACAACTCCCTTTCTCGCCCTACAACGCCCAAGAATGCCCTACAATGCCCTTTCTCGTCCTACAACACCCTTTCTCACACTACAACGCCCTTTCTCGCCCTTTCTCGCCCTTTCTCACCCTACATCGCCCTTTCTCGCCCTTTTTCACCCTTTCTCGCCCTACAGCGCCCTTTCTCGCCCTTTCTCGACCTACAACGCTCTTTCTCGCCCTTTCTCACCCTTTCTCGCCCTACAATTCCCTTTCTCGCCCTACAAAGCCCTACTACGCCCTTTCTCGCCCTACAACGCCCTACAACGCCCTTTATCGCCCTACATCGACCTTTCTCACCCTTTCTCACCCTTTCTCGCCCTACAACGACCTACAACGCGCTACAACGCCATTTCCCGCCCTGTCTCGCCATTTCTCACCCTACAATGCCCTTTCTCGCCATTTCTCGCCCTACAGCGCCCTTTCTCGCCCTTTCTGGCCCTTTCTCGCCCTACAACACCCTTTCTCGCTCTACAACACCCTTTCTCACCCTACAACGCCCTTTCTCGCCCTACAATGCCCTTTCTCACCCTCTATCGCCCTAAAACGCCCT
The DNA here is from genome assembly GCF_046119375.1 of Phyllobates terribilis. NCBI lineage: Eukaryota > Metazoa > Chordata > Amphibia > Anura > Dendrobatidae > Phyllobates > Phyllobates terribilis. The sequence continues at coordinate 324,301 of NW_027364027.1, read as the reverse complement.
ACAGCGCCCTTTTTTGCCCTACAACACCCTTTCTCGCCTTTGCTCACCCTTTCTCACCCTACAGCGCCCTTTCTCGCCCTACAACGCCCTTTTTCACCCTTGCTCACCCTACAACGCCCTTTCTCGCCCTACAACGCACTACTACGCCCTTTCTCACCCTACAACGCCCTTTCTCGGCCTACAACGACATTTCTCACCCTTTCTCGCCCTTTCTCGCCCTACAATGACCTACAACGCCATTTTTCGCCCTGTCTCGCCATTTCTCACCCTACAATGCCCTTTCTTGCCATTTCTCATCCTTTCTCGCCCTACAGCGCCCTTTCTCGCCCTTTCTCGCCCTACAATGCCCTTTCTCGCCCTACAATGCCCTTTCTCACCCTTTCTCGCCCTACAACGTCCTTTCTCGCCCTTTCTCGCCCTTGCTCGCCCTTTCTCACCCTACAACGCACTTTCTCGCCCTACAACGTCCTTTCTCGCCCTACAACGCCCTACAATGCCCTACAACTCCCTTTCTCGCCCTTTCTCGCCCTTGCTCGCCCTTTCTCACCCTACAATGCCCTTTCTCACCCTCTCTCGCACTAAAACGCCCTACAACGCCCTTTCTCGCCTTTTCTCGTCCTACAACACCCTTTCTCGCCCTACAACGCCCTTTCTCGCCGTACAATGCCCTTTATCACCCTCTCTCGCCGTAAAAAGCCCTGCAACGCCCTTTTTCGCCCTACAACACCCTTTCTCGCCCTTTCTCGTTCTTTTTCACCCTTTCTCGCCCTTTCTCACCCTACAACGCCCTTTCTCGCCCTTTCTCGCCCTACAACGCCCTTTCTCGCCCTACAACACCCTACAACTCTCTTCCTCGCCCTACAACGCCCTAGAACGCACTACATCGCCCTTTTTCACCCTACAACAACCTTTCTCACCCTAAAACGCCCTTTCTCGCCCTTTCTCGCCCTTTTTCACCCTACAGAGCCCTTTCTCGCCCTTTCTCGCCCTTTTTCGCCCTTTCTCGCCCTACAATGCCCTTTCTCGCCCTACAACGCCCTACTACGCCCTTTCTCGCCCTACAATGCCCTACAACGCCCTTTCTCGCCCTACAACACCCTTTCTCACCCTTTCTCGCCCTTTCTCGCCCTACAAGGACCTACAACGCCCTTTCTCGCCCTGTTTCACAATTTCTAACCCTACAACGCCCTTTATCGCTATTTCTCGCCCTTTCTCGCCCTACAACGCCCTTTCTCGCACTTACTCGGCCTTTCTCGCCCTACAACACCCTACAACGCCCTTTCTCGTCCTACAACGCCCTTTCTCACCCTTTCTCGCCATTTCTCACCCTACAACGCCCTTTATCACCCTTTCTCGCCCTTTCTTGCCCTACAGCACCTTACAATGCCCTACAACACCCTACATAGCCTTTTCTCACCCTACAACGCCCTTTCTCGCCCTACAGCGCCCTACAGCGCCCTACAGCGCCCTTTCTCGCACATTCAAGCCCTACAACGCCCTTTCTCGCCCTACAACGCCCTTTCTAGCCCTACAACGCTCTACAATGCCCTTTCTGACCCTACAATGCCCTTTTTCACCCTCTCTCGCCCTAAAACGCCCTACAACACCCTTTTTCACCCTACAACACCATTTCTCGCCCTTTCTCACTCTTTCTCGCCCTTTCTCACCCTACAACGCCCTTTCTTGCCCTTTCTCGCCCTACAACGCCCTTTCTCGCCCTACAACGCCCTACAACTCCCTTTCTCGCCCTACAACGCCCAAGAATGCCCTACAATGCCCTTTCTCGCCCTACAACACACTTTCTTACACTACAACGCCCTTTCTCGCCCTTTCTCACCCTACAGCGCCCTTTCTCGCCCTTTCTCACCCTTTCTCGCCCTACAGCGCCCTTTCTCGCCCTTTCTCGACCTACAACGCCCTTTCACGCCCATTCTCACCCTTTCTCGCCCTACAATGCCCTTTCTCGCCCTACAAAGCCCTACTACGCCCTTTCTCGCCCTACAACGCCCTTTCTCGCCCTACATCGACCTTTATCACCCTTTCTCGCCCTTTCTCACCCTGCAACGACCTACAACGCCCTACAATGCCCTTTCTCGCCCTGTCTCGCCATTTCTCACCCTACAATGCCCTGTCTCGCCATTTCTCGCCCTTTCTCGCCCTACAACGCCCTTTATCACCTTTCTTGCCCTTTCTCGCCCTACAACGCCCTACAACGCCCGTTCTCGCTCTACATCGCCCTTTCTCGCCCGTTCTCGCCCTACAACGCCCAAGAATGCTCTATAATGCCCTTTCTCATCCTACAACACCCTTTCTCACACTACAACGCCCTTTCTTGCCCTTTCTCGCCCTTTCTCACCGTACAGCGCCCTTTCTCGTTCTTTCGCACCCTTTCTCTCCCTTCAGCGCCCTTTCTCGCCCTTCCTCGACCTACAACGCCCTTTCTCGCCCTTTCTCACCCTTTCTCGCCCTACAATGCCCTTTCTCACCCTACAAAGCCCTACTACGCCCTTTCTCGCCCTACAACGCCCTTTCTCGCCCTACATCGACCTTTCTCACCCTTTCTCACTTTTTTTCGCCCTACAACTACCTACAACGCGCTACAACGCCATTTCCCGCCCTGTCTCGCCATTTCTCACCCTACAATGCCCTTTCTCGCCATTTCTCGCCCTACAGCGCCCTTTCTCGCCCTTTCTCGCCCTACAACACCCTTTCTCGCTCTACAACACCCTTTCTCACCCTACAACGCCCTTTCTCGCCCTACAATGCCCTTTCTCACCCTCTCTCGACATAAAACGCCCTACAGCGCCCTTTTTTGCCCTACAACACTCTTTCTCGCCCTTGCTCACCCTTTCTCACCCTACAGCGCCCTTTCTCGCCCTACAATGCACTACTACGCCCTTTCTCACAATACAACGCCCTTTCTCGCCCTACAACGCCCTTTCTAGCCCTACAATGCTCTACAACGCCCTTTCTGACCCTACAATGCCCTTTCTCACCCTCTCTCACCCTAAAACGCCCTACAACACCCTTTTTCACCCTACAACACCCTTTCTCGCCCTTTCTCACTCTTTCTCGCCCTTTCTTAACCTACAACGCCCTTTCTTGCCCTTTCTCGCCCTACAACGCCCTTTCTCGCCGTACAGTGCCCTACAACTCCCTTTCTCGCCCTACAACGCCCAAGAATGCCCTACAATGCCCTTTCTCGTCCTACAACACCCTTTCTCACACTACAACGCCCTTTCTCGCCCTTTCTCGCCCTTTCTCACCCTACATCGCCCTTTCTCGCCCTTTTTCACCCTTTCTCGCCCTACAGCGCCCTTTCTCGCCCTTTCTCGACCTACAACGCTCTTTCTCGCCCTTTCTCACCCTTTCTCGCCCTACAATTCCCTTTCTCGCCCTACAAAGCCCTACTACGCCCTTTCTCGCCCTACAACGCCCTACAACGCCCTTTATCGCCCTACATCGACCATTCTCACCCTTTCTCACACTTTCTCGCCCTACAACAACCTACAACGCGCTACAACGCCATTTCCCGCCCTGTCTCGCCATTTCTCACCCTACAATGCCCTTTCTCGCCATTTCTCGCCCTACAGCGCCCTTTCTCGCCCTTTCTGGCCCTTTCTCGCCCTACAACACCCTTTCTCGCTCTACAACACCCTTTCTCACCCTACAACGCCCTTTCTCGCCCTACAATGCCCTTTCTCACCCTCTATCGCCCTAAAACGCCCTACAGCGCCCTTTTTTGCCCTACAACACCCTTTCTCGCCTTTGCTCACCCTTTCTCACCCTACAGCGCCCTTTCTCGCCCTACAACGCCCTTTTTCACCCTTGCTCACCCTACAACGCCCTTTCTCGCCCTACAACGCACTACTACGCCCTTTCTCACCCTACAACGCCCTTTCTCGGCCTACAACGACATTTCTCACCCTTTCTCGCCCTTTCTCGCCCTACAATGACCTACAACGCCATTTTTCGCCCTGTCTCGCCATTTCTCACCCTACAATGCCCTTTCTTGCCATTTCTCATCCTTTCTCGCCCTACAGCGCCCTTTCTCGCCCTTTCTCGCCCTACAATGCCCTTTCTCGCCCTACAATGCCCTTTCTCACCCTTTCTCGCCCTACAACGTCCTTTCTCGCCCTTTCTCGCCCTTGCTCGCCCTTTCTCACCCTACAACGCACTTTCTCGCCCTACAACGTCCTTTCTCGCCCTACAACGCCCTACAATGCCCTACAACTCCCTTTCTCGCCCTTTCTCGCCCTTGCTCGCCCTTTCTCACCCTACAATGCCCTTTCTCTCCCTCTCTCGCACTAAAACGCCCTACAACGCCCTTTATCGCCTTTTCTCGCCCTACAACACCCTTTCTCGCCCTACAACGCCCTTTCTCGCCGTACAATGCCCTTTATCACCCTCTCTCGCCGTAAAACGCCCTGCAACGCCCTTTTTCGCCCTACAACACCCTTTCTCGCCCTTTCTCGTTCTTTTTCACCCTTTCTCGCCCTTTCTCACGCTACAACGCCCTTTCTCGCCCTTTCTCGCCCTACAACGCCCTTTCTCGCCCTACAACACCCTACAACTCTCTTCCTCGCCCTACAACGCCCTAGAACGCACTACATCGCCCTTTTTCACCCTACAACAACCTTTCTCACCCTACAACGCCCTTTCTCGCCCTTTCTCACCCTACAGAGCCCTTTCTCGCCCTTTCTCGCCCTTTTTCGCCCTTTCTCGCCCTACAATGCCCTTTCTCGCCCTACAACGTCCTACTACGCCCTTTCTCGCCCTACAATGCCCTACAACGCCCTTTCTCGCCCTACAACACCCTTTCTCACCCTTTCTCGCCCTTTCTTGCCCTACAAGGACCTACAACGCCCTTTCTCGCCCTGTTTCACAATTTCTAACCCTACAACGCCCTTTATCGCTATTTCTCGCCCTTTCTCGCCCTACAACGCCCTTTCTCGCACTTACTCGGCCTTTCTCGCCCTACAACACCCTACAACGCCCTTTCTCGTCCTACAACGCCCTTTCTCACCCTTTCTCGCCATTTCTCACCCTACAACGCCCTTTATCACCCTTTCTCGCCCTTTCTTGCCCTACAGCACCTTACAATGCCCTACAACACCCTACATAGCCCTTTCTCACCCTACAACGCCCTTTCTTGCCCTACAGCGCCCTACAGCGCCCTACAGCGCCCTTTCTCGCACATTCAAGCCCTACAACGCCCTTTCTCGCCCTACAACGCCCTTTCTAGCCCTACAACGCTCTACAATGCCCTTTCTGACCCTACAATGCCCTTTTTCACCCTCTCTCGCCCTAAAACGCCCTACAACACCCTTTTTCACCCTACAACACCCTTTCTCGCCCTTTCTCACTCTTTCTCGCCCTTTCTCACCCTACAACGCCCTTTCTTGCCCTTTCTCGCCCTACAACGCCCTTTCTCGCCCTACAACGCCCTACAACTCCCTTTCTCGCCCTACAACGCCCAAGAATGCCCTACAATGCCCTTTCTCGCCCTACAACACCCTTTCTTACACTACAACGCCCTTTCTCACCCTTTCTCACCCTACAGCGCCCTTTCTCGCCCTTTCTCACCTTTTCTCGCCCTACAGCGCCCTTTCTCGCCCTTTCTCGACCTACAACGCCCTTTCTCGCCCATTCTCACCCTTTCTCGCCCTACAATGCCCTTTCTCGCCCTACAAAGCCCTACTACGCCCTTTCTCGCCCTACAACGCCCTTTCTCGCCCTACATCGACCTTTATCACCCTTTCTCGCCCTTTCTCACCCTGCAACGACCTACAACGCCCTACAATGCCCTTTCTCGCCCTGTCTCGCCATTTCTCACACTACAATGCCCTGTCTCGCCATTTCTCGCCCTTTCTCGCCCTACAACGCCCTTTATCACCTTTCTCGCCCTACAACGCCCTACAACGCCCGTTCTTGCTCTACATCGCCCTTTCTCGCCCGTTCTCGCCCTACAACGCCCTTTCTCGCCCTTTCTCACCCTACAGCGCCCTTTCTCGCCCTTTCTCGAAATTCAACGCCCTTTCTCAGCCTTTCTTGCCCTACAACGCCCTTTCTCGCCCTACAACGCACTTTCTCGCCCTACATCGACCTTTCTCACCCTTTCTCGCCCTTTCTCACCCTGCAACGACCTACAACGCCCTACAATGCCCTTTCTCGCCCTGTCTCGCCATTTCTCACCCTACAATGCCCTTTCTCGCCATTTCTCGCCCTTTCCCGCCCTACAACGCCCTTTATCAACTTTCTCGCCCTTTCTCGCCCTACAACACCCTACAACGCCCTACAACGCCCTTTCTCACCCTACATTGCCCTACAACGCCCTTTCTCTCCCTACAACGCCCTACAACGCCCGTTCTCGCTCTACATCGCCCTTTCTTGCCCGTTCTCGCCCTACAACGCCCTTTCTCGCCCTTTCTCGCCCTTTCTCACCCTACAGCGCCCTTTCTCGCCCTTTCTCGCCCTTCAACGCCCTTTCTCACCCTTTCTCGCCCTACAACGCCTTTTCTCGCCCTACCATTCCCTACAACGCCCTTTCTCACCCTACAACGCCCTTTCTCGCCCTACAACACCCTTTCTCGCCCTTTGTCATCCTACAATGCCCTTTCTCGCACTCTCTCACCCTTTATAGCCCTACAGCGCCCTTACTCGACCTTTCTCACCCTTTCTAGCCCTTTCTCGCCATTTCTCACCCTTTCTCGCCATACAACGCCCTACAGCGCCCTACAACTCCCTTTCTCACCCTACAACACCCTTTCTCGCCCTACAACACCCTTTCTCACCCTTCCTCACCCGAAAACACCCTTTCTCGCCCTACAAAGCCCTTTCTCACCCTTTCTCGCCCTACAACGCCCTACAACGCCCTTTATCGCACTTTCAACCCCTTTCTACCCCTTTCTCACCCTACAACGCCCTTTCTCACCCTTTCTCGCCCTACAACGCCCTACAACGCCCTACAACGCCCAACAACGCCCTTTCTCGCCCTTTCTCTCCCTACAACGCCCTACAACGCCCTTTCTCGCCCTACAATGCCCTACAACTCCCTGCCTCGCCCTACAACACCCTAGAACGCACTACAACACCCTTTCTCACCCTACAACACCCTTTCTCACCCTTTCTCGCCCTTCAGCGCCGTTTCTCGCCCTACAAAGCCCTACTACGCCCTTCCTCGCCCTACAACGACCTACAACGCCCTTTCTCCCCCTACAACTCCCTTTCTCACCCTTTCTCGCCCTTTCTCACCCTACAATGACCTACAACGCCCTACAACGCCCTTTCTCGCCATTTCTCACCCTACAACGCCCTTTATCTCCATTTCTCGCCCTTTCTCGCCCTACAACGCCCAACAATGCCATACAAAGCCCTTTCTCGCCCTACAACGCCCAACAACGCCCTACAACACACTTTCTCGCCCTTTCTCGCCCTACAACGCCCTTTCTCGCCCTTTCTCGCCCTACAACGCCCTTTATCACCCTTTCTCGCCCTTTCTCGCCCTACAACATCATACAACGCCCTACAACTCTCTACAAAGCCCTTTCTCACCCTACAACGTCCGTTCTCGCCCTTTCTTACCCTACAGAGACCTACAGCGCCCTTTCTCGCCCTTTCTCGCCCTACTACGCCCTTTCAAGCCCTACAACGCCCTACAACGCCCTTTCTCACCCTACAACGCCCTACAACGCCCTTTCTCACCCTACAATGCCCTTTCTAGCCCTACAACTCCCTACCACGCCCTACAACGCCCTTTCTCGCCCCACAACGCCGTTTCTCACTCTACAACGCCCTTTCTCGCCCGTTATCGCCCTACAACGCCCTTTCTCGCCCTATAACGCCCTTTCTCGCCCTGCAATGCCCTTTCTCACCAATTCTCGTCCTACAACGCCCTTTCTCACCCTTTCTCGTCCTTGCTCGCCCTTTCTCACCCTACAACGCCCTTTATCACCCTTTCTCGCCCTACAACGCCCTAGCTCGTCCTTACTCGCCCTACAATGCCCTTTCTCGCCCTTTCTCTCCCTACAACACCTTTTCTCGCCCTTTGTCACCCTACAATGCCCTTTCTCGCACTTTCTCGCCCTTTCTCGCCCTACAAATCCCTTTCTCGCCCTACAACGCCCTACAACTCCCTTCCTCGCCCTACAACGCCCTAGAACGCACTACAAAGCCCTTTCTCACCCTACAACACCCTTTCTCATCCTACAACACCCTTTCTCGCCCTTTCTCACCCTACAGCGCCCTTTCTCGCCCTACAACGCCCTTTCTCGCCATTTCTCACCCTTTCTCGCCCTTCAGCGCCCTTTCTCGCCCTACAAAGCCCTACTACGCCCTTTCTCGTCCTACAACGACCTACAACGCCCTTTCTCCATCTACAACTCCCTTTCTCACCCTTTCTCGCCCTTTCTCGCCCTACAATGACCTACAACGCTCTACAACGCCCTTTCTCGCCCTGTCTCGCCATTTCTCACCCTACAACGCCCAACAACGCCCTACAACGCACTTTCTCACCCTTTCTCGCCCTACAATGCCCTTTCTCGCCCTTTCTCACCCTACAATTCCCTTTCTAGACCTACAACTCCCTACAACGCCCTACAACGCCCTTTCTCGCCCCACAACGCCGTTTCTCACTCTACAACGCCCTTTCTCGCCCGTTCTCGCCCTACAACGCCCTTTCTCGCCCTACAACGCCCTTTCTCGCTCTACAATGCCCTTTCTCACCCTTTCTCACCCTTTCTCACCCTACAACGCCCTTTATCACCCTTTCTCGCCCTTTCTCGCCCTACAACCCCTACAACGCCCTTTCTCGCCCTACAACGCCCTAGCTCGTCTTACTCGCCCTACAACGCCCTTTCTCGCACGAAAACACCCTTTCTCGCCCTAAAAAGCTCTTCCTCGCCCTTTCTTGCCGTACAACGCCCTTTCTCGCCCTTTCTACCCCTTACTCACCCTACAACGCCTTTCTCGCCCTTTCTCGCCCGTTCTCGCCCTAGAACGCCCTTTCTCGCCCTACAACTACCTTTCTCACCCCTTCTCGCCCTACAACGTCCTTTCTCGCCCTACAACGCCCTACAATGCCCTACAACGCCCTTTCTCGCCCTTTCTCGCCCTAGCTCGCCCTTTTTCACCCTACAATGCCCTTTCTCACCCTCTCTCGCCCTAAAATGCGCTACAACGCCCTTTCTCGCCCTTTCTCGCCCTACAACGCCCTACAACATCCATTCTTGCCCTTTCTCGCCCTACAACGCCTTTTCTCGCCCTACAACACCCTTTCTCGCCCTACAACGCCCTTTTTCGCCCTACAACACCCTTTCTCGCCCTTTCTCGCCCTTTCTCGCCCTTTCTCACCCTTTCTCGCCCTTTCTCACCCTACAACGCCCTTTCTCGCCCTACAACGCCCTTTCTCGCCCTTTCTCGCCCTACAACGCCATTTCTTGCCCTACAGCACCCTACAACTCCCTTACTCGCCCTACAACGCCCTAGAACGCACTACAACGCCCTTTCTCACCCTACAACAACCTTTCTCACCCTACAACGCCCTTTCTCGCCCTTTCTCGCCCTTTCTCACCCTACAGAGCCCTTTCTCGCCCTAAAACGCCCTTTCTTGCCCTTTCTCATCCTTTCTCGCACTACAACGCCCTTTCTCGCCCTACAACGCCCTACTACGCCCTTTCTCGCCCTACAACGCCCTACAACGCCCTTTCTCGCCCTACAACGCCCTTTCTCACCCTTTCTAGCCATTTCTCGCCCTACAAGGACCTACAACGCCCTAAAACGCCCTTTCTCGCCCTGTCTCACAATTTCTAACCCTACAACGCCCTTTATCGCTATTTCTCGCCCTTTCTCGCACTACAACGCCCTTTCTCGCACTTACTCGCACTTACTCGCCCTTTCTCGCCCTACAACGCCTTACAACGCCCTTTCTCGCCCTACAACGCCCTTCCTCGCCCTACAACGCCCTAGAACGCACTACAACGCACTTTCTCACCCTACAACACCCTTTCTTACCCTACATCGCCCTTTCTCGCCCTACAATGCCCTTTCTCACCCTTTCTCGCCCTACAACGCCCTTTCTCACCCTAAAACGCCCTTTCTCGCCCTACAACGCCCTTTCTCGCCCTACAACGCCCTACAACTCCCTTCCTCGCCCTACAACGCCCTAGAACGCACTACAACGCACTTTCTCACCCTACAACACCCTTTCTCACCCTACAACGCCCTTTCTCACCCTTTCTCGCCTTTTCTCACCCAACAGCGCCCTTTCTCGCCCTTTCTCGCCCTACAACGCCCTTTCTCGCCCTTTCTCACCCTTTCTCGCCCTTCAGTGCCGTTTCTCGCCCTACAAAGCCCTACTACGCCCTTTCTCGCCCTACAACGACCTACAACGCCCTTTCTCCCCCCACAACTCCCTTTGTCACCGTTTCTCGCCCTTTCTCGCCCTACAATGACCTACAACGCCCTACAACGCCCTTTCTCGCCGTTTCTCACCCGACAACGCCCTTTATCTCCATTTCTCGCCCTTTCTCGCCCTACAACGCCAACAATGCCCTTCAAAGGCCTTTCTCGCCCTACAACGCCCAACAACGCCCTACAACGCACTTTCTCGCCCTACAACGCTCTTTCTCGCCCTACAACGCTTTTTATCACCGTTTCTCGCCCTTTCTCGCCCTACAACATCATACAACGCCCTACAACTCCCTACAAAGCCCTTTCTCACCCTACAACGTCCTTTCTCGCCCTTTCTTACCCTACAGAGACCTACAGCGCCCTTTCTCGCCCTTTCTCGCCCTACTACGCCCTTTCTCGCCCTTTCTCACCCTACAACGCCCTGTCTAGCCCTACAACGCCCTACAACGCCCTACAACGCCCTTTCTCACCCTACAACGCCCTACAACGCCCTACAACGCCCTTTCTCACCCTACAATGCCCTTTCTAGCCCTACAACTCCCTACAACGCCCTATCTCGCCTCACAACGCCATTTCTCACTCTACAACGCCCTTTCTCGCCCGTTCTCGCCCTACAACGCCCTTTCTCGCCTTACAACGCCCTTTCTCGCCCTACAACGCCCTACAACATCCATTCTTGCCCTTTCTCGCCCTACAACGCCCTTTCTCGCCCTACAACACCCTTTCTCGCCCTACAACGCCCTTTCTCGCCCTTTCTCGCCCTACAACGCCCTTTATCACCCTTTCTCGCCCTTTCTCGCCCTACAACATCATACAACGCCCTACAACTCTCTACAAAGCCCTTTCTCACCCTACAACGTCCGTTCTCGCCCTTTCTTACCCTACAGAGACCTACAGCGCCCTTTCTCGCCCTTTCTCGCCCTACTACGCCCTTTCAAGCCCTACAACGCCCTACAACGCCCTTTCTCACCCTACAACGCCCTACAACGCCCTTTCTCACCCTACAATGCCCTTTCTAGCCCTACAACTCCCTACCACGCCCTACAACGCCCTTTCTCGCCCCACAACGCCGTTTCTCACTCTACAACGCCCTTTCTCGCCCGTTATCGCCCTACAACGCCCTTTCTCGCCCTATAACGCCCTTTCTCGCCCTGCAATGCCCTTTCTCACCAATTCTCGTCCTACAACGCCCTTTCTCACCCTTTCTCGTCCTTGCTCGCCCTTTCTCACCCTACAACGCCCTTTATCACCCTTTCTCGCCCTACAACGCCCTAGCTCGTCCTTACTCGCCCTACAATGCCCTTTCTCGCCCTTTCTCTCCCTACAACACCTTTTCTCGCCCTTTGTCACCCTACAATGCCCTTTCTCGCACTTTCTCGCCCTTTCTCGCCCTACAAATCCCTTTCTCGCCCTACAACGCCCTACAACTCCCTTCCTCGCCCTACAACGCCCTAGAACGCACTACAAAGCCCTTTCTCACCCTACAACACCCTTTCTCATCCTACAACACCCTTTCTCGCCCTTTCTCACCCTACAGCGCCCTTTCTCGCCCTACAACGCCCTTTCTCGCCATTTCTCACCCTTTCTCGCCCTTCAGCGCCCTTTCTCGCCCTACAAAGCCCTACTACGCCCTTTCTCGTCCTACAACGACCTACAACGCCCTTTCTCCATCTACAACTCCCTTTCTCACCCTTTCTCGCCCTTTCTCGCCCTACAATGACCTACAACGCTCTACAACGCCCTTTCTCGCCCTGTCTCGCCATTTCTCACCCTACAACGCCCAACAACGCCCTACAACGCACTTTCTCACCCTTTCTCGCCCTACAATGCCCTTTCTCGCCCTTTCTCACCCTACAATTCCCTTTCTAGACCTACAACTCCCTACAACGCCCTACAACGCCCTTTCTCGCCCCACAACGCCGTTTCTCACTCTACAACGCCCTTTCTCGCCCGTTCTCGCCCTACAACGCCCTTTCTCGCCCTACAACGCCCTTTCTCGCTCTACAATGCCCTTTCTCACCCTTTCTCACCCTTTCTCACCCTACAACGCCCTTTATCACCCTTTCTCGCCCTTTCTCGCCCTACAACCCCTACAACGCCCTTTCTCGCCCTACAACGCCCTAGCTCGTCTTACTCGCCCTACAACGCCCTTTCTCGCACGAAAACACCCTTTCTCGCCCTAAAAAGCTCTTCCTCGCCCTTTCTTGCCGTACAACGCCCTTTCTCGCCCTTTCTACCCCTTACTCACCCTACAACGCCTTTCTCGCCCTTTCTCGCCCGTTCTCGCCCTAGAACGCCCTTTCTCGCCCTACAACTACCTTTCTCACCCCTTCTCGCCCTACAACGTCCTTTCTCGCCCTACAACGCCCTACAATGCCCTACAACGCCCTTTCTCGCCCTTTCTCGCCCTAGCTCGCCCTTTTTCACCCTACAATGCCCTTTCTCACCCTCTCTCGCCCTAAAATGCGCTACAACGCCCTTTCTCGCCCTTTCTCGCCCTACAACGCCCTACAACATCCATTCTTGCCCTTTCTCGCCCTACAACGCCTTTTCTCGCCCTACAACACCCTTTCTCGCCCTACAACGCCCTTTTTCGCCCTACAACACCCTTTCTCGCCCTTTCTCGCCCTTTCTCGCCCTTTCTCACCCTTTCTCGCCCTTTCTCACCCTACAACGCCCTTTCTCGCCCTACAACGCCCTTTCTCGCCCTTTCTCGCCCTACAACGCCATTTCTTGCCCTACAGCACCCTACAACTCCCTTACTCGCCCTACAACGCCCTAGAACGCACTACAACGCCCTTTCTCACCCTACAACAACCTTTCTCACCCTACAACGCCCTTTCTCGCCCTTTCTCGCCCTTTCTCACCCTACAGAGCCCTTTCTCGCCCTAAAACGCCCTTTCTTGCCCTTTCTCATCCTTTCTCGCACTACAACGCCCTTTCTCGCCCTACAACGCCCTACTACGCCCTTTCTCGCCCTACAACGCCCTACAACGCCCTTTCTCGCCCTACAACGCCCTTTCTCACCCTTTCTAGCCATTTCTCGCCCTACAAGGACCTACAACGCCCTAAAACGCCCTTTCTCGCCCTGTCTCACAATTTCTAACCCTACAACGCCCTTTATCGCTATTTCTCGCCCTTTCTCGCACTACAACGCCCTTTCTCGCACTTACTCGCACTTACTCGCCCTTTCTCGCCCTACAACGCCTTACAACGCCCTTTCTCGCCCTACAACGCCCTTCCTCGCCCTACAACGCCCTAGAACGCACTACAACGCACTTTCTCACCCTACAACACCCTTTCTTACCCTACATCGCCCTTTCTCGCCCTACAATGCCCTTTCTCACCCTTTCTCGCCCTACAACGCCCTTTCTCACCCTAAAACGCCCTTTCTCGCCCTACAACGCCCTTTCTCGCCCTACAACGCCCTACAACTCCCTTCCTCGCCCTACAACGCCCTAGAACGCACTACAACGCACTTTCTCACCCTACAACACCCTTTCTCACCCTACAACGCCCTTTCTCACCCTTTCTCGCCTTTTCTCACCCAACAGCGCCCTTTCTCGCCCTTTCTCGCCCTACAACGCCCTTTCTCGCCCTTTCTCACCCTTTCTCGCCCTTCAGTGCCGTTTCTCGCCCTACAAAGCCCTACTACGCCCTTTCTCGCCCTACAACGACCTACAACGCCCTTTCTCCCCCCACAACTCCCTTTGTCACCGTTTCTCGCCCTTTCTCGCCCTACAATGACCTACAACGCCCTACAACGCCCTTTCTCGCCGTTTCTCACCCGACAACGCCCTTTATCTCCATTTCTCGCCCTTTCTCGCCCTACAACGCCAACAATGCCCTTCAAAGGCCTTTCTCGCCCTACAACGCCCAACAACGCCCTACAACGCACTTTCTCGCCCTACAACGCTCTTTCTCGCCCTACAACGCTTTTTATCACCGTTTCTCGCCCTTTCTCGCCCTACAACATCATACAACGCCCTACAACTCCCTACAAAGCCCTTTCTCACCCTACAACGTCCTTTCTCGCCCTTTCTTACCCTACAGAGACCTACAGCGCCCTTTCTCGCCCTTTCTCGCCCTACTACGCCCTTTCTCGCCCTTTCTCACCCTACAACGCCCTGTCTAGCCCTACAACGCCCTACAACGCCCTACAACGCCCTTTCTCACCCTACAACGCCCTACAACGCCCTACAACGCCCTTTCTCACCCTACAATGCCCTTTCTAGCCCTACAACTCCCTACAACGCCCTATCTCGCCTCACAACGCCATTTCTCACTCTACAACGCCCTTTCTCGCCCGTTCTCGCCCTACAACGCCCTTTCTCGCCTTACAACGCCCTTTCTCGCCCTACAACGCCCTACAACATCCATTCTTGCCCTTTCTCGCCCTACAACGCCCTTTCTCGCCCTACAACACCCTTTCTCGCCCTACAACGCCCTTTTTCGCCCTACAACACCCTTTCTCGCCCTTTCTCGCCCTTTCTCGCCCTTTCTCACCCTTTCTCGCCCTTTCTCACCCTACAACGCCCTTTCTCGCCCTTTCTCGCCCTACAACGCCATTTCTTGCCCTACAGCACCCTACAACTCCCTTCCTCGCCCTACAACGCCCTAGAACGCACTACAACGCCCTTTCTCACCCTACAACAACCTTTCTCACCCTACAACGCCCTTTCTCGCCCTTTCTCGCCCTTTCTCACCCTACAGAGCCCTTTCTCGCCCTAAAACGCCCTTTCTTGCCCTTTCTCATCCTTTCTCGCACTACAACGCCCTTTCTCGCCCTACAACGCCCTACTACGCCCTTTCTCGCCCTACAACGCCCTACAACGCCCTTTCTCGCCCTACAACGCCCTTTCTCACCCTTTCTAGCCATTTCTCGCCCTACAAGGACCTACAACGCCCTAAAACGCCCTTTCTCGCCCTGTCTCACAATTTCTAACCCTACAACGCCCTTTATCGCTATTTCTCTCCCTTTCTCGCACTACAACGCCCTTTCTCGCACTTACTCGCCATTTCTCACCCTACAATACCCTCTATCACCCTACAACACCATACAACTCCCTACAACGCCCTACATAGCACTTTCTCGCCCTACAACGCCCTTTCTCGCCCTTTCTCGCCCTACAGCGCCCTTTCTCGCCCTACAACGCCCTTTATCACCTTTCTCGCCCTTTCTCGCCCTACAACACACTACAACGCCCTACAACGCCCTTTCTCGCCCTACATTGCCCTACAACGCCCTTTCTCGCCCTACAACGCCCGTTCTCGCCCTACAACGCCCTTTCTCTCCCTTTCTCACCCTACAGCGCCCTTTTTCGCCCTTTCTCGCCCTTCAACGCCCTTTCTCACCCTTTCTCGCCCTACAACGCCCTTTCTCGCCCTACCATTCCCTACAACGCCCTTTCTCACCCTACAACGCCCTTTCTCGCCCTTTCTCACCCCACAACACCCTTTCTCGCCCTTTGTCATCCTACAATGCCCTTTCTCGCACTCTCTCACCCTTTCTAGCCCTACAGCGCCCTTACTCGACCTTTCTCACCCTTTCTAGCCCCTTCTCGCCATTTCTCACCCTTTCTCGCCATACAACGCCCTACAACGCCCTACAACTCCCTTTCTCACCCTACAACACCCTTTCTCGCCCTACAACACCCTTTCTCACACTTTCTCGCCCGAAAACACCCTTTATCGCCCTACAAAGCCCTTTCTCACCCTTTCTCGCCCTACAACGCCCTACAACGCCCTTACTCGACCTTTCTCACCCTTTCTAGCCCTTTCTCGCCATTTCTCACCCTTTCTCGCCATACAACGCCCTACAACGCCCTACAACTACCTTTCTCACCCTACATCGCCCTTTCTCGCCCTACAATGCCCTTTCTCACCCTTTCTCGCCCTACAACGCCCTTTCTCACCCTAAAACGCCCTTTCTCGCCCTTTCTCGCCCTACAACGCCCTTTCTCGCCCTACAACGCCCTTCCTCGCCCTACAACGCCCTAGAACGCACTACAACGCACTTTCTCACCCTACAACACCCTTTCTCACCCTACATCGCCCTTTCTCGCCCTACAATGCCCTTTCTCACCCTTTCTCGCCCTACAACGCCCTTTCTCACCCTAAAACGCCCTTTCTCGCCCTTTCTCGCCCTACAACGCCCTTTCTCGCCCTACAACGCCCTACAACTCCCTTCCTCGCCCTACAACGCCCTAGAACGCACTACAACGCACTTTCTCACCCTACAACACCCTTTCTCACCCTACAACGCCCTTTCTCACCCTTTCTCGCCTTTTCTCACCCAACAGCGCCCTTTCTCGCCCTTTCTCGCCCTACAACGCCCTTTCTCGCCCTTTCTCACCCTTTCTCGCCCTTCAGTGCCGTTTCTCGCCCTACTACGCCCTTTCTCGCCCTACAACGACCTACAACGCCCTTTCTCCCCCCACAACTCCCTTTGTCACCGTTTCTCGCCCTTTCTCGCCCTACAATGACCTACAACGCCCTACAACGCCCTTTCTCGCCGTTTCTCACCCGACAACGCCCTTTATCTCCATTTCTCGCCCTTTCACGCCCTACAACGCCAACAATGCCCTACAAAGGCCTTTCTCGCCCTACAACGCCCAACAACGCCCTACAACGCACTTTCTCGCCCTACAACGCTCTTTCTCGCCCTACAACGCTTTTTATCACCGTTTCTCGCCCTTTCTCGCCCTACAACATCATACAACGCCCTACAACTCCCTACAAAGCCCTTTCTCACCCTACAACGTCCTTTCTCGCCCTTTCTTACCCTACAGAGACCTACAGCGCCCTTTCTCGCCCTTTCTCGCCCTACTACGCCCTTTCTCGCCCTTTCTCACCCTACAACGCCCTGTCTAGCCCTACAACGCCCTACAACGCCCTACAACGCCCTTTCTCACCCTACAACGCCCTACAACGCCCTACAACGCCCTTTCTCACCCTACAATGCCCTTTCTAGCCCTACAACTCCCTACAACGCCCTATCTCGCCTCACAACGCCGTTTCTCACTCTACAACGCCCTTTCTCGCCCTACAACGCCCTTTCTCGACCTACAATGCCCTTTCTCACCCTTTCTCGCCCTACAACGCCCTTTCTCACCCTTTCTCGCCCTTGCTCGCCCTTTCTCACCCTACAACGCCCTTTATCACCCTTTCTCGCCCTTTCTCGCCCTACAATGCCCTACAACGCCCTTTCTCACCCTACAACGCCCTAGCTCTCCCTTACTCGCCCTACAACGCCCTTTCTCGCCCTTTCTCGCTCTTTCTCACCCTTTCTCGCCCTTTCTCGGCCTACAACACCCTTTCTCGCCCTTTGTCATCCTACAATGCCCTTTCTCGCACTCTCTCACCCTTTATAGCCCTACAGCGCCCTTACTCGACCTTTCTCACCCTTTATAGCCCTTTCTCGCCATTTCTCACCCTTTCTCGCCATACGACGCCCTACAAGGCCCTACAACTCCCTTTCTCACCCTACAACAATCTTTCTCGCCCTAAAACACCCTTTCTCACCCTTTTTCGCCCGAAAACACCCTTTCTCACCCTTTCTCGCCCTACAACGCCCTACAACGCCCTTTCTACCCCTTTCTCACCCTACAACGCCCTTTCTCACCCTTGCTCACCCTACAACGCCCTACAACGCCCTTTCTCGCCCAACAACGCCCTTTCTCGCCCGAAAACACCCTTTCTCGCCCTACAAAGCAATTTCTCACCCTTTCTCGCCCTACAACGTCCTACAATGCCCTTACTCGACCTTTCTCACCCTTTCTAGCCCTTTCTCGCCATTTCTTACCCTTTCTCGCCCTACAATGCCCTTTCTCACCCTTTCTCGCCCTACAACGCCCTTTCTCGCCCTTTCTCACCCTAAAACGCCCTTTCTCGCCCTTTCTCACCCTTTCTCGCCCTACAAAGCCCTTTCTCGCCCTACATCGCCCTACAACGCCCTTTCTCGCCCTACAACGCCATACAACTCCCTTCCTCGCCCTACAACGCCCTAGAACGCACTACAACGCCCTTTCTCACCCTACAACACCCTTTCTCACCCTACAACGCCCTTTCTCGCCTTTCCTCACCCAACAGCGCCCTTTCTCGCCCTACAACGCCCTTTCTCGCCCTTTCTCACGCTTTCTCGCCCTTCAGCGCCGTTTCTCGCCCTACAAAGCACTACTACGCCATTTCTCGCCCTACAACGTCCTACAACGCCCTTTCTCCCCCTACAACTCCCTTTGTCACCCTTTCTCGCCCTTTCTCGCCCAACAATGACCTACAACGCCCTACAACGCCCTTTCTCGCCATTTCTCACCCTACAACGCCCTTTATCTCCATTTCTCACCCTTTCTCGCCCTACAACACCCAACAATGCCCTAAAAAGGCCTTTCTCGCCCTACAACGCCCAACAACGCCCTACAACGCACTTTCTCACCCTTTCTCGCCCTACAACGCCCTTTCTCGCCCTTTCTCACCCTACAACGCCCTTTATCACCCTTTCTCGCCCTTTCTCGCCCTACAACTTCATACAACGCCCTACAACTCCCTACAAAGCCCTTTCTCACCCTACAACGTCCTTTCTCGCCCTTTCTTACCCTACAGAGACCTACAGCGCCCTTTCTCGCCCTTCCTCGCCCTACAACGCCCTAGAACGCACTACAATGCCCTTTCTCACCCTACAACAACTTTTCTCACCCTACAACGCCCTTTCTCGCCCTTTCTCACCCTACAGAGCCCTTTTTCGCCCTTTCTCGCCCTAAAATGCCCTTTCTCACCCTTTCTCGCCCTACAACGCCCTTTCTCTCCCTACAACGCCCTACTATGCCCTTTCTCGCCCTACAACGCCCTACAATGCCCTTTCTCGCCCTACAACGCCCTTTCTCACCCTTTCTCGCCCTTTCTCGCCCTACAAGGACCTAGAACGCCCTTAAACGCCCTTTCTCACCCTGTCTCACAATTTCTAACCCTATAACGCCCTTTATCGCTATTCCTCGCCCTTTCTCGCCCTACAAGGCCCTTTCTTGCACTTACTCGCCCTTTCTCGCCCTACAACGCCCTACAACGCCCTTTCTCGCCCTACAACGCCCTTTCTCACCCTTTCTCGCCATTTCTCACCCTACAACGCCCTTTATCACCCTTTCTCGCCCTTTCTCGCCCTACAACACCATACAACGCCCTACAACGCCCTACATAGCCCTTTCTCGCCCTACAACGCCCTTTCTCGCCCTACAGCGCCCTACAGCGCCCTACAGCGCCCTTTCTCGCCCTACAGCGCCCTTTCTCGCACTTTCTCACCCTACAACGCCCTTTCTCGCCCTACAACGCCCTACAACACCCTTTCTCGCCTTTTCTCACCCTTTCTCACCCTAAAATACCCTTTCTAGCCCTACAACGCACTACAACGCCCTTTCTCGCCCTGTCTCGCCATTTCTCACCCTACAACGCCCTTTCTCGCCATTTCTCTCCCTTTCTCGCCCTACAACGCCCTATCTCGCACGTTCTCGCCCTTTCTCGCTCTTTCTCGCCCTTTATCACCTTTCTCGCCCTTTCTCGCCCTACAACACCCTACAACGCCCTACAACGCCCTTTCTCGCCATACAACACCCTACAACGCCCTTTCTCGCTCTTCATCGCTCTTTCTCGCCCGTTCTCGCCCTACAACGCCCATTCTCACCCTACAGTGCCCTTTCTCGCCCTTTCTCGCCCTTCAACTCCCTTTCTCACCCTTTCTCGCCCTACAACGCCCTTTCTCACCCTACCATTCCCTACAATGCCCTTTCTCACCCTACAACGCCCTACAACGCCCTTTCTCGCCCAACAACGCCCTTTCTCGCCCGAAAACACCCTTTCTCGCCCTACAAAGCCCTTTTTCACCCTTTCTCGCCCTACAACGCCCTACAACGCCCTTACTCGACCTTTCTCACCCTTTCTAGCCCTTTCTCGCCATTTCTCACCCTTTCTCGCCCTACAATGCCCTTTCTCACCCTTTCTCGCCCTACAACGCCCTTTCTCGCCCTTTCTCACCCTAAAACGCCCTTTCTCACCCTTTCTCGCCCTTTCTCGCTCTACAAAGCCCTTTCTCGCCCTACATCGCCCTACAACGCCCTTTCTCGCCCTACAACGCCATACAACTCCCTTCCTCGCCCTACAACGCCCTAGAACGCACTACAACACCCTTTCTCACCCTACAACACCCTTTCTCACCCTACAACGCCCTTTCTCGCCTTTTCTCACCCAACAGCGCCCTTTCTCGCCCTACAACGCCCTTTCTCGCCCTTTCTCACGCTTTCTCGCCCTTCAGCGCCGTTTCTCGCCCTACAAAGCCCTACTACGCCCTTTCTCGCCCTACAACGACCTACAACGCCCTTTCTCCCCCTACAACTCCCTTTGTCACCCTTTCTCGCCCTTTCTCGCCCAACAATGACCTACAACGCCCTACAACGCCCTTTCTCGCCATTTCTCACCCTACAACGCCCTTTATCTCCATTTCTCACCCTTTCTCGCCCTACAACACCCAACAATGCCCTAAAAAGGCCTTTCTCGCCCTACAACGCCCAACAACGCCCTACAACGCACTTTCTCACCCTTTCTCGCCCTACAACGCCCTTTCTCGCCCTTTCTCACCCTACAACGCCCTTTATCACCCTTTCTCGCCCTTTCTCGCCCTACAACATCATACAACGCCCTACAACTCCCTACAAAGCCCTTTCTCACCCTACAACGTCCTTTCTCGCCCTTTCTTACCCTACAGAGACCTACAGCGCCCTTTCTCGCCCTTCCTCGCCCTACAACGCCCTAGAACGCACTACAATGCCCTTTCTCACCCTACAACAACCTTTCTCACCCTACAACGCCCTGTCTCGCCCTTTCTCACCCTACAGAGCCCTTTTTCGCCCTTTCTCGCCCTAAAATGCCCTTTCTCACCCTTTCTCGCCCTACAACGCCCTTTCTCTCCCTACAACGCCCTACTACGCCCTTTCTCGCCCTACAACGCCCTACAATGCCCTTTCTCGCCCTACAACGCCCTTTCTCACCCTTTCTCGCCCTTTCTCGCCCTACAAGGACCTGGAACGCCCTTAAACGCCCTTTCTCACCCTGTCTCACAATTTCTAACCCTATAACGCCCTTTATCGCTATTTCTCGCCCTTTCTTGCCCTACAAGGCCCTTTCTTGCACTTACTCGCCCTTTCTCGCCCTACAACGCCCTACAACGCCCTTTCTCGCCCTACAACGCCCTTTCTCACCCTTTCTCGCCATTTCTCACCCTACAACGCCCTTTATCACCCTTTCTCGCCCTTTCTCGCCCTACAACACCATACAACGCCCTACAACGCCCTACATAGC
Source organism: Phyllobates terribilis (assembly GCF_046119375.1). Classification (NCBI taxonomy): domain Eukaryota; kingdom Metazoa; phylum Chordata; class Amphibia; order Anura; family Dendrobatidae; genus Phyllobates; species Phyllobates terribilis. Next base: position 302,548 of record NW_027364027.1, on the reverse strand, counting down.
CCTTTCTCGCCCTACAACGCCCTTTCTCGCCCTACAGCGCCCTACAGCGCCCTTTCTCGCCCTACAGCGCCCTTTCTCGCACTTTCTCACCCTACAACGCCCTTTCTCGCCCTACAACGCCCTACAACACCCTTTCTCGCCTTTTCTCGCCCTTTCTCACCCTAAAATACCCTTTGTAGCCCTACAACGCACTACAACGCCCTTTCTCGCCCTGTCTCGCCATTTCTCACCCTACAACGCCCTTTCTCGCCATTTCTCTCCCTTTCTCGCCCTACAACGCCCTATCTCGCACGATCTCGCCCTTTCTCGCCCTTTCTCGCCCTTTATCACCTTTCTCGCCCTTTCTCGCCCTACAACACCCTACAACGCCCTACAACGCCCTTTCTCGCCATACAACACCCTACAACGCCCTTTCTCGCTCTTCATCGCTCTTTCTCGCCTCTTCTCGCCCTACAACGCCCTTTCTCGCCCTTTCTCACCCTACAGAGCCCTTTTTCGCCCTTTCTCGCCCTAAAATGCCCTTTCTCACCCTTTCTCGCCCTACAACGCCCTTTCTCTCCCTACAACCCCCTACTACGCCCTTTCTCGCCCTACAACGCCCTACAATGCCCTTTCTCGCCCTACAACGCCCTTTCTCACCCTTTCTCGCCCTTTCTCGCCCTACAAGGACCTAGAACGCCCTTAAACGCCCTTTCTCACCCTGTCTCACAATTTCTAACCCTATAACGCCCTTTATCGCTATTTCTCGCCCTTTCTTGCCCTACAAGGCCCTTTCTTGCACTTACTCGCCCTTTCTCGCCCTACAACGCCCAACAACGCCCTACAACGCACTTTCTCACCCTTTCTCGCCCTACAACGCCCTTTCTCGCCCTTTCTCACCCTACAACGCCCTTTATCACCCTTTCTCGCCCTTTCTCGCCCTACAACATCATACAACGCCCTACAACTCCCTACAAAGCCCTTTCTCACCCTACAACGTCCTTTCTCGCCCTTTCTTACCCTACAGAGACCTACAGCGCCCTTTCTCGCCCTTCCTCGCCCTACAACGCCCTAGAACGCACTACAATGCCCTTTCTCACCCTACAACAACCTTTCTCACCCTACAACGCCCTTTCTCGCCCTTTCTCACCCTACAGAGCCCTTTTTCGCCCTTTCTCGCCCTAAAATGCCCTTTCTCACCCTTTCTCGCCCTACAACGCCCTTTCTCTCCCTACAACGCCCTACTACGCCCTTTCTCGCCCTACAACGCCCTACAATGCCCTTTCTCGCCCTACAACGCCCTTTCTCACCCTTTCTCGCCCTTTCTCGCCCTACAAGGACCTAGAACGCCCTTAAACGCCCTTTCTCACCCTGTCTCACAATTTCTAACCTAATAACGCCCTTTATCGCTATTTCTCACCCTTTCTCGCCCTACAAGGCCCTTTCTTGCACTTACTCGCCCTTTCTCGCCTAACAACGCCCTACAACGCCCTTTCTCGCCCTACAACGCCCTTTCTCACCCTTTCTCGCCATTTCTCACCCTACAACGCCCTTTATCACCCTTTCTCGCCCTTTCTCGCCCTACAACACCATACAACGCCCTACAACGCCCTACATAGCCCTTTCTCGCCCTACAACGCCCTTTCTCGCCCTACAGCGCCCTACAGCGCCCTACAGCGCCCTTTCTCGCCCTACAGCGCCCTTTCTCGCACTTTCTCACCCTACAACGCCCTTTCTCGCCCTACCACGCCCTACAACACCCTTTCTCGCCTTTTCTCGCCCTTTCTCACCCTAAAATGCCCTTTGTAGCCCTACAACGCACTACAACGCCCTTTCTCGCCCTGTCTCGCCATTTCTCACCCTACAACGCCCTTTCTCGCCATTTCTTTCCCTTTCTCGCCCTACAACGCCCTATCTCGCACGTTCTCGCCCTTTCTCGCCCTTTCTCGCCCTTTATCACCTTTCTCGCCCTTTCTCGCCCTACAACACCCTACAACGCCCTACAACGCCCTTTCTCGCCATACAACACCCTACAACGCCCTTTCTCGCTCTTCATCGCTCTTTCTCGCCCGTTCTCGCCCTACAACGCCCTTTCTCACCCTACAGTGCCCTTTCTCGCCCTTTCTCGCCCTTCAACTCCCTTTCTCACCCTTTCTCGCCCTACAACGCCCTTTCTCACCCTACCATTCCCTACAACGCCCTTTCTCACCCTACAACGCCCTTTCTCGCCCTTTCTCGCCCTACAACACCCTTTCTCGCCCTTTGTCACCCTACAATGCCCTTTCTCGCACTTTCTCGCCCTTTCTAGCCCTACAACGCCCTACAACGCCCTTTCTCACACTACAACGCCCTTTCTCGCCCTTTCTCGCCCTACAACACCCTTTCTCGCCCTTTGTCACCCTACAATGCCCTTTCTCGCACTTTCTCACCCTTTCTTGCCCTACAAATCTGTTTCTCGCCCTACAACGCCCTACAATTCCCTTCCTCGCCCTACAACGCCTTAGAACGCACTACAAAGCCCTTTCTCACCCTACAACACCCTTTCTCATCTTACAACACCCTTTTTCGCCCTTTCTCGCCCTTTCTCACCCTACAGCGCCCTTTCTCGCCCTTCAACGCCCTTTCTCGCCCTTTCTCACCCTTTCTCGCCCTTCAGCGCCCTTTCTCGCCCTACAAAACCCTACTACGCCCTTTCTCGCCCTACAACGACCTACAACGCCCTTAATCCATCTACAACTCCCTTTCTCACCCTTTCTCGCCCTTTCTCGCCCTACAATGACCTACAACGCCCTTTCTCGCCCTGTCTCGCCATTTCTCACCCTACAACGCCCAACAACGCCCTACAACGCACTTTCTCGCCCTTTCTCGCCCTACAATGCCCTTTCTCGCCCTTTCTCACCCTACAATTCCCTTTCTAGACCTACAACTCCCTACAACGCCCTACAACGCCCTTTCTTGCCCCACAACGCCGTTTCTCACTCTACAACGCCCTTTCTCGCCCGTTCTCGCCCTACAACGCCCTTTCTCGCCCTACAACGCCCTTTCTCGCCCTAGAATGCCCTTTCTCACCCTTTCTCGCCCTACAACGCCCTACAACGCCCTTTCTCACCCTTTCTCGCCCTTGCTCGCCCTTTCTCAACCTACAACGCCCTTTCTCGCCCTACTACTACCTTTCTCACCCCTTCTCGCCCTACAACGTCCTTTCTCGCCCTACAACGCCCTACAATGCCCTACAACGCCCTTTCTCGCCCTTTCTCGCCCTAGCTCGCCCTTTCTCAACCTACAATGCCCTTTCTCACCCTCTCTCGCCCTAAAATGCGCTACAACGCCCTTTTTCGCCCTTTCTCGCCCTACAACGCCTTGCAACGTCCATTCTTGCCCTTTCTCACCCTACAACGCCCTTTCTCGCCCTACAACACCCTTTCTCACCCTACAACGCCCTTTTTCGCCCTACAACACCCTTTCTCGCCCTTTCTCGCCCTTTCTCACCCTTTCTCGCCCTTTCTCTCCCTTTCTCGCCCTTTCTCACCCTACAACGCCCTTTCTCGCCCTACAACACCATTTCTCGCCCTACAACACCCTACAACTCACTTCCTCGCCCTACAACGCCCTAGAACGCACTACAATGCCCTTTCTCACCCTACAACAATCTTTCTCACCCTACAACGCCCTTTCTCGCCCTTTCTCACCCTACAGAGCCCTTTCTCGCCATTTCTCACCCTACAACGCCCTTTCTCGCCCTACTACTACCTTTCTCACCCCTTCTCGCCCTACAACGCCTTGCAACGTCCATTCTTGCCCTTTCTCACCCTACAACGCCCTTTCTCGCCCTACAACACCCTTTCTCGCCCTACAACGCCCTTTTTCGCCCTACAACACCCTTTCTCGCCCTTTCTCGCCCTTTCTCACCCTTTCTCGCCCTTTCTCACCCTTTCTCGCCCTTTCTCACCCTACAACGCCCTTTCTCGCCCTACAACACCATTTCTCGCCCTACAACACCCTACAACTCACTTCCTCGCCCTACAACGCCCTAGAACGCACTACAACGCCCTTTCTCACCCTACAACAATCTTTCTCACCCTACAACGCCCTTTCTCGCCCTTTCTCACCCTACAGAGCCCTTTCTCGCCCTAAAACGCCCTTTCTTGCCCTTTCTCACCCTTTCTCGCACTACAACGCCCTTTCTCGCCCTACAACGCCCTACTACGCCCTTTCTTGCCCTACAACGCCCTACAACGCCCTTTCTCGCCCTACAACGCCCTTTCTCACCCTTTCTCGCCCTTTCTCGCCCTACAACGCCCTTTCTCGCACTTACTCGCACTTACTCGCCCTTTCTCGCCCTACAACGCCCTACAACGCCCTTTCTCGCCCTACAACGACCTTTCTCACCCTTTCTCGCCATTTCTCACCCTACAATGCCCTTTATCACCCTACAACACCATACAACTCCCTACAACGCCCTACATAGCCCTTTCTCGCCCTACAACGCCCTTTCTCGCCCTTTCTCGCCCTACAGCACCCTTTCTCGCCCTACAACGCCCTTTCTTGCCCTTTCTCACGCTACAACGCCCTTTCTAGCCCTACAACGCCCTACAACGCCCTTTCTCGCCCTACAACGCCCTACAACGCCCTTTCTCGCCTTTTCTCGCCCTTTCTCACCCTACAATGCACTACAACACCCTACAACACCTTTTCTCACCCTACAACGCCCTACAACGCTCTTTCTCACCCTACAACACCCTTTCTCGCCCTTTCTCACCCTACAACGCCCTTTCTCGCCCTACAACGCCCTAGAATGCCCTACAACTCCCTTACTCGCCCTACAACACCCTATATCGCCCTACTACGCCCTACAATGCCTTATCTCGCCCTACAACGCCATTTCTCATCCTTTCTCGCCCTTTCTCGCCGTACAACGCCCTACAACGCCCTACAATGCCCTTTCTCGCCCTGTCTCCCCATTTCTCACCCTACAACTCCCTTTCTCAACTTACAACGCCGTTTCTCGCTCTACAACACCCTTTCTCGCCCGTACTCGCCCTACAACGCCTTTTCTCGCCCTACAACGCCCTTTCTCACCCTTTCTCGCCATTTCTCACCCTACAACGCCCTTTATCACCCTTTCTCGCCCTTTCTCGCCCTACAACACCATACAACGCCCTACAATGCCCTACATAGCCCTTTCTCGCCCTACAACGCCCTTTCTCGCCCTACAGCGCCCTACAGCGCCCTACAGAGCCCTTTCTCGCCATTTCTCACCCTACAACGCCCTTTCTCGCCCTACTACTACCTTTCTCACCCCTTCTCGCCCTACAACGCCTTGCAACGTCCATTCTTGCCCTTTCTCACCCTACAACGCCCTTTCTCGCCCTACAACACCCTTTCTCGCCCTACAACGCCCTTTTTCGCCCTACAACACCCTTTCTCGCCCTTTCTCGCCCTTTCTCACCCTTTCTCGCCCTTTCTCACCCTTTCTCGCCCTTTCTCACCCTACAACGCCCTTTCTCGCCCTACAACACCATTTCTCGCCCTACAACACCCTACAACTCACTTCCTCGCCCTACAACGCCCTAGAACGCACTACAACGCCCTTTCTCACCCTACAACAATCTTTCTCACCCTACAACGCCCTTTCTCGCCCTTTCTCACCCTACAGAGCCCTTTCTCGCCCTAAAACGCCCTTTCTTGCCCTTTCTCACCCTTTCTCGCACTACAACGCCCTTTCTCGCCCTACAACGCCCTACTACGCCCTTTCTTGCCCTACAACGCCCTACAACGCCCTTTCTCGCCCTACAACGCCCTTTCTCACCCTTTCTCGCCCTTTCTCGCCCTACAACGCCCTTTCTCGCACTTACTCGCACTTACTCGCCCTTTCTCGCCCTACAACGCCCTACAACGCCCTTTCTCGCCCTACAACGACCTTTCTCACCCTTTCTCGCCATTTCTCACCCTACAATGCCCTTTATCACCCTACAACACCATACAACTCCCTACAACGCCCTACATAGCCCTTTCTCGCCCTACAACGCCCTTTCTCGCCCTTTCTCGCCCTACAGCACCCTTTCTCGCCCTACAACGCCCTTTCTTGCCCTTTCTCACGCTACAACGCCCTTTCTAGCCCTACAACGCCCTACAACGCCCTTTCTCGCCCTACAACGCCCTACAACGCCCTTTCTCGCCTTTTCTCGCCCTTTCTCACCCTACAATGCACTACAACACCCTACAACACCTTTTCTCACCCTACAACGCCCTACAACGCTCTTTCTCACCCTACAACACCCTTTCTCGCCCTTTCTCACCCTACAACGCCCTTTCTCGCCCTACAACGCCCTAGAATGCCCTACAACTCCCTTACTCGCCCTACAACACCCTATATCGCCCTACTACGCCCTACAATGCCTTATCTCGCCCTACAACGCCATTTCTCATCCTTTCTCGCCCTTTCTCGCCGTACAACGCCCTACAACGCCCTACAATGCCCTTTCTCGCCCTGTCTCCCCATTTCTCACCCTACAACTCCCTTTCTCAACTTACAACGCCGTTTCTCGCTCTACAACACCCTTTCTCGCCCGTACTCGCCCTACAACGCCTTTTCTCGCCCTACAACGCCCTTTCTCACCCTTTCTCGCCATTTCTCACCCTACAACGCCCTTTATCACCCTTTCTCGCCCTTTCTCGCCCTACAACACCATACAACGCCCTACAATGCCCTACATAGCCCTTTCTCGCCCTACAACGCCCTTTCTCGCCCTACAGCGCCCTACAGCGCCCTACAGCGCCCTTTCTCGCCCTACAACGCCCTTTCTCGCCCTTTCTCACCCTACAACGCCCTTTCTCGCCCTACAACGCCCTTCAACGCCCTTTCTCGCTTTTTCTCGCCCTTTCTCACCCTACAACGCCCTTTCTCGCAATTTCTATCCCTTTCTCGCCCTACAACGCCCTATCTCGCACGTTCTCGCCCTTTCTCGCCCTACAACGCACTTTATCACCTTTCTCGCCCTTTCTCGCCCTACAACACCCTACAGCGCCCTACAACGCCCTTTCTCGCCCTACATTGCCCTACAACGCCCTTTCTCGCCCTACAACACCCTACAACGCCCTTTCTCGCTCTACATCGCCCTTTCTCGCCCGTTCTCGCCCTACAACGCCCTTTCTTGCCCTTTCTCGCTCTTTCTCACCCTACAGCGCCCTTTCTCGCCCTTCAACTCCCTTTCTCACCCTTTCTCGCCCTACAACGCCCTTTCTCACCCTACCATTCCCTACAACGCCCTTTCTCACCCTACAACGCCCTTTCTCGCCCTACAACACCCTTTCTTGCCCTTTGTCACCCTACAATGCCCTTTCTCGCACTTTCTCGCCCTTTCTAGCCCTACAATGCCCTACAACGCCCTTTCTCACCCTACAATGCCCTTTCTCGCCCTTTCTCACCCTATAACACCCTTTCTCGCTCTTTGTCAGCCTACAATGCCCTTTCCCGCATTTTCTCGCCCTTTCTAGCCCTACAGCGTCCTTACTCGACCTTTCTCACCCTTTCTAGCCCTTTCTCGCCATTTCTCACCCTTTCTCGCCATACAACGCCCTACAACTCCCTACAACTCCCTTTCTCACCCTACAACACCCTTTCTCGCCCTACAACGCCATTTTTCACCCTTTCTCGCCCTACAACGCCCTACAACACCCTACAATGCCCTACAACGCCCTTTCTCGCCCTTTCTCGCCCAACAACGCCCTTTCTCGCCCGAAAACACCCTTTCTCGCCCTACAAAGCCCTTTCTCGCCCTACAACGCCCTACAACGCCCTTTCTCACCCTTTCTACCCCTTTCTACCCCTTTCTCACCCTACAACGTCCTTTCTCGCCCTTTCTACCCCTTTCTCGCCATTTCTCACCCTTTCTCGCCATACAGCGCCCTACAACGCCCTACAACTCCCTTTCTCACCCTACAACGCCCTTTCTCGCCCTACAACGCCCTTTCTCACCCTTTCTCGCCCTACAACGCCCTTTCTCACCCTTTCTCACCCTAAAACGCCCTTTCTCGCCCATTCTCGCCCTACAACGCCCTTTCTCGTTCTACAACGCCCTACAACTCCTTTCCTCGCCCTACAACGCCCTAGAACGCACTACAATGCCCTTTCTCGCCCTGTCTCGACATTTCTCACCCTACAACGCCCAACAACACCCTACAACGCACTTTCTCGCCCTTTCTTGCCCTACAACGCCCATTCTCGCCCTACAACGCCCTTTATCACCAATTCTCGCCCTTTCTCACCCTACAACATCATACAACGCCCTACAACTCCCTACAAAGCCCTTTCTCACCCTACAACGTCCTTTCTCGCCCTTTCTTACCCTACAGAGACCTACAGCGCCCTTTCTCGCCCTACAACGCCCTACAACGCCCTTTCTCGCTCTTTCTCACCCTACAATTCCCTTTCTAGACCTACAACTCCCTACAACGCCCTACAATGCCCTTTCTCGCCCCACAACGCCGTTTCTCACTCTACAACGCCCTTTCTCGCCCGTTCTCGCCCTACAACGCCCTTTCTCGCCCTACAACGCCCTTTCTCGCCCTTTCTCGCCCTACAATGCCCTTTCTCACCCTTTCTTGCCCTACAACGCCCTACAACGCCCTTTCTCACTCTTTCTCGCCCTTGCTTGCCCTTTCTCAACCTACAACGTCCTTTATCACCCTTTCTCGCCCTTTCTCGCCCTACAACACCCTACAACGCCCTTTCTCGCCCTACAATGCCCTAGCTCGTCCTTACTCGCCCTACAACGCCCTTTCTCGCACGAAAACACCCTTTATCGCCCTAAAAAGTTCTTTCTCACCCTTTCTCGCCCTTTCTCGCCCTACAACACCCTTTCTTGCCCTTTCTACCCCTTACTCACCCTACAACGCCTTTCTCGCCCTTTCTCGCCCGTTCTTGCCCTACAGCGCCCTTTCTCGCCCTACAACTCCCTTTCTCACCCTTTCTCGCCCTACAACGTCCTTTCTCGCCCTACAACGCCCTACAATGCCCTACAACGCCCTTTCTCGCCCTTTCTCGCCCTAGCTCGCCGTTTCTCACCCTACAATGCCCTTTCTCACCCTCTCTCGCCCTTAAATGCCCTACAACGCCCTTTCTCGCCCTACAACGCCCTACAATGCCCTACAACGTCCTTTCTTGCCCTTTATCGCCCTACAACACACTTTCTCGCCCTACAACGCCCTTTTTCGCCCTACAACACCCTTTCTCGCCCTTTCTCGCCCTTTCTCACCCTTTCTCGCCCTTTCTCACCCTACAACGCCCTTTCTCGCCCTTTCTCGCCCTACAACGCCATTTCTCGCCCTACAACACCCTACAACTCCCTTCCTCGCCCTACAACGCCCTAGAACGCACTACAACGCCCTTTCTCACCCTACAACAACCTTTCTAACCATACAACGCCCTTTCTCGCCCTTTCTCGCCCTTTCTCACCCTACAGAGCCCTTTCTCACCCTTTCTCGCCCTAAAACGCCCTTTCTTGCCCTTTCTCACCCTTTCTCGCACTACAACGCCCTTTCTCGCCCTACAACGCCCTACTACGCCCTTTCTCGCCCTACAACGCCCTACAACGCCCTTTCTCGCCCTACAACGCCCTTTCTCACCCTTTTTTGCCATTTCTCGCCCTACAAGGACCTACAACGCCCTAAAACGCCCCTTCTCGCCCTGTCTCACAATTTCTAACCCAACAACGCCCTTTATCGCTATTTCTCGCCCTTTCTCGCCCTACAACGCCCTTTCTCGCACTTACTCGCCCTTTCTCGCCCTACAACGCCCTGCAATGCACTTTCTCGCCCTACAACGCCCTTTCTCACCCTTTCTCGCCATTTCTCACCCTACAATGCCCTTTATCACCCTTTCTCGCCCTTTCTCGCCCTACAACACCATACAACTCCCTACAACACCCTACATAGCCCTTTCTCGCCCTACAACGCCCTTTCTCGCCCTACAACGCCCTACAACGCCCTTTCTCGCCTTTTCTCGCCCTTTCTCACCCTACAATGCACTACAACACCCTACAACACCTTTTCTCACCCTACAACGCCCTACAACGCTCTTTCTCACCCTACAACACCCTTTCTCGCCCTTTCTCGCCCTTTCTCACCCTACAACGCCCTTTCTCGCCCTACAACGCCCTACATCTCCCTTTCTCGCCCTACAACGCCCTAGAATGCCCTACAACTCCCTTACTCGCCCTACAACACCCTATATCGCCCTACTACGCCCTTTCTCGCCCTACAACGCCCTACAATGCCTTATCTCGCCCTACAACGCCATTTCTCTTCCTTTCTCGCCCTTTCTCGCCCTACAACGCCCTACAACGCCCTACAATGCCCTTTCTCGCCCTGTCTCCCCATTTCTCACCCTACAACTCCCTTTCTCACCTTACAACGCCGTTTCTCGCTCTACAACACCCTTTCTCGCCCGTACTCGCCCTACAACGCCTTTTCTCGCCCTACAACGCCCTTTCTCACCCTTTCTCGCCATTTCTCACCCTACAACGCCCTTTATCACCCTTTCTCGCCCTTTCTCGCCCTACAACACCATACAACGCCCTACAACGCCCTACATAGCCCTTTCTCGCCCTACAACGCCCTTTCTCGCCCTACAGCGCCCTACAGCGCCCTACAGCGCCCTTTCTCGCCCTACAACACCCTTTCTCGCCCTTTCTCACCCTACAACGCCCTTTCTCGCCCTACAACGCCCTTCAACGCCCTTTCTCGCCTTTTCTCGCCCTTTCTCACCCTACAACGCCCTTTCTCGCAATTTCTATCCCTTTCTCGCCCTACAACGCCCTATCTCGCACGTTCTCGCCCTTTCTCGCCCTACAACGCACTTTATCACCTTTCTCGCCCTTTCTCGCCCTACAACACCCTACAGTGCCCTACAACGCCCTTTCTCGCCCTACATTGCCCTACAACGCCCTTTCTCGCCCTACAACACCCTACAACGCCCTTTCTCGCTCTACATCGCCCTTTCTCGCCCGTTCTCGCCCTACAACGCCCTTTCTTGCCCTTTCTCGCTCTTTCTCACCCTACAGCGCCCTTTCTCGCCCTTCAACTCCCTTTCTCACCCTTTCTCGCCCTACAACGCCCTTTCTCACCCTACCATTCCCTACAACGCCCTTTCTCACCCTACAACGCCCTTTCTCGCCCTTTCTCGCCCTACAACACCCTTTCTTGCCCTTTGTCACCCTACAATGCCCTTTCTCGCACTTTCTCGCCCTTTCTAGCCCTACAATGCCCTACAACGCCCTTTCTCACCCTACAATGCCCTTTCTCGCCCTTTCTCACCCTATAACACCCTTTCTCGCTCTTTGTCAGCCTACAATGCCCTTTCCCGCATTTTCTCGCCCTTTCTAGCCCTACATCGTCCTTACTCGACCTTTCTCACCCTTTCTAGCCCTTTCTCGCCATTTCTCACCCTTTCTCGCCATACAACGCCCTACAACTCCCTACAACTCCCTTTCTCACCCTACAACACCCTTTCTCGCCCTACAACGCCCTTTTTCACCCTTTCTCGCCCTACAACGCCCTACAACACCCTACAATGCCCTACAACGCCTTTTCTCGCCCTTTCTCGCCCAACAACGCCCTTTCTCGCCCGAAAACACCCTTTCTCGCCCTACAAAGCCCTTTCTCGCCCTACAACGCCCTACAACGCCCTACAACGCCCTTTCTCACCCTTTCTACCCCTTTCTACCCCTTTCTCACCCTACAACGTCCTTTCTCGCCCTTTCTACCCCTTTCTCGCCATTTCTCACCCTTTCTCGCCATACAGCGCCCTACAATGCCCTACAACTCCCTTTCTCACCCTACAACGCCCTTTCACGCCCTACAACGCCCTTTCTCACCCTTTCTCGCCCTACAACGCCCTTTCTCACCCTTTTTCACCCTAAAACGCCCTTTCTCGCCCATTCTCGCCCTACAACGCCCATTCTCGTTCTACAACGCCCTACAACTCCCTTTCTCGCCCTACTACACTCTTTCTCGCCCTACAACGCCCTACAACGCCCTTTCTCGCCCTACTACTCTCTTTCTCGCCCTTTCTCGCCCTACAACACCATTTCTCGCCCTACAACGCCCTTTCTCGCCTTTCAACGCCCTTTCTCGCCCTACAACGCCCTTTCTCGCACTTTCTCGCCCTACAACGCCCTTTCTCACTTTACAACGCCATACAACGCCCTTTCTCACCCTACAACACCCTACAACGCCCTACAACGCCCTTCAACGCCTTTTCTCGCCCTACAGCGCTCTTTCTCGCCATACAATGCCCTTTCTCACTCTACAACGATCTTTCTCGCCCTTTTTTCGCCCTTTCTCGCCAAACAACGCTTTTTCTCGCCCTACAAAGCCCTTTCTCGCCCTACAACGCTCTTTCTCGCCCTACCACGCCCTTTCTCGCCCTACAACGCCCTTTCTCGCCCTACAACTCTTTCTCGCCCTTTCTCACCCTTTCTCGCCTTACAACGCCCTTACTCGCCCTACAACGCCCTACAACGTCCTTTATCGCCCTACAACTCTCTTTCTCGCCCTTTCTCGCCCTTTCTCGCCTTACAACACCCTTTCTTGCCCTACAACGCTCTTTGTCGCCCTATCTCACCCTTTCTCGCCCTACAAGGCCTTTTCTCGCCCTACAACGCTCTTTCTTGCCCTTTCTCGCCCTGCAATGCCCTTTCTCACCCTACAACGCTATTTGTCGCCCTATCTCACCCTTTCTCGCCCTACAACGCCCTTTCTCACCCTTTCTTGCCCTACAATGCCCTTTCTCGCCCTACAACACTCTTTCTCGCCCTACAACGCCTTTTCTCGCCCGACAACGCCCTTTCTCGCCCTTTCTCACCCTACAACTTTCTTTCTCGCCCTACAATGCCCTTTCACGCCCTTTCTCGCCCTACAACGCCCTCTCTCACCCTACAACGTTCTTTCTCGACCTACAACGCCTTTCCTTGCCTATAACGCTCTTTCTCGTTCTTTCTCGCCATTTCTCGCCCTACAACGCTCTTTCTCGCCCTACAACGCCTTTTCTCGCCCTACAACGCTCTTTCTCGCCCTTTCTCACCCTACAACGCTCTTTCTCGCCCTACAGTGCCCTTTCTCGCCCTTTCTCGCCCAACAACGCCCTTTCTCGCCCTACAACGCTCTTTCTCGCCCTTTCTCGCCCTACAACGCTCTTTCTCTCCCTAGAACACCCTTTCTTGCCCTACAACGCTCTTTCTCAGAATACAACTCCCTTTCTCGCCCTACAACTCTCTTTCTCGCCCTTTCTCACCCTTTCTCTCCCTACAACGCCCTTTCTCACCCTACCATTCCCTACAACGCCCTTTCTCACCCTACAACGCCCTTTCTCGCCCTTTCTCGCCCTACAACACCCTTTCTCGCCCTTTGTCACCCTACAATGCCCTTTCTCGCACTTTCTCGCCCTTTCTAGCCCTACAACGCCCTACAACGCCCTTTCTCACCCTACAACGCCCTTTCTCGCCCTTTCTCGCCCTACAACACCCTTTCTCGCCCTTTGTCACCCTACAATGCCCTTTCTCGCACTTTCTCACCCTTTCTTGCCCTACAAATCTGTTTCTCGCCCTACAACGCCCTACAATTCCCTTCCTCGCCCTACAACGCCTTAGAACGCACTACAAAGCCCTTTCTCACCCTACAACACCCTTTCTCATCTTACAACACCCTTTTTCGCCCTTTCTCGCCCTTTCTCACCCTACAGCGCCCTTTCTCGCCCTTCAACGCCCTTTCTCGCCCTTTCTCACCCTTTCTCGCCCTTCAGCGCCCTTTCTCGCCCTACAAAACCCTACTACGCCCTTTCTCGCCCTACAACGACCTACAACGCCCTTAATCCATCTACAACTCCCTTTCTCACCCTTTCTCGCCCTTTCTCGCCCTACAATGACCTACAACGCCCTTTCTCGCCCTGTCTCGCCATTTCTCACCCTACAACGCCCAACAACGCCCTACAACGCACTTTCTCGCCTTTTCTCGCCCTACAATGCCCTTTCTCGCCCTTTCTCACCCTACAATTCCCTTTCTATACCTACAACTCCCTACAACGCCCTACAACGCCCTTTCTTGCCCCACAACGCCGTTTCTCACTCTACAACGCCCTTTCTCGCCCGTTCTCGCCCTACAACGCCCTTTCTCGCCCTACAACGCCCTTTCTCGCCCTAGAATGCCCTTTCTCACCCTTTCTCGCCCTACAACGCCCTACAACGCCCTTTCTCACCCTTTCTCGCCCTTGCTCGCCCTTTCTCAACCTACAACGCCCTTTCTCGCCCTACTACTACCTTTCTCACCCCTTCTCGCCCTACAACGTCCTTTCTCGCCCTACAACGCCCTACAATGCCCTACAACGCCCTTTCTCGCCCTTTCTCGCCCTAGCTCGCCCTTTCTCAACCTACAATGCCCTTTCTCACCCTCTCTCGCCCTAAAATGCGCTACAACGCCCTTTTTCGCCCTTTCTCGCCCTACAACGCCTTGCAACGTCCATTCTTGCCCTTTCTCACCCTACAACGCCCTTTCTCGCCCTACAACACCCTTTCTCGCCCTACAACGCCCTTTTTCGCCCTACAACACCCTTTCTCGCCCTTTCTCGCCCTTTCTCACCCTTTCTCGCCCTTTCTCTCCCTTTCTCGCCCTTTCTCACCCTACAACGCCCTTTCTCGCCCTACAACACCATTTCTCGCCCTACAACACCCTACAACTCACTTCCTCGCCCTACAACGCCCTAGAACGCACTACAATGCCCTTTCTCACCCTACAACGCCCTTTCTCGCCCTTTCTCACCCTACAGAGCCCTTTCTCGCCATTTCTCACCCTACAACGCCCTTTCTCGCCCTACTACTACCTTTCTCACCCCTTCTCGCCCTACAACGCCTTGCAACGTCCATTCTTGCCCTTTCTCACCCTACAACGCCCTTTCTCGCCCTACAACACCCTTTCTCGCCCTACAACGCCCTTTTTCGCCCTACAACACCCTTTCTCGCCCTTTCTCGCCCTTTCTCACCCTTTCTCGCCCTTTCTCAGCCTTTCTCGCCCTTTCTCACCCTACAACGCCCTTTCTCGCCCTACAACACCATTTCTCGCCCTACAACACCCTACAACTCACTTCCTCACCCTACAACGCCCTAGAACGCACTACAACGCCCTTTCTCACCCTACAACAATCTTTCTCACCCTACAACGCCCTTTCTCGCCCTTTCTCACCCTACAGAGCCCTTTCTCGCCCTAAAACGCCCTTTCTTGCCCTTTCTCACCCTTTCTCGCACTACAACGCCCTTTCTCGCCCTACAACGCCCTACTACGCCCTTTCTCGCCCTACAACGCCCTACAACGCCCTTTCTCGCCCTACAACGCCCTTTCTCACCCTTTCTCGCCCTTTCTCGCCCTACAACGCCCTTTCTCGCACTTACTCGCACTTACTCGCCCTTTCTCGCCCTACAACGCCCTACAACGCCCTTTCTCGCCCTACAACGACCTTTCTCACCCTTTCTCGCCATTTCTCACCCTACAATGCCCTTTATCACCCTACAACACCATACAACTCCCTACAACGCCCTACATAGCCCTTTCTCGCCCTACAACGCCCTTTCTCGCCCTTTCTCACCCTACAGCACCCTTTCTCGCCCTACAACGCCCTTTCTTGCCCTTTCTCACGCTACAACGCCCTTTCTAGCCCTACAACGCCCTACAACGCCCTTTCTCGCCCTACAACGCCCTACAACGCCCTTTCTCGCCTTTTCTCGCCCTTTCTCACCCTACAATGCACTACAACACCCTACAACACCTTTTCTCACCCTACAACGCCCTACAACGCTCTTTCTCACCCTACAACACCCTTTCTCGCCCTTTCTCACCCTACAACGCCCTTTCTCGCCCTACAACGCCCTACATCTCCCTTTCTCGCCCTACAACGCCCTAGAATGCCCTACAACTCCCTTACTCGCCCTACAACACCCTATATCGCCCTACTACGCCCTACAACGCCCTACAATGCCTTATCTCGCCCTACAACGCCATTTCTCATCCTTTCTCGCCCTTTCTCGCCCTACAACGCCCTACAACGCCCTACAATGCCCTTTCTCGCCCTGTCTCCCCATTTCTCACCCTACAACTCCCTTTCTCACCTTACAACGCCGTTTCTCGCTCTACAACACCCTTTCTCGCCCGTACTCTCCCTACAATGCCTTTTCTCGCCCTACAACGCCCTTTCTCACCCTTTCTCGCCATTTCTCACCCTACAACGCCCTTTATCACCCTTTCTCGCCCTTTCTCGCCCTACAACACCATACAACGCCCTACAATGCCCTACATAGCCCTTTCTCGCCCTACAACGCCCTTTCTCGCCCTACAGCGCCCTACAGCGCCCTACAGCGCCCTTTCTCGCCCTACAACGCCCTTTCTCGCCCTTTCTCACCCTACAACGCCCTTTCTCGCCCTACAACGCCCTTCAACGCCCTTTCTCGCCTTTTCTCGCCCTTTCTCACCCTACAACGCCCTTTCTCGCAATTTCTATCCCTTTCTCGCCCTACAACGCCCTATCTCGCACGTTCTCGCCCTTTCTCGCCCTACAACGCACTTTATCACCTTTCTCGCCCTTTCTCGCCCTACAACACCCTACAGCGCCCTACAACGCCCTTTCTCGCCCTACATTGCCCTACAACGCCCTTTCTCGCCCTACAACACCCTACAACGCCCTTTCTCGCTCTACATCGCCCTTTCTCGCCCGTTCTCGCCCTACAACGCCCTTTCTTGCCCTTTCTCGCTCTTTCTCACCCTACAGCGCCCTTTCTCGCCCTTCAACTCCCTTTCTCACCCTTTCTCGCCCTACAACGCCCTTTCTCACCCTACCATTCCCTACAACGCCCTTTCTCACCCTACAACGCCCTTTCTCGCCCTTTCTCGCCCTACAACACCCTTTCTTGCCCTTTGTCACCCTACAATGCCCTTTCTCGCACTTTCTCGCCCTTTCTAGCCCTACAATGCCCTACAACGCCCTTTCTCACCCTACAATGCCCTTTCTCGCCCTTTCTCACCCTATAACACCCTTTCTCGCTCTTTGTCAGCCTACAATGCCCTTTCCCGCATTTTCTCGCCCTTTCTAGCCCTACAGCGTCCTTACTCGACCTTTCTCACCCTTTCTAGCCCTTTCTCGCCATTTCTCACCCTTTCTCGCCATACAACGCCCTACAACTCCCTACAACTCCCTTTCTCACCCTACAACACCCTTTCTCGCCCTACAACGCCATTTTTCACCCTTTCTCGCCCTACAACGCCCTACAACACCCTACAATGCCCTACAACGCCCTTTCTCGCCCTTTCTCGCCCAACAACGCCCTTTCTCGCCCGAAAACACCCTTTCTCGCCCTACAAAGCCCTTTCTCGCCCTACAACGCCCTACAACGCCCTTTCTCACCCTTTCTACCCCTTTCTACCCCTTTCTCACCCTACAACGTCCTTTCTCGCCCTTTCTACCCCTTTCTCGCCATTTCTCACCCTTTCTCGCCATACAGCGCCCTACAACGCCCTACAACTCCCTTTCTCACCCTACAACGCCCTTTCTCGCCCTACAACGCCCTTTCTCACCCTTTCTCGCCCTACAACGCCCTTTCTCACCCTTTCTCACCCTAAAACGCCCTTTCTCGCCCATTCTCGCCCTACAACGCCCTTTCTCGTTCTACAACGCCCTACAACTCCTTTCCTCGCCCTACAACGCCCTAGAACGCACTACAATGCCCTTTCTCGCCCTGTCTCGACATTTCTCACCCTACAACGCCCAACAACACCCTACAACGCACTTTCTCGCCCTTTCTTGCCCTACAACGCCCATTCTCGCCCTACAACGCCCTTTATCACCCTTTCTCGCCCTTTCTCACCCTACAACATCATACAACGCCCTACAACTCCCTACAAAGCCCTTTCTCACCCTACAACGTCCTTTCTCGCCCTTTCTTACCCTACAGAGACCTACAGCGCCCTTTCTCGCCCTTTCTCGCCCTACAATGCCCTACAACGCCCTTTCTCGCTCTTTCTCACCCTACAATTCCCTTTCTAGACCTACAACTCCCTACAACGCCCTACAATGCCCTTTCTCGCCCCACAACGCCGTTTCTCACTCTACAACGCCCTTTCTCGCCCGTTCTCGCCCTACAACGCCCTTTCTCGCCCTACAACGCCCTTTCTCGCCCTTTCTCGCCCTACAATGCCCTTTCTCACCCTTTCTTGCCCTACAACGCCCTACAACGCCCTTTCTCACTCTTTCTCGCCCTTGCTTGCCCTTTCTCAACCTACAACGTCCTTTATCACCCTTTCTCGCCCTTTCTCGCCCTACAACACCCTACAACGCCCTTTCTCGCCCTACAATGCCCTAGCTCGTCCTTACTCGCCCTACAACGCCCTTTCTCGCACGAAAACACCCTTTCTCGCCCTAAAAAGTTCTTTCTCACCCTTTCTCGCCCTTTCTCGCCCTACAACACCCTTTCTTGCCCTTTCTACCCCTTACTCACCCTACAACGCCTTTCTCGCCCTTTCTCGCCCGTTCTTGCCCTACAGCGCCCTTTCTCGCCCTACAACTCCCTTTCTCACCCTTTCTCGCCCTACAACGTCCTTTCTCGCCCTACAACGCCCTACAATGCCCTACAACGCCCTTTCTCGCCCTTTCTCGCCCTAGCTCGCCGTTTCTCACCCTACAATGCCCTTTCTCACCCTCTCTCGCCCTTAAATGCCCTACAACGCCCTATCTCGCCCTACAACGCCCTACAATGCCCTACAACGTCTTTTCTTGCCCTTTATCGCCCTACAACACACTTTCTCGCCCTACAACGCCCTTTTTCGCCCTACAACACCCTTTCTCGCCCTTTCTCGCCCTTTCTCACCCTTTCTCGCCCTTTCTCACCCTACAACGCCCTTTCTCGCCCTTTCTCGCCCTACAACGCCATTTCTCGCCCTACAACACCCTACAACTCCCTTCCTCGCCCTACAACGCCCTAGAACGCACTACAACGCCCTTTCTCACCCTACAACAACCTTTCTAACCATACAACGCCCTTTCTCGCCCTTTCTCGCCCTTTCTCACCCTACAGAGCCCTTTCTCACCCTTTCTCGCCCTAAAACGCCCTTTCTTGCCCTTTCTCACCCTTTCTCGCACTACAACGCCCTTTCTCGCCCTACAACGCCCTACTACGCCCTTTCTCGCCCTACGACGCCCTACAACGCCCTTTCTCGCCCTACAACGCCCTTTCTCACCCTTTTTTGCCATTTCTCGCCCTACAAGGACCTACAACGCCCTTAAACGCCCCTTCTCGCCCTGTCTCACAATTTCTAACCCAACAACGCCCTTTATCGCTATTTCTCGCCCTTTCTCGCCCTACAACGCCCTTTCTTGCACTTACTCGCCCTTTCTCGCCCTACAACGCCCTGCAATGCACTTTCTCGCCCTACAACGCCCTTTCTCACCCTTTCTCGCCATTTCTCACCCTACAATGCCCTTTATCACCCTTTCTCGCCCTTTCTCGCCCTACAACACCATACAACTCCCTACAACACCCTACATAGCCCTTTCTCGCCCTACAACGCCCTTTCTCGCCCTACAACGCCCTACAACGCCCTTTCTCGCCTTTTCTCGCCCTTTCTCACCCTACAATGCACTACAACACCCTACAACACCTTTTCTCACCCTACAACGCCCTACAACGCTCTTTCTCACCCTACAACACCCTTTCTCGCCCTTTCTCGCCCTTTCTCACCCTACAACGCCCTTTCTCGCCCTACAACGCCCTACATCTCCCTTTCTCGCCCTACAACGCCCTAGAATGCCCTACAACTCCCTTACTCGCCCTACAACACCCTATATCGCCCTACTACGCCCTTTCTCGCCCTACAACGCCCTACAATGCCTTATCTCGCCCTACAACGCCATTTCTCTTCCTTTCTCGCCCTTTCTCGCCCTACAACGCCCTACAACGCCCTACAATGCCCTTTCTCGCCCTGTCTCCCCATTTCTCACCCTACAACTCCCTTTCTCACCTTACAACGCCGTTTCTCGCTCTACAACACCCTTTCTCGCCCGTACTCGCCCTACAACGCCTTTTCTCGCCCTACAACGCCCTTTCTCGCCCTTTCTCGCCCTTTCTCACCCTACAACGCCCTTTCTCGCCCTACAACGCCCTACATCTCCCTTTCTCGCCCTACAACGCCCTAGAATGCCCTACAACTCCCTTACTCGCCCTACAACACCCTATATCGCCCTACTACGCCCTTTCTCGCCCTACAACGCCCTACAATGCCTTATCTCGCCCTACAACGCCATTTCTCTTCCTTTCTCGCCCTTTCTCGCCCTACAACGCCCTACAACGCCCTACAATGCCCTTTCTCGCCCTGTCTCCCCATTTCTCACCCTACAACTCCCTTTCTCACCTTACAACGCCGTTTCTCGCTCTACAACACCCTTTCTCGCCCGTACTCGCCCTACAACGCCTTTTCTCGCCCTACAACGCCCTTTCTCACCCTTTCTCGCCATTTCTCACCCTACAACGCCCTTTATCACCCTTTCTCGCCCTTTCTCGCCCTACAACACCATACAACGCCCTACAACGCCCTACATAGCCCTTTCTCGCCCTACAACGCCCTTTCTCGCCCTACAGCGCCCTACAGCGCCCTACAGCGCCCTTTCTCGCCCTACAACGCCCTTTCTCGCCCTTTCTCACCCTACAACGCCCTTTCTCGCCCTACAACGCCCTTCAACGCCCTTTCTCGCCTTTTCTCGCCCTTTCTCACCCTACAACGCCCTTTCTCGCAATTTCTATCCCTTTCTCGCCCTACAACGCCCTATCTCGCACGTTCTCGCCCTTTCTCGCCCTACAACGCACTTTATCACCTTTCTCGCCCTTTCTCGCCCTACAACACCCTACAGTGCCCTACAACGCCCTTTCTCGCCCTACATTGCCCTACAACGCCCTTTCTCGCCCTACAACACCCTACAACGCCCTTTCTCGCTCTACATCGCCCTTTCTCGCCCGTTCTCGCCCTACAACGCCCTTTCTTGCCCTTTCTCGCTCTTTCTCACCCTACAGCGCCCTTTCTCGCCCTTCAACTCCCTTTCTCACCCTTTCTCGCCCTACAACGCCCTTTCTCACCCTACCATTCCCTACAACGCCCTTTCTCACCCTACAACGCCCTTTCTCGCCCTTTCTCGCCCTACAACACCCTTTCTTGCCCTTTGTCACCCTACAATGCCCTTTCTCGCACTTTCTCGCCCTTTCTAGCCCTACAATGCCCTACAACGCCCTTTCTCACCCTACAATGCCCTTTCTCGCCCTTTCTCACCCTATAACACCCTTTCTCGCTCTTTGTCAGCCTACAATGCCCTTTCCCGCATTTTCTCGCCCTTTCTAGCCCTACAGCGTCCTTACTCGACCTTTCTCACCCTTTCTAGCCCTTTCTCGCCATTTCTCACCCTTTCTCGCCATACAACGCCCTACAACTCCCTACAACTCCCTTTCTCACCCTACAACACCCTTTCTCGCCCTACAACGCCCTTTTTCACCCTTTCTCGCCCTACAACGCCCTACAACACCCTACAATGCCCTACAACGCCTTTTCTCGCCCTTTCTCGCCCAACAACGCCCTTTCTCGCCCGAAAACACCCTTTCTCGCCCTACAAAGCCCTTTCTCGCCCTACAACGCCCTACAACGCCCTACAACGCCCTTTCTCACCCTTTCTACCCTTTCTACCCCTTTCTCACCCTACAACGTCCTTTCTCGCCCTTTCTACCCCTTTCTCGCCATTTCTCACCCTTTCTCGCCATACAGCGCCCTACAACGCCCTACAACTCCCTTTCTCACCCTACAACGCCCTTTCACGCCCTACAACGCCCTTTCTCACCCTTTCTCGCCCTACAACGCCCTTTCTCACCCTTTTTCACCCTAAAACGCCCTTTCTCGCCCATTCTCGCCCTACAACGCCCTTTCTCGTTCTACAACGCCCTACAACTCCCTTTCTCGCCCTACTACACTCTTTCTCGCCCTACAACGCCCTACAACGCCCTTTCTCGCCCTACTACTCTCTTTCTCGCCCTTTCTCGCCCTACAACACCATTTCTCGCCCTACAACGCCCTTTCTCGCCTTTCAACGCCCTTTCTCGCCCTACAACGCCCTTTCTCGCACTTTCTCGCCCTACAACGCCCTTTCTCACTTTACAACGCCATACAACGCCCTTTCTCACCCTACAACACCCTACAACGCCCTACAACGCCCTTCAACGCCTTTTCTCGCCCTACAGCGCTCTTTCTCGCCATACAATGCCCTTTCTCACTCTACAACGATCTTTCTCACCCTTTTTTCGCCCTTTCTCGCCAAACAACGCTTTTTCTCGCCCTACAAAGCCCTTTCTCGCCCTACAACGCTCTTTCTCGCCCTACCACGCCCTTTCTCGCCCTACAACGCCCTTTCTCGCCCTACAACTCTTTCTCGCCCTTTCTCACCCTTTCTCGCCTTACAACGCCCTTACTCGCCCTACAACGCCCTACAACGTCCTTTATCGCCCTACAACTCTCTTTCTCGCCCTTTCTCGCCCTTTCTCGCCTTACAACACCCTTTCTTGCCCTACAACGCTCTTTGTCGCCCTATCTCACCCTTTCTCGCCCTACAAGGCCTTTTCTCGCCCTACAACGCTCTTTCTTGCCCTTTCTCGCCCTGCAATGCCCTTTCTCACCCTACAACGCTATTTGTCGCCCTATCTCACCCTTTCTCGCCCTACAACGCCCTTTCTCGCCCTACAACGCCCTTTCTCACCCTTTCTTGCCCTACAATGCCCTTTCTCGCCCTACAACACTCTTTCTCGCCCTACAACGCCTTTTCTCGCCCGACAACGCCCTTTCTCGCCCTTTCTCACCCTACAACTTTCTTTCTCGCCCTACAATGCCCTTTCACGCCCTTTCTCGCCCTACAACGCCCTCTCTCACCCTACAACGTTCTTTCTCGACCTACAACGCCTTTCCTTGCCTATAACGCTCTTTCTCGTTCTTTCTCGCCATTTCTCGCCCTACAACGCTCTTTCTCGCCCTACAACGCCTTTTCTCGCCCTACAACGCTCTTTCTCGCCCTTTCTCACCCTACAACGCTCTTTCTCGCCCTACAGTGCCCTTTCTCGCCCTTTCTCGCCCTACAACGCCCTTTCTCGCCCTACAACGCTCTTTCTCGCCCTTTCTCGCCCTACAACGCTCTTTCTCTCCCTAGAACACCCTTTCTTGCCCTACAACGCTCTTTCTCAGAATACAACTCCCTTTCTCGCCCTACAACTCTCTTTCTCGCCCTTTCTCACCCTTTCTCTCCCTACAACGCCCTTTCTCGCCCTACAACGCTATTTCTCGCCCTTTCTCGCCCTTTCTCGCACTTTCTCGCCCTACAACGCTCTTTGTCGCCCTATGTCACCATTTCTCGCCCTACAAGGCCCTTTCAGGCCCTAAAACGCCCTTTCTCGCCCTTTTTCGCCTGCAACCCTCTTTCTCGCCCTACAATGCCTTTTCTCGCCCTACAACGCTCTTTCTCATTCTTTCTCACCCTTTCTCGCCTTACAACGCCCTACTACGCCCTACAACGCTCTTTCTCGCCCTTTCTCGCCCTACAACGCCCTTTCTCGCCCTACAACGCTCTTTGTCGCCCTATGTCACCCTTTCTCGCCCTACAAGGCCCTTTCAGGCCCTAAAACGCCCTTTCTCACCCTTTCTCGCCCTTTTTCTTCTGCAACCCTCTTTCTCGCCCTACAACGCCTTTGCTCGCCCTACAACGCTCTTTCTCGCCCTACAACGCCTTTTCTCGCCCTACATTGCTCTTTCTTGCCCTTTCTCGCACTTTCTCGCACTTTCTTGCCCTACAACTCTCTTTGTCGCCCTATCTCACCCTTTCTCGCCCTACAAGGCCCTTTCAGGCCCTAAAACGCCCTTTCTCGCCCTTTCTCGCCCTTTTTCGCCTGTAACCCTCTTTCTCGCCCTACAACGCTCTTTCTCGTTCTTTGTCGCCCTTTCTCGCCTTACAACGCCCTACAACGCTCTTTCTCGGCCTACAACGCCTTTTCTCGCCCTACATTGCTCTTTCTCGCCCTTTCTCGCCCTTTCTTGCCCTACAACGCTCTTTGTCGCCCTATCTCACCCTTTCTCGCCCTACAAGGCCCTTTCAGGCCCTAAAACGCCCTTTCTCGCCCTTTCTCGCCCTTTTTCGCCTGTAACCCTTTTTCTCGCCCTACAATGCCATTTCTCACCCTACAACGCTCTTTCTCGTTCTTTCTCACACTTTCTCGCCTTACAACGCCCTACTACGCCCTACAACGCTCTTTCTCGCACTTTCTCGCCCTACAATGCCCTTTCTCGCCCTACAACTCTCTTTCTCGCCCATTCTCACCCCTTCTCGCCCTACAACGACCTTTCTCGCCCTACAACGCCCTACAACACCCTTTCTCGCCCTACAACACTCTTTCTCGCCCTTTCTCGCCCTTTCTCGCCTTTCAACGCCCTTTCTCGCCCTACAACGCCCTTTCTCGCACTTTCTCGCCCTACAACGCCCTTTCTCACTTTACAACGCCATACAACGCCCTTTCTCACCCTACAACACCCTACAACGCCCTACAACGCCCTTCAACGCCTTTTCTCGCCCTACAGCGCTCTTTCTCGCCATACAATGCCCTTTCTCACTCTACAACGATCTTTCTCGCCCTTTTTTCGCCCTTTCTCGCCAAACAACGCTCTTTCTCGCCCTACAACGCCCTTTCTCGCCCTACAACTCTTTCTCGCCCTTTCTCACCCTTTCTCGCCTTACAACGCCCTTACTCGCCCTACAACGCCCTACAACGTCCTTTATCGCCCTACAACTCTCTTTCTCGCCCTTTCTCGCCCTTTCTCGCCTTACAACACCCTTTCTTGCCCTACAACGCTCTTTGTCGCCCTATCTCACCCTTTCTCTCCCTACAACGCCTTTTCTCGCCCTACAACGCTCTTTCTTGCCCTTTCTCGCCCTGCAATGCCCTTTCTCACCCTACAACGCTATTTGTCGCCCTATCTCACCCTTTCTCGCCCTACAACGCCCTTTCTCGCCCTACAACGCCCTTTCTCGCCCTTTCTTGCCCTACAATGCCCTTTCTCGCCCTACAACACTCTTTCTCGCCCTACAACGCCTTTTCTCGCCCGACAACGCCCTTTCTCGCCCTTTCTCACCCTACAACGTTCTTTCTCGCCCTACAATGCCCTTTCTCGCCCTTTCTCGCCCTACAACGCCCTCTCTCACCCTACAACGTTCTTTCTCGACCTACAACGCCTTTTCTTGCCTACAACGCTCTTTCTCGTTCTTTCTCGCCATTTCTCGCCCTACAACGCTCTTTCTCGCCCAACAACGCCTTTTCTCGCCCTACAACGCTCTTTCTCGCCCTTTCTCACCCTACAACGCTCTTTCTCGCCCTACAGTGCCCTTTCTCGCCCTTTCTCGCCCTACAACGCCCTTTCTCGCCCTTCAACGCTCTTTCTCGCCCTTTCTCGCCCTACAACGCTCTTTCTCTCCCTAGAACGCCCTTTCTTGCCCTACAACGCTCTTTCTCAGAATACAACTCCCTTTCTCGCCCTACAACTCTCTTTCTCGCCCTTTCTCACCCTTTCTCTCCCTACAACGCCCTTTCTCGCCCTACAACGCTATTTCTCGCCCTTTCTAGCCCTTTCTCGCCCTACAACGCTCTTTGTCGCCCTATCTCACCCTTTCTCGCCCTACAAGGCCCTTTCAGGCCCTAAAACGCCCTTTCTCGCCCTTTCTCGCCCTTTTTCGCCTGCAACCCTCTTTCTCGCCCTACAATGCCTTTTCTCGCCCTACAACGCTCTTTCTCACCCTTTCTCACCCTTTCTCGCCTTACAACGCCCTACTACGCCCTACAACGCTCTTTCTCGCACTTTCTCGCCCTACAACGCCCTTTCTCGCCCTACAACGCTCTTTGTCGCCCTATGTCACCCTTTCTCGCCCTACAAGGCCCTTTCAGGCCCTAAAACGCCCTTTCTCGCCCTTTCTCGCCCTTTTTCTTCTGCAACCCTCTTTCTCGCCCTACAATGCCTTTGCTCGCCCTACAACCCTCTTTCTCGTTCTTTCTCGCCCTTTCTCGCCTTACAACGCCCTACAACGCTCTTTCTCGCCCTACAACGCCTTTTCTCGCCCTACATTGCTCTTTCTCGCCCTTTCTCGCCCTTTCTTGCACTTTCTTGCCCTACAACGCTCTTTGTCGCCCTATCTCACCCTTTCTCACCCTACAAGGCCCTTTCAGGCCCTAAAACGCCCTTTCTCGCCCTTTTTCGCCTGTAACCCTCTTTCTCGCCCTACAATGCCTTTTCTCGCCCTACAACGCTCTTTCTCGTTCTTTCTCACCCTTTCTCGCCCTACAACGCCCTACAACACCCTTTCTCGCCCTATAACACTCTTTCTCGCCCTTTCTCGCCCTTTCTCGCCCTACAACGCCCTTTCTCACCCTACAACGCTCTTTCTTGCCCTACAACGCCCTTTCTCGCCCTACAACTCTCTTTCTCGCCCTTTCTCACTCTTTCTAGCCCTACAATGTCCTTTCTCGTCCTACAACGCTCTTTGTCGCCCTTTCTCACCCTTTCTCGCCCTACAACGCCCTTTCTCGCCCTACACTGCCCTACAACGCCCTTTCTCGCCCTACAACGCTCTTTCGCACCCCTTCTCTCCCTTTCTCGCCCTACAATGTCCTTTCTCGCCCTACAACGCTGTTTCTCGCCCTACAACGCCTTTTCTCGTCCTAAAATGCTCTTTCTCACCCTTTCTCGCCCTACAACGCCCTTTCTCGCCCTACAACGCTTTTTCTCACCCTGCAACGCTCTTTCTCGCCCTACAACGCCCTTTCTCGCCCTACAACGCTTTTTCTCGCCCTACAACGCCCTTTCTCGCCCTTCAACTCTCTTTCTCGCCCATTCTCACCCCTTCTCGCCCTACAATGCCCTTTCTCACCCTACAACGCCCTACAACACCCTTTCTCGCCCTACAACACTCTTTCTCGCCCTTTCTCGCCCTACAACGCCCTTTCTCACCCTACAACGCTCTTTCTTGCCCTACAACGCCCTTTCTCGCCCTACAACAACCTTTCTCGCCCTTTCTCACCCTACAACGCTCTTTCTCGCCCTACAACGCCTTTTCTCGTCCTAAAATGCTCTTTCTCACCCTTTCTCGCCCTACAACGCCCTTTCTCGCCCTACAACGCTTTTTCTCGCCCTTTCTCGTCCTACAACGCCCTACAGTGCCCTTTCTCGCCCTACTACACTCTTTCTCGCCCTTTCTCACCCTTTCTCGCCCTACAACGCCCTTTCTCGCCCTACTACTCTCTTTATCGCCCTTTCTTGCCCTACAACACCATTTCTCGCCCTACAACGCCCTTTCTCGCCCTTTCTCGCCTTTCAATGCCCTTTCTCGCCCTACAACGCCCTTTCTCGCACTTTCTCGCCCTACAACGCCCTTTCTCACTTTACAACGCCATACAACGCCCTTTCTCGTGAAACAATGCCCTTTCTCACTCTACAACGATCTTTCTCGCCCTTTTTTCGCCCTTTCTCGCCAAACAACGCTCTTTCTCGCCCTACAAAGCCCTTTCTCGCCATACAACGCTTTTTCTCACCCTGCAACGCTCTTTCTCGCCCTACAACGCCCTTTCTCGCCCTACAACGCTCTTGCTCAACCTTTCTCACCCTTTCTCGTCCTACAATGCCCTTTCTCGCCCTACAACGCCCTTTCTCGCCCTACAACGCTTTTTCTCGCCCTACAACGCCCTATCTCGCCCTTCAACTCTCTTTCTCGCCCATTCTCACCCCTTCTCGCCCTACAACGCCCTTTCTCACCCTACAACGCCCTACAACACCCTTTCTCGCCCTACAACACTCTTTCTCACCCTTTCTCGCCCAACAACGCCCTTTCTCACCCTACAACGCTCTTTCTTGCCCTACAACGCCCTTTCTCGCCCTACAACAACCTTTCTCGCCCTTTCTCACCCTACAACACTCTTTCTCGCCCTACAACGCCTTTTCTCGTCCTAAAATGCTCTTTCTCACCCTTTCTCGCCCTACAACGCCCTTTCTCGCCCTATAACGCTTTTTCTCACCCTGCAACGCTCTTTCTTGCCCTACAACGCCCTTTCTCGCCCTACAACGCTCTTGCTCAACCTTACTCACCCTTTCTCGTCCTACAATGCCCTTTCTCGCCCTACAACGCCCTTTCTCGCCCTACAACGCTTTTTCTCGCCCTACAACCCCCTTTCTCGCCCTTCAACTCTCTTTCTCGCCCATTCTCACCCCTTCTCGCCCTACAACGCCCTTTCTCACCCTACAACGCCCTACAACACCCTTTCTCGCCCTACAACACTCTTTCTCGCCCTTTCTCGCCCTACAATGCCCTTTCTCACCCTACAACTCTCTTTCTCGCCCTTGCTCACTCTTTCTAGCCCTACAATGTCCTTTCTCGTCCTACAACGCTCTTTGTCGCCCTTTCTCACCCTTTCTCGCCCTACAACGCCCTTTCTCGCCCTACAATGCCCTACAACGCCCTTTCTCGTCCTACAACGCTCTTTCGCACCCCTTCTCTCCCTTTCTCGCCCTACAATGTCCTTTCTCGCCCTACAACGCTCTTTGTCGCCCTTTCTCACCCTTTCTCGCCCTACAACGCCCTTTCTCGCCCTACAACAACCTTTCTCGCCCTTTCTCACCCTACAACGCTCTTTCTCGCCCTACAACGCCTTTTATCGTCCTAAAATTCTCTTTCTCACCCTTTCTCGCCCTACAACGCCCTTTCTCGCCCTACAACGCTTTTTCTCACCCTGCAACGCTCTTTCTCGCCCTACAACGCCCTTTCTCGCCCTACAACGCTCTTGCTCAACCTTTCTCACCCTTTCTCGCCCTACAATGCCCTTTCTCGCCCTACAACGCCCTACAACGCCCTTTCTCACCCTTTCTCGCCCTACAACGATCTTTTTCGCCCTTTCTTGTCCTATAATGCTCTTTCTTGGACTACAACGCCCTTTCTCGCCCTACAACGCTATTTCTCTCCCTACAATGCCCTACAACGCTCTTTCTCACCCTAAAACGCCGTACAATGCCCTACAACGCCTTTTCTCGCTCTACAGCGCTCTTTCTCGCCCTACAACACCCTTTCTCGCCCTACAACTCTCTTTCTCGCCCTTTCTCGCCCTACAACGCCCTACAATGCCCTTTCTCGCCCTACTACACTCTTTCTCGCCCTTTCTCACCCTTTCTCGCCCTACAACGCCCTACAACGCCCTTTCTCGCCCTACTACTCTCTTTATCGCCCTTTCTCGCCCTACAACACCATTTCTCGCCCTACAACGCCCTCTCTCGCCCTTTCTCGCCTTTCAATGCCCTTTCTCGCCCTACAACGCCCTTTCTCGCACTATCTCGCCCTACAACGCCCTTTCTCACTTTACAACGCCATACAACGCCCTTTCTCGTGAAACAATGCCCTTTCTCACTCTACAACGATCTTTCTCGCCCTTTTTTCGCCCTTTCTCGCCAAACAACGCTCTTTCTCGCCCTACAAAGCCCTTTCTCGCCCTACAACGCTCTTTCTCGCCCTACCACGCCCTTTCTCGCCCTACAACGCCCTTTCTCGCCCTACAACTCTTTCTCGCCCTTTCTCACCCTTTCTCGCCTTACAACGCCCTTACTCACCCTACAACGCCCTACAACGTCCTTTATCGCCCTACAACTCTCTTTCTCGCCCTTTCTCGCCCTTTCTCGCCTTACAACACCCTTTCTTGCCCTACAACGCTCTTTGTCGCCCTATCTCACCCTTTCTCGCCCTACAAGGCCTTTTCTCGCCCTACAACGCTCTTTCTCGCCCTTTCTCGCCCTGCAATGCCCTTTCTCACCCTACAACGCTATTTGTCGCCCTATCTCACCCTTTCTCGCCCTACAACGCCCTTTCTCGCCCTACAACGCCCTTTCTCGCCCTTTCTTGCCCTACAATGCCCTTTCTCGCCCTACAACACTCTTTCTCGCCCTACAACGCCTTTTCTGACCCTACAACGCCCTTTCTCGCCCTTTCTCACCCTACAACGTTCTTTCTCGCCCTACAATGCCCTTCCTCGCCCTTTCTCGCCCTACAACGCCCTTTCTCACCCTACAACGTTCTTTCTCGACCTACAACGCCTTTTCTTGCCTACAACGCTCTTTCTCGTTCTTTCTCGCCATTTCTCGCCCTACAACGCTCTTTCTCGCCCTACAACGCCTTTTATCACCCTACAACGCTCTTTCTCGCCCTTTCTCACCCTACAACGCTCTTTCTCGCCCTACAGTGCCCTTTCTCGCCCTTTCTCGCCCTACAACGCCCTTTCTCGCCCTACAACGCTCTTTCTCGCCCTTTCTCGCCCTACAACGCTCTTTCACTCCCTAGAACGCCCTTTCTTGCCCTACAACGCTCTTTCTCAGAATACAACTCCCTTTCTCGCCCTACAACTCTCTTTTTCGCCCTTTCTCACCCTTTCTCTCCCTACAACGCCCTTTCTCGCCCTACAACGCTATTTCTCGCCCTTTCTCGCCGTTTCTCGCCCTTTCTCGCCCTTTTTCGCCTGCAACCCTCTTTCTCGCCCTACAATGCCTTTTCTCGCCCTACAACGCACTTTCTCGTTCTTTCTCACCCTTTCTCGCCTTACAACGCCCTACTACGCCCTACAACGCTCTTTCTCGCACTTTCTCGCCCTACAACGCCCTTTCTCGCCCTACAACGCTCTTTGTCGCCCTATGTCACCCTTTCTCGCCATACAAGGCCCTTTCAGGCCCTAAAACTCCCTTTCTCGCCCTTTCTCGCCCTTTTTCTTCTGCAACCCTCTTTCTCGCCCTACAACGCCTTTGCTCGCCCTACAACGCCCTTTCTCGTTCTTTCTCGCCCTTTCTCGCCTTACAACGCCCTACAACGCTCTTTCTCGCCCTACAATGCCTTTTCTCGCCCTACATTGCTCTTTCTCGCCCTTTCTCGCCCTTTCTTGCACTTTCTTGCCCTACAACGCTCTTTGTCGCCCTATCTCACCCTTTCTCGCCCTACAAGGCCCTTTCAGGCCCTAAAACGCCCTTTCTCGCCCTTTCTCGCCCTTTTTCGCCTGTAACCCTCTTTCTCGCCCTACAATGCCCTTTCTCGCCCTACAACTCTCTTTCTCGCCCATTCTCACCCCTTCTCGCCCTACAACGCCCTTTCTCGCCCTACAACGCCCTACAACACCCTTTCTCGCCCTACAACACCCTTTCTCGCCCTTTCTCGCCCTTTCTCGCCCTACAACACCCTTTCTCACCCTACAACGCTCTTTCTTGCCCTACAACGCCCTTTCTCGCCCTACAACTCTCTTTCTCGCCCTTTCTCACTCTTTCTAGCCCTACAATGTCCTTTCTCGTCCTACAACGCTCTTTGTCGCCCTTTCTCACCCTTTCTCGCCCTACAACGCCCTTTCTCGCCCTACAATGCCCTACAATGCCCTTTCTCGCCCTACAACGCTCTTTCGCACCCCTTCTCTCCCTTTCTCGCCCTACAATGTCCTTTCTCGCCCTACAACGCTCTTTGTCGCCCTTTCTCACCCTTTCTCGCCCTACAACGCCCTTTCTCGCCCTACAACAACCTTTCTCGCCCTTTCTCACCCTACAACGCTCTTTCTCGCCCTACAGCGCCCTTTCTCGCCCTACAACGCTCTTGCTCAACCTTTCTCACCCTTTCTCGCCCTACAATGCCCTTTCTCGCCCTACAACGCCCTACAACGCCCTTTCTCACCCTTTCTCGCCCTACAACGATCTTTTTCGCCCTTTCTTGTCCTACAATGCTCTTTCTCGGACTACAACGCCCTTTCTCGCCCTACAACGCTATTTCTCTCCCTACAATGCCCTACAACGCTCTTTCTCACCCTAAAACGCCGTACAATGCCCTACAACGCCTTTTCTCGCTCTACAGCGCTCTTTCTCGCCCTACAACACCCTTTCTCGCCCTACAACTCTCCTTCTCGCCCTTTCTCGCCCTACAACGCCCTACAATGCCCTTTCTCGCCCTACTACACTCTTTCTCGCCCTTTCTCACCCTTTCTCGCCCTACAACGCCCTACAACGCCCTTTCTCGCCCTACTACTCTCTTTATCGCCCTTTCTCGCCCTACAACACCATTTCTCGCCCTACAACGCCCTCTCTCGCCCTTTCTCGCCTTTCAATGCCCTTTCTCACCCTACAACGCCCTTTCTCGCACTTTCTCGCCCTACAACACCCTTTCTCACTTTACAACGCCATACAACGCCCTTTCTCGTGAAACAATGCCCTTTCTCACTCTACAACGATCTTTCTCGCCCTTTTTTCACCCTTTCTCGCCAAACAACGCTCT
The DNA here is from genome assembly GCF_046119375.1 of Phyllobates terribilis. Taxonomy (NCBI): domain Eukaryota; kingdom Metazoa; phylum Chordata; class Amphibia; order Anura; family Dendrobatidae; genus Phyllobates; species Phyllobates terribilis. The sequence goes on along the minus strand of NW_027364027.1, from coordinate 270,150 downwards.
TTCTCGCCCTACAAAGCCCTTTCTCGCCCTACAACGCTCTTTCTCGCCCTACCACGCCCTTTCTCGCCCTACAACGCCCTTTCTCGCCCTACAACTCTTTCTTACCCTTTCTCACCCTTTCTCGCCTTACAACGCCCTTACTCGCCCTACAACGCCCTACAACGTCCTTTATCGCCCTACAACTCTCTTTCTCGCCCTTTCTCGCCCTTTCTCGCCTTACAACACCCTTTCTTGCCCTACAACGCTCTTTGTCGCCCTATCTCACCCTTTCTCGCCCTACAAGGCCTTTTCTCGCCCTACAACGCTCTTTCTCGCCCTTTCTCGCCCTGCAATGCCCTTTCTCACCCTACAACGCTATTTGTCGCCCTATCTCACCCTTTCTCGCCCTACAACGCCCTTTCTCGCCCTACAACGCCCTTTCTCGCCCATTCTTGCCCTACAATGCCCTTTCTCGCCCTACAACACTCTTTCTCGCCCTACAACGCCTTTTCTCACCCTACAACGCCCTTTCTCGCCCTTTCTCACCCTACAACGTTCTTTCTCGCCCTACAATGCCCTTCCTCGCCCTTTCTCGCCCTACAACGCCCTTTCTCACCCTACAACGTTCTTTCTCGACCTACAACGCCTTTTCTTGCCTACAACGCTCTTTCTCGTTCTTTCTCGCCATTTCTCGCCCTACAACGCTCTTTCTCGCCCTACAACGCCTTTTATCACCCTACAACGCCCTTTCTCGCCCTTTCTCACCCTACAACGTTCTTTCTCGCCCTACAATGCCCTTCCTCGCCCTTTCTCGCCCTACAACGCCCTTTCTCACCCTACAACGTTCTTTCTCGACCTACAACGCCTTTTCTTGCCTACAACGCTCTTTCTCGTTCTTTCTCGCCATTTCTCGCCCTACAACGCTCTTTCTCGCCCTACAACGCCTTTTATCACCCTACAACGCTCTTTCTCGCCCTTTCTCACCCTACAACGCTCTTTCTCGCCCTACAGTGCCCTTTCTCGCCCTTTCTCGCCCTACAACGCCCTACAACGTCCTTTATCGCCCTACAACTCTCTTTCTCGCCCTTTCTCGCCCTTTCTCGCCTTACAACACCCTTTCTTGCCCTACAACGCTCTTTGTCGCCCTATCTCACCCTTTCTCGCCCTACAAGGCCTTTTCTCGCCCTACAACGCTCTTTCTCGCCCTTTCTCGCCCTGCAATGCCCTTTCTCACCCTACAACGCTATTTGTCGCCCTATCTCACCCTTTCTCGCCCTACAACGCCCTTTCTCGCCCTACAACGCCCTTTCTCGCCCATTCTTGCCCTACAATGCCCTTTCTCGCCCTACAACACTCTTTCTCGCCCTACAACGCCTTTTCTCACCCTACAACGCCCTTTCTCGCCCTTTCTCACCCTACAACGTTCTTTCTCGCCCTACAATGCCCTTCCTCGCCCTTTCTCGCCCTACAACGCCCTTTCTCACCCTACAACGTTCTTTCTCGACCTACAACGCCTTTTCTTGCCTACAACGCTCTTTCTCGTTCTTTCTCGCCATTTCTCGCCCTACAACGCTCTTTCTCGCCCTACAACGCCTTTTATCACCCTACAACGCTCTTTCTCGCCCTTTCTCACCCTACAACGCTCTTTCTCGCCCTACAGTGCCCTTTCTCGCCCTTTCTCGCCCTACAACGCCCTTTCTCGCCCTACAACGCTCTTTCTCGCCCTTTCTCGCCCTACAACGCTCTTTCTCTCCCTAGAACGCCCTTTCTTGCCCTACAACGCTCTTTCTCAGAATACAACTCCCTTTCTCGCCCTACAACTCTCTTTTTCGCCCTTTCTCACCCTTTCTCTCCCTACAACGCCCTTTCTCGCCCTACAACGCTATTTCTCGCCCTTTCTCGCCGTTTCTCGCACTTTCTCGCCCTACAACGCTCTTTGTCGCCCTATGTCACCCTTTCTCGCCCTACAAGGCCCTTTCAGGCCCTAAAACGCCCTTTCTCGCCCTATCTCGCCCTTTTTCGCCTGCAACCCTCTTTCTCGCCCTACAATGCCTTTTCTCGCCCTACAACGCTCTTTCTCGTTCTTTCTCACCCTTTCTCGCCTTACAACGCCCTACTACGCCCTACAACGCTCTTTCTCGCACTTTCTCGCCCTACAACGCCCTTTCTCGCCCTACAACGCTCTTTGTCGCCCTATGTCACCCTTTCTCGCCCTACAAGGCCCTTTCAGGCCCTAAAACTCCCTTTCTCGCCCTTTCTCGACCTTTTTCTTTTGCAACCCTCTTTCTCGCCCTACAACGCCTTTGCTCGCCCTACAACGCCCTTTCTCGTTCTTTCTCGCCCTTTCTCGCCTTACAACGCCCTACAACGCTCTTTCTCGCCCTACAACGCCTTTTCTCGCCCTACATTGCTCTTTCTCGCCCTTTCTCGCCCTTTCTCGCACTTTCTTGCCCTACAACGCTCTTTGTCGCCCTATCTCACCCTTTCTCGCCCTACAAGGCCCTTTCAGGACCTAAAACGCCCTTTCTCGCCCTTTCTCGCCCTTTTTCGCCTGTAACCCTCTTTCTCGCCCTACAATGCCCTTTCTCGCCCTACAACTCTCTTTCTCGCCCATTCTCACCCCTTCTCGCCCTACAACGCCCTTTCTCACCCTACAACGCCCTACAACACCCTTTCTCGCCCTACAACACTCTTTCTCGCCCTTTCTCGCCCTTTCTCGCCCTACAACACCCTTTCTCACCCTACAACGCTCTTTCTTGCCCTACAACGCCCTTTCTCGCCCTACAACTCTCTTTCTCGCCCTTTCTCACTCTTTCTAGCCCTACAATGTCCTTTCTCGTCCTACAACGCTCTTTCTCGCCCTTTCTCACCCTTTCTCGCCCTACAACGCCCTTTCTCGCCCTACAATGCCCTACAACGCCCTTTCTCGCCCTACAACGCTCTTTCGCACCCCTTCTCTCCCTTTCTCGCCCTACAATGTCCTTTCTCGCCCTACAACGCTCTTTGTCGCCCTTTCTCACCCTTTCTCGCCCTACAACGCCCTTTCTCGCCCTACAACAACCTTTCTCGCCCTTTCTCACCCTACAACGCTCTTTCTCGCCCTACAACGCCCTTTCTCGTCCTAAAATGCTCTTTCTCACCCTTTCTCGCCCTACAACGCCCTTTCTCGCCCTACAACGCTTTTTCTCACCCTGCAACGCTCTTTCTCGCCCTACAACGCCCTTTCTCGCCGTACAACGCTCTTGCTCAACCTTTCTCACCCTTTCTCGCCCTACAATGCCCTTTCTCGCCCTACAACGCCCTACAACGCCCTTTCTCACCCTTTCTCGCCCTACATCCCTGTTTCTCGCCCTACAACGATCTTTTTGACCCTTGCTCGTCCTACAATGCTCTTTCTCGGACTACAACGCCCTTTCTCGCCCTACAACGCTATTTCTCTCCCTACAACGCCCTACAACGCTCTTTCTCACCCTAAAACGCCGTACAATGCCCTACAACGCCTTTTCTCGCCCTACAGCGCTCTTTCTCGCCCTACAACGCCCTTTCTCGCCATACAACTCTCTTTCTCGCCCTTTCTCGCCCTACAACGCCCGACAACGCACTACAACGCCCTTTCTCGCCCTACTACTCTCTTTCTCGCCCTTTCTCGCCCTACAACACCATTTCTCGCCCTACAACGCCCTTTCTCGCCCTTTCTCGCCTTTCAACGCCCTTTCTCGCACTTTCTCGCCCTACAACGCCCTTTCTCACTTTACAACGCCATACAACGCCCTTTCTCACCCTACAACACCCTACAACGCCCTACAACGCCCTTCAACGCCTTTTGTCGCCCTACAGCGCTCTTTCTCACCATACAATGCCCTTTCTCACTCTACAACAATCTTTCTCGCCCTTTTTTCGCCCTTTCTCGCCAAACAACGCTCTTTCTCGCCCTACAAAGCCCTTTCTCGCCCTACAACGCTCTTTCTCGCCCTACCACGCCCTTTCTCGCCCTACAACGCCCTTTCTCGCCCTACAACTCTTTCTCGCCCTTTCTCACCCTTTCTCGCCTTACAACGCCCTTACTCGCCCTACAACGCCCTACAACGTCCTTTATCGCCCTACAACTCTCTTTCTCGCCCTTTCTCGCCCTTTCTCGCCTTACAACACCCTTTCTTGCCCTACAACGCTCTTTGTCGCCCTATCTCACCCTTTCTCGCCCTACAAGGCCTTTTCTCGCCCTACAACGCTCTTTCTCGCCCTTTCTCGCCCTGCAATGCCCTTTCTCGCCCTACAACGCTATTTCTCGCCCTTTCTCGCTCTTTCTCGCACTTTCTCACCCTACAACGCTCTTTGTCGCCCTATGTCACCCTTTCTCGCCCTACAAGGCCCTTTCAGGCCCTAAAACACCCTTTCTCGCCCTTTCTCGCCCTTTTTCGCCTGCAACCCTCTTTCTCGCCCTACAATGCCTTTTCTCGCCCTACAACGCTCTTTCTCGTTCTTTCTCACCCCTTCTCGCCCTACAACGCCCTTTCTCGCCCTACAACGCCCTACAACACCCTTTCTCGCCCTACAACACTCTTTCTCGCCCTTTCTCGCCCTTTCTCGCCCTACAACACCCTTTCTCACCCTACAATGCTCTTTCTTGCCCTACAACGCCCTTTCTCGCCCTACAACGCTATTTCTCTCCCTACAACGCCCTACAACGCTCTTTCTCACCCTAAAACGCCGTACAATGCCCTACAACGCCTTTTCTCGCCCTACAGCGCTCTTTCTCGCCCTACAACGCCCTTTCTCGCCATACAACTCTCTTTCTTGCCCTACAACGCCCGACAACGCCCTACAACGCCCTTTCTCGCCCTACTACTCTCTTTCTCGCCCTTTCTCGCCCTACAACACCATTTCTCGCCCTACAACGCCCTTTCTCGCCCTTTCTCGCCTTTCAACGCCCTTTCTCGCCCTACAACGCCCTTTCTCGCACTTTCTCGCCCTACAACGCCCTTTCTCACTTTACAACGCCATACAACGCCCTTTCTCACCCTACAACACCCTACAACGCCCTACAACGCCCTTCAACGCCTTTTGTCGCCCTACAGCGCTCTTTCTCGCCATACAATGCCCTTTCTCACTCTACAACAATCTTTCTCGCCCTTTTTTCGCCCTTTCTCGCCAAACAACGCTCTTTCTCGCCCTACAAAGCCCTTTCTCGCCCTACAACGCTCTTTCTCGCCCTACCACGCCCTTTCTCGCCCTACAACGCCCTTTCTCGCCCTACAACTCTTTCTCGCCCTTTCTCACCCTTTCTCGCCTTACAACGCCCTTACTCGCCCTACAACGCCCTACAACGTCCTTTATCGCCCTACAACTCTCTTTCTCGCCCTTTCTCGCCCTTTCTCGCCTTACAACACCCTTTCTTGCCCTACAACGCTCTTTGTCGCCCTATCTCACCCTTTCTCGCCCTACAAGGCCTTTTCTCGCCCTACAACGCTCTTTCTCGCCCTTTCTCGCCCTGCAATGCCCTTTCTCACCCTACAGCGCTATTTGTCGCCCTATCTCACCCTTTCTCGCCCTACAACGCCCTTTCTCGCCCTACAGTGCCCTTTCTCACCCTTTCTCGCCCTACAGCGCCCTTTCTCGCCCTACAACGCTCTTTCTCGCCCTTTCTCGCCCTACAACGCTCTTTCTCTCCCTAGAACGCCCTTTCTTGCCCTACAACACTCTTTCTCAGAATACAACTCCCTTTCTCGCCCTACAACTCTCTTTCTCGCCCTTTCTCACCCTTTCTCTCCCTACAACGCCCTTTCTCGCCCTACAACGCTATTTCTCGCCCTTTCTCGCTCTTTCTCGCACTTTCTCACCCTACAACGCTCTTTGTCGCCCTATGTCACCCTTTCTCGCCCTACAAGGCCCTTTCAGGCCCTAAAACGCCCTTTCTCGCCCTTTCTCGCCATTTTTCTTCTGCAACCCTCTTTCTCGCCCTACAACGCCTTTGCTCGCCCTAAAACGCTCTTTCTCGTTCTTTCTCGCCCTTTCTCGCCTTACAACGTCCTACAACGCTCTTTCTCGCCCTACAGCGCTCTTTCTCGCCATACAATGCCCTTTCTCACTCTACAACGATCTTTCTTGCCCTTTTTTCGCCCTTTCTCGCCAAACAACGCTCTTTCTCGCCCTACAAAGCCCTTTCTCGCCCTACAATGCTCTTTCTCGCCCTACCACGCCCTTTCTCGCCCTACAACGCCCTTTCTCGCCCTACAACTCTTTCTCGCCCTTTCTCACCCTTTCTCGCCTTACAACGCCCTTACTCGCCCTACAACGCCCTACAACGTCCTTTATCGCCCTACAACTCTCTTTCTCGCCCTTTCTCGCCCTTTCTCGCCTTGCAACACCCTTTCATGCCCTACAACGCTCTTTGTCGCCCTATCTCACCCTTTCTCACCTTACAAGGCCTTTTCTCACCCTACAACGCTCTTTCTCGCCCTTTCTCGCCCTGCAATGCCCTTTCTCACCCTACAACGCTATTTGTCGCCCTATCTCACCCTTTCTCGCCCTACAACGCCCTTTCTCGCCCTACAACGCCCTTTCTCGCCCTTTCTTGCCCTACAATGCCCTTTCTCACCCTACAACGCCCTTTCTCGCCCTTTCTCACCCTACAACGTTCTTTCTCGCCCTACAATGCCCTTTCTCGCCCTTTCTCGCCCTACAACGCCCTTTCTCACCCTACAACGTTCTTTCTCGGCCTACAACGCCTTTTCTTGCCTACAACGCCCTTTCTCGTTCTTTCTCGCCATTTCTCGCCCTACAACGCTCTTTCTCGCCCTACAACGCCTTTTTTCGCCCTACAACGCTCTTTCTCGCCCTTTCTCACCCTACAACGCTCTTTCTCGCCCTACAGTGCCCTTTCTCGCCCTTTCTCGCCCTACAACGCCCTTTCTCGCCCTACAACGCTCTTTCTCGCCCTTTCTCGCCCTACAACGCTCTTTCTCTCCCAAGAACGCCCTTTCTTGCCCTACAACGCTCTTTCTCAGAATACAACTCCCTTTCTCGCCCTACAACTCTCTTTCTCGCCCTTTCTCACCCTTTCTCTCCCTACAACGCCCTTTCTCGCCCTACAACGCTATTTCTCGCCCTTTCTCGCCCTTTCTCGCACTTTCTCGCCCTACAACGCTCTTTGTCGCCCTATGTCACCCTTTCTCGCCCTACAAGGCCCTTTCAGGCCCTAAAACGCCCTTTCTCGCCCTTTCTCGCCCTTTTTCGCCTGCAACCCTCTTTCTCGCCCTACAATGCCTTTTCTCGCCCTACAACGCTCTTTCTCGTTCTTTCTCACCCTTTCTCGCCTTACAACGCCCTACTACGCACTACAACGTTCTTTCTCGCACTTTCTCGCCCTACAACGCCCTTTCTCGCCCTACAACGCTCTTTGTCGCCCTATGTCACCCTTTCTCGCCCTACAAGGCCCTTTCAGGCCCTAAAACGCCCTTTCTCGCCCTTTCTCGCCCTTTTTCTTCTGCAACCCTCTTTCTCGCCCTACAACGCCTTTGCTCGCCCTACAACGCTCTTTCTCGTTCTTTCTCGCCCTTTCTCGCCTTACAACGCCCTACAACGCTCTTTCTCGCCCTACAACGCCTTTTCTCGCCCTACATTGCTCTTTCTCGCCCTTTCTCGCCCTTTCTCGCACTTTCTTGCCCTACAACGCTCTCTGTCGCCCTATCTCACCCTTTCTCGCCCTACAAGGCCCTTTCAGGCCCTAAAACGCCCTTTCTCGCCCTTTCTCGCCCTTTTTCGCCTGTAACCCTCTTTCTCGCCCTACAATGCCCTTTCTCGCCCTACAACTCTCTTTCTCGCCCATTCTCACCCCTTCTCGCCCTACAACGCCCTTTCTCGCCCTACAACGCCCTACAACACCCTTTCTCGCCCTACAACACTCTTTCTCGCCCTTTCTCGCCCTACAACGCCCTTTCTCACCCTACAACGCTCTTTCTTGCCCTACAACGCCCTTTCTCGCCCTACAACTCTCTTTCTCGCCCTTTCTCACTCTTTCTAGCCCTACAATGTCCTTTCTCGTCCTACAACGCTCTTTGTCGCCCTTTCTCACCCTTTCTCGCCCTACAACGCCCTTTCTCGCCCTACAATGCCCTACAACGCCCTTTCTCGCCCTACAACGCTCTTTCGCACCCCTTCTCTCCCTTTCTCGCCCTACAATGTCCTTCCTCGCCCTACAACGCTCTTTGTCGCCCTTTCTCACCCTTTCTCGCCGTACAACGCCCTTTCTCGCCCTACAACAACCTTTCTCGCCCTTTCTCACCCTACAACGCTCTTTCTCGCCCTACAACGCCCTTTCTCGTCCTAAAATGCTCTTTCTCACCCTTTCTCGCCCTACAACGCCCTTTCTTGCCCTACAACGCTTTTTCTCACCCTGCAACGCTCTTTCTCGCCCTACAACGCCCTTTCTCGCCCTACAACGCTCTTGCTCAACCTTTCTCACCCTTTCTCGCCCTACAATGCCCTTTCTCGCCCTACAACGCCCTACAACGCCCTTTCTCACCCTTTCTCGCCCTACAACCCTGTTTCTCGCCCTACAATGATCTTTTTCGCCCTTTCTCGTCCTACAATGCTCTTTCTCGGACTACAACGCCCTTTCTCGCCCTACAACGCTATTTCTCTCCCTACAACGCCCTACAACGCTCTTTCTCACCCTAAAACGCCGTACAATGCCCTACAACGCCTTTTCTCGCCCTACAGCTCTCTTTCTCGCCCTACAACGCCCTTTCTCGCCATACAACTCTCTTTCTCGCCCTTTCTCGCCCTACAACGCCCTACAATGCCCTACAACGCCCTTTCTCGCCCTACTACTCTCTTTCTCGCCCTTTCTCGCCCTACAACACCATTTCTCGCCCTACAACGCCCTTTCTCGCCCTTTCTCGCCTTTCAACGCCCTTTCTCGCCCTACAACGCCCTTTCTCGCACTTTCTCACCCTACAACGCCCTTTCTCACTTTACAACGCCATACAACGTCCTTTCTCACCCTACAACACCCTACAACGCCCTACAACGCCCTTCAACGCCTTTTGTCGCCCTACAGCGCTCTTTCTCGCCCTTTCTCACACTACAACGCTCTTTCTCGCCCTACAATGCCCTTTCTCGACCCACAACGCCCTTTCTCACCATACAATACTCTTTCTCGCCCTACAACGCCTTTTATTGCCTACAACGCTCTTTATCGTTCTTTCTCGCCCTTTCTCGCCCTACAACGCCCTTTCTCGCACTTTCTCTCCCTACAACTCCCTTTCTCACCCTACAACGCCACACAACGCCCTTTCTCACTCTACAACACCATACAACGTCCTACAACGCCCTTCAACGCCTTTTCTCGCCCTACAGCGCTCTTTCTCGCCATACAATGCCCTTTCTCGCCCTACAATGATATTTCTCGCCCTTTTTTCGCCCTTTCTCGCCAAACAACGCTCTTTCTCGCCCTACAAAGCCCTTTCTCGCCCTAAAACGCCCTTTCTCGCCCTACTACGCTATTTGTCGCCCTATCTCACCCTTTCTCGCCCTACAACGCCCTTTCTCGCCCTTCAACGCCCTTTCTCGCCCTTTCTTGCCCTACAATGCCCTTTCTTGCCCTACAACGCTCTTTCTTGCCCTACAACGCCTTTTCTCGCCCTACAACGCTCTTTCTCGCCCTTTCTCACACTACAACGCTCTTTCTCGCCCTACAATGCCCTTTCTCGACCTACAACGCCCTTTCTCACCCTACAATACTCTTTCTCGCCCTACAACGCCTTTTCTTGCCTACAACGCTCTTTATCGTTCTTTCTCGCCCTTTCTCGCCCTACGACGCCCTTTCTCACACTTTCTCTCCCTACAACGCCCTTTCTCACCCTACAACGCCACACAACGCCCTTTCTCACTCTACAACACCATACAACGTCCTACAACGCCCTTCAACGCCTTTTCTCGCCCTACAGCGCTCTTTCTCGCCATACAATGCCCTTTCTCGCCCTACAATGATATTTCTCGCCCTTTTTTCGCCCTTTCTCGCCAAACAACGCTCTTTCTCGCCCTACAAAGTCCTTTCTCGCCCTACAGCGCCCTTTCTCGCCCTACAACGCTATTTGTCGCCCTATCTCACCCTTTCTCGCCCTACAACGCCCTTTCTCGCCCTTCAACGCCCTTTCTCGCCCTTTCTTGCCCTACAATGCCCTTTCTCGCCCTACAACGCTCTTTCTCGCCCTACAACGCTATTTGTCGCCCTATCTCACCCTTTCTCGTCCTACAACGCCCTTTCTCGCCCTTCAACGCCCTTTCTCACCTACAACGCTCTTTCTCGTTCTTTCTCGCCCTTTCTCGCCCTACAACTCTCTTTCTCGCCCTACAATGCCCTTTCTCGCCCTACAACGCCTTTTCTCACCTACAACGCTCTTTCTCGTTCTTTCTCACCCTACAACGCTCTTTCTCGCCCTTTCTCACACTACAACGCTCTTTCTCGCCCTACAATGCCATTTCTCGCCCTACAACGCCTTTCTCACCCTACAATGCTCTTTCTCGCCCTACAACGCCTTTTCTTGCCTACAACGCTCTTTATGGTTGTTTCTCGCCCTTTCTCGCCCTACAACTCTCTTTCTCGCCCTACAATGCCCTTTCTCGCCCTACAACGCCTTTTCTCGCCTACAGCGCTCTTTCTCATTCTTTCTTGCCCTACAACGCCCTTTCTCGCCCTACAACGCTCTTTCTCGTCCTTTCTCGCCCTACAACGCCCTTTCTCGCTCTACAACTCTCTTTCTCGCCCTTTCTCACCCTACAACGCCCTTTCTCGCCCTACAATGCCCTACAACGCCCTTTTTCGCCCTACAACGTTCTTTCGCACCCTTTCTCTCCCTTTCTCGCCCTGCAGCGCTATTTGTCGCCCTATCTCACCCTTTCTCGCCCTACAACGCCCTTTCTCGCCCTACAACGCCCTTTGTCGCCCTACAACGCCCTTTGTCGCCCTTTCTCACCCTACAACGCCCTTTCTCGCCCTACAATGCCCTACAACGCCCTTTTTCGCCCTACAACGTTCTTTCGCACCCTTTCTCTCCCTTTCTCGCCCTGCAGCGCTCTTTGTCGCCCTATCTCACCCTTTCTCGCCCTACAACGCCCTTTCTCGCCCTACAACGCCCTTTCTCGCTCTACAACGCCCTTTATCGCCCTACAACTCTCTTTCTCGCCCTTTCTCACCCTTTCTCGCCCTACAACACCCTTTCATGCCCTACAACGCTCTTTGTTGCCCTATCTCACCCTTTCTCGCCCTACAAGGCCTTTTCTCGCCCAACAACGCTCTTTCTCACCCTTTCTCGCCCTGCAACGCCCTTTCTCACCCTACAACGCTATTTGTCGCCCTATCTCACCCTTTCTCGCCCTACAACGCCCTTTCTCGCCCTACAACGCCCTTTCTCTCCCTTTCTTGCCATACAATGCCCTTTCTCGCCCTACAACGCTCTTTCTCGCCCTACAATGCCCTTTCTCGTCCTTTCTCGCCCTACAGCGCCCTTTCTCACCCTACAACGATCTTTCTCGCCCTACAACGCCTTTTCTTGCCTACAACGCTCTTTCTCGTTCTTTTTCGCCCTTTCTCGCCCTACAACGCTCTTTCTCGCCCTACAATGCCCTTTCTCGCCCTACAACGCTTTTTCTCGCCTACAACGCTCTTTCTCATTCTTTCTCGCCCTACAACGCCCTTTCTCGCCCTACAACGCTCTTTCTCGTCCTTTCTCGCCCTACAACGCCCTTTCTCGCCCTACAACGCTATTTCTCTCCCTACAACGCCCTACAACGCTCTTTCTCACCCTAAAACGCCGTACAATGCCCTACAACGCCTTTTCTCGCCCTACAGCTCTCTTTCTCGCCCTACAACGCCCTTTCTCGCCATACAACTCTCTTTCTCGCCCTTTCTCGCCCTACAACGCCCTACAATGCCCTACAACGCCCTTTCTCGCCCTACTACTCTCTTTCTCGCCCTTTCTCGCCCTACAACACCATTTCTCGCCCTACAACGCCCTTTCTCGCCCTTTCTCGCCTTTCAACGCCCTTTCTCGCCCTACAACGCCCTTTCTCGCACTTTCTCACCCTACAACGCCCTTTCTCACTTTACAACGCCATACAACGTCCTTTCTCACCCTACAACACCCTACAACGCCCTACAACGCCCTTCAACGCCTTTTGTCGCCCTACAGCGCTCTTTCTCGCCCTTTCTCACACTACAACGCTCTTTCTCGCCCTACAATGCCCTTTCTCGACCCACAACGCCCTTTCTCACCATACAATACTCTTTCTCGCCCTACAACGCCTTTTATTGCCTACAACGCTCTTTATCGTTCTTTCTCGCCCTTTCTCGCCCTACAACGCCCTTTCTCGCACTTTCTCTCCCTACAACTCCCTTTCTCACCCTACAACGCCACACAACGCCCTTTCTCACTCTACAACACCATACAACGTCCTACAACGCCCTTCAACGCCTTTTCTCGCCCTACAGCGCTCTTTCTCGCCATACAATGCCCTTTCTCGCCCTACAATGATATTTCTCGCCCTTTTTTCGCCCTTTCTCGCCAAACAACGCTCTTTCTCGCCCTACAAAGCCCTTTCTCGCCCTAAAACGCCCTTTCTCGCCCTACTACGCTATTTGTCGCCCTATCTCACCCTTTCTCGCCCTACAACGCCCTTTCTCGCCCTTCAACGCCCTTTCTCGCCCTTTCTTGCCCTACAATGCCCTTTCTTGCCCTACAACGCTCTTTCTTGCCCTACAACGCCTTTTCTCGCCCTACAACGCTCTTTCTCGCCCTTTCTCACACTACAACGCTCTTTCTCGCCCTACAATGCCCTTTCTCGACCTACAACGCCCTTTCTCACCCTACAATACTCTTTCTCGCCCTACAACGCCTTTTCTTGCCTACAACGCTCTTTATCGTTCTTTCTCGCCCTTTCTCGCCCTACGACGCCCTTTCTCACACTTTCTCTCCCTACAACGCCCTTTCTCACCCTACAACGCCACACAACGCCCTTTCTCACTCTACAACACCATACAACGTCCTACAACGCCCTTCAACGCCTTTTCTCGCCCTACAGCGCTCTTTCTCGCCATACAATGCCCTTTCTCGCCCTACAATGATATTTCTCGCCCTTTTTTCGCCCTTTCTCGCCAAACAACGCTCTTTCTCGCCCTACAAAGTCCTTTCTCGCCCTACAGCGCCCTTTCTCGCCCTACAACGCTATTTGTCGCCCTATCTCACCCTTTCTCGCCCTACAACGCCCTTTCTCGCCCTTCAACGCCCTTTCTCGCCCTTTCTTGCCCTACAATGCCCTTTCTCGCCCTACAACGCTCTTTCTCGCCCTACAACGCTATTTGTCGCCCTATCTCACCCTTTCTCGTCCTACAACGCCCTTTCTCGCCCTTCAACGCCCTTTCTCACCTACAACGCTCTTTCTCGTTCTTTCTCGCCCTTTCTCGCCCTACAACTCTCTTTCTCGCCCTACAATGCCCTTTCTCGCCCTACAACGCCTTTTCTCACCTACAACGCTCTTTCTCGTTCTTTCTCACCCTACAACGCTCTTTCTCGCCCTTTCTCACACTACAACGCTCTTTCTCGCCCTACAATGCCATTTCTCGCCCTACAACGCCTTTCTCACCCTACAATGCTCTTTCTCGCCCTACAACGCCTTTTCTTGCCTACAACGCTCTTTATGGTTGTTTCTCGCCCTTTCTCGCCCTACAACTCTCTTTCTCGCCCTACAATGCCCTTTCTCGCCCTACAACGCCTTTTCTCGCCTACAGCGCTCTTTCTCATTCTTTCTTGCCCTACAACGCCCTTTCTCGCCCTACAACGCTCTTTCTCGTCCTTTCTCGCCCTACAACGCCCTTTCTCGCTCTACAACTCTCTTTCTCGCCCTTTCTCACCCTACAACGCCCTTTCTCGCCCTACAATGCCCTACAACGCCCTTTTTCGCCCTACAACGTTCTTTCGCACCCTTTCTCTCCCTTTCTCGCCCTGCAGCGCTATTTGTCGCCCTATCTCACCCTTTCTCGCCCTACAACGCCCTTTCTCGCCCTACAACGCCCTTTGTCGCCCTACAACGCCCTTTGTCGCCCTTTCTCACCCTACAACGCCCTTTCTCGCCCTACAATGCCCTACAACGCCCTTTTTCGCCCTACAACGTTCTTTCGCACCCTTTCTCTCCCTTTCTCGCCCTGCAGCGCTCTTTGTCGCCCTATCTCACCCTTTCTCGCCCTACAACGCCCTTTCTCGCCCTACAACGCCCTTTCTCGCTCTACAACGCCCTTTATCGCCCTACAACTCTCTTTCTCGCCCTTTCTCACCCTTTCTCGCCCTACAACACCCTTTCATGCCCTACAACGCTCTTTGTTGCCCTATCTCACCCTTTCTCGCCCTACAAGGCCTTTTCTCGCCCAACAACGCTCTTTCTCACCCTTTCTCGCCCTGCAACGCCCTTTCTCACCCTACAACGCTATTTGTCGCCCTATCTCACCCTTTCTCGCCCTACAACGCCCTTTCTCGCCCTACAACGCCCTTTCTCTCCCTTTCTTGCCATACAATGCCCTTTCTCGCCCTACAACGCTCTTTCTCGCCCTACAATGCCCTTTCTCGTCCTTTCTCGCCCTACAGCGCCCTTTCTCACCCTACAACGATCTTTCTCGCCCTACAACGCCTTTTCTTGCCTACAACGCTCTTTCTCGTTCTTTTTCGCCCTTTCTCGCCCTACAACGCTCTTTCTCGCCCTACAATGCCCTTTCTCGCCCTACAACGCTTTTTCTCGCCTACAACGCTCTTTCTCATTCTTTCTCGCCCTACAACGCCCTTTCTCGCCCTACAACGCTCTTTCTCGTCCTTTCTCGCCCTACAAAGCCCTTTCTCGCCCTACAACGCTCTTTCTCGCCTTACAACTCTCTTTCTCGCCCTTTCTCACCCTTTCTAGCCCTACAACGCCCTTTCTCGCCCTACAACGCTCTTTCTCGCCCTTTCTCGCCCTACAACACCCTTTCTCACCCTACAACGCCCTTTCTCGCCCAACAATGCCCTACAACGCCCTTTTTCGCCCTACAACGTTCTTTCGCACCCTTTCTCTCCCTTTCTCGCCCTACAGCGCTCTTTGTCGCCCTATCTCACCCTTTCTCGCCCTACAACGCCCTTTCTCGCCCTACAACGCCCTTTGTCGCTCTACAACGCCCTTTGTCGCCCTTTCTCTCCCTACAACGTTCTTTCGCACCCTTTCTCTCCCTTTCTCGCCCTACAACGCTCTTTCTCGCCCTACAACTCTTTCTCGCCCTTTCTCACCCTTTCTCGCCTTACAACGCCCTTTCTCGCCCTACAATGCCCTACAACGCCCTTTATCGCCCTACAACTCTCTTTCTCGCCCTTTCTCACCCTTTCTCGCCCTACAACACCCTTTCATGCCCTACAACGCTCTTTGTTGCCCTTTCTCTCCCTTTCTCGCCCTACAACGCTCTTTCTCGCCCTACAACTCTTTCTCGCCCTTTCTCACCCTTTCTCGCCTTACAACGCCCTTTCTCGCCCTACAATGCCCTACAACGCCCTTTATCGCCCAACACCGCTCTTTCTCGCCCTTTCTCGCCCTGCAACGCCCTTTCTCACCCTACAACGCTATTTGTCGCCCTATCTCACCCTTTCTCGCCCTACAATGCCCTTTCTCGCCCTACAACGCCCTTTCTCGCCCTTTCTTGCCATACAATGCCCTTTCTCGCCCTACAACGCTCTTTCTCGCCCTATAACGCCTTTTCTCGCCCTACAACGCTCTTTCTCGCCCTTTCTCACCCTACAACGCTCTTTCTCGCCCTACAATGCCCTTTCTCGTCCTTTCTCGCCCTACAACGCCCTTTCTCACCCTACAACGCTCTTTCTCGCCCTACAACGCCTTTTCTTGCCTACAACGCTCTTTCTCGTTCTTTTTCGCCCTTTCTCGCCCTACAACGCTCTTTCTCGCCCTACAATGCCCTTTCTCGCCCTACAACGTCTTTTCTCGCCTACAACGCTCTTTCTCATTCTTTCTCACCCTACAAGGCCCTTTCTCGCCCTACAACGCTCTTTCTCGTCCTTTCTCGCCCTACAAAGCCCTTTCTCGCCCTACAACGCTCTTTCTCGCCTTACAACTCTCTTTCTCGCCCTTTCTCACCCTTTCTAGCCCTACAACGCCCTTTCTCGCCCTACAATGCCCTACAACGCCCTATCTCGCCCTACAACGTTCTTTCGCACCCTTTCTCTCTCTATCTCACCCTACAACGCCCTTTCTCGCCCTACAGCGCTCTTTGTCGCCCTATCTCACCCTTTCTCGCCCTACAACGCCCTTTCTCGCCCTACAACGCCCTTTGTCGCCCTACAACGCCCTTTGTCGCCCTTTCTCGCCCTATCTCACCCTTTCTCGCCCTACAACTCTCTTTCTCGCCCTTTCTCACCCTTTCTTGCCCTACAACGCTCTTTCTCGCCCTACAATGCCTTTTCTCGCTCTACAACGCTCTTTCTCGCCCTTTCTCGCCCGACAACGCTCTTTCTTGCTCTACAATGCTCTTTGCCGCCCAATCTCACCCTTTCTCGCCCTACAACGCCCTTTCTCACCATACAACGCCCTTTCTCGCCCTACAACGACCTTTGTCACCCTACAACGCTCTTTCTCGCCCTTTCTCGCCCTACAACGCCCTTTCTCGCCCTACAACGCCCTTTCTCGCCCTTTCTCGCCCTTCAATGCCCTTTCTCGCCCTACAACGCCCTTTCTCGCACTTTCTCTCCCTACAACGCCCTTTCTCACCCTACAACGCCATACAACGCCCTTTCTCACTCTACAACACCCTACAACGCCCTACAACGCCCTTCAACGTCTTTTCTCGCCCTACAGCGCTCTTTCTCGCCCTACAACGCCCTTTCTCGCACTACAACGATCTTTCTTGCCCTTTCTCGCCCTACAATGCTCTTTCTCGCCCTACAACGCCTTTTCTCGCCCTACAACGCTCTTTCTCGCCCTTTCTCACCCTACAACGCTCTTTCTCGCCCTACAACGCCCTTTCTCGCACTACAACGATCTTTCTTGCCCTTTCTCGCCCTACAATG
The DNA here is from genome assembly GCF_046119375.1 of Phyllobates terribilis. Lineage (NCBI taxonomy): Eukaryota > Metazoa > Chordata > Amphibia > Anura > Dendrobatidae > Phyllobates > Phyllobates terribilis. The sequence goes on along the minus strand of NW_027364027.1, from coordinate 253,081 downwards.
ACCTTTCTTTCCCTACAACGCTCTTTCTCGCCCTACAACGCCTTTTCTCGCCCTACAACGCTCTTTCTCGCCCTTTCTCACCCTACAACGCTCTTTCTCGCCCTACAATGCCCTTTCTCGTCCTTTCTCGCCCTACAACGCCCTTTCTCACCCTACAACGCTCTTTCTCGCCCTACAACGCCTTTTCTTGCCTACAACGCTCTTTCTCGTTCTTTTTCGCCCTTTCTCGCCCTACAACGCCTTTTCTCGCCTACAACGATCTTTCTTGCCCTTTCTCGCCCTACAATGCTCTTTCTCGCCCTACAACGCCTTTTCTCGCCCTACAACGCTCTTTCTCGCCCTTTCTCACCCTACAACGCTCTTTCTCGCCCTACAACGCCCTTTCTCGCACTACAACGATCTTTCTTGCCCTTTCTCGCCCTACAATGACCTTTCTTTCCCTACAACGCTCTTTCTCGCCCTACAACGCCTTTTCTCGCCCTACAACGCTCTTTCTCGCCCTTTCTCACCCTACAACGCTCTTTCTCGCCCTACAATGCCCTTTCTCGTCCTTTCTCGCCCTACAACGCCCTTTCTCACCCTACAACGCTCTTTCTCGCCCTACAACGCCTTTTCTTGCCTACAACGCTCTTTCTCGTTCTTTTTCGCCCTTTCTCGCCCTACAACGCCTTTTCTCGCCTACAACACTCTTTCTCGTTCTTTCTCGCCCTACAACGCCCTTTCTCGCCCTACAACGCTCTTTCTCGTCCTACAAAGCCCTTTCTTGCCCTACAACGCCCTTTCTCGCCCTACAACGCTCTTTCTCGTCCTTTCTCGCCCTACAAAGCCCTTTCTCGCCCTACAACGATCTTTCTCGCCTTACAACTCTCTTTCTCGCCCTTTCTCACCCTTTCTAGCCCTACAACGCCCTTTCTCGCCCTACAATGCCCTACAACGCCCTTTCTCGCCCTACAACGTTCTTTCGCACCCTTTTTCTCCCTTTCTCGCCCTACAACACCCTTTCTCGCCCTACAGCGCTCTTTGTCGCCCTATCTCACCCTTTCTCGCCCTACAACGCCCTTTCTCGCCCTACAACGCCCTTTGTCACCCTACAACGCCCTTTGTCGCCCTTTCTCGCCCTATCTCACCCTTTCTCGCCCTACAACTCTCTTTCTCGCCCTTTCTCACCCTTTCTTGCCCTACAACGCTCTTTCTCGCCCTGCAATGCCTTTTCTCGCTCTACAACGCTCTTTCTCGCCCTTTCTCGCCCGACAACGCCCTTTCTTTCTCTACAATGCTCTTTGCCGCCCTATCTCACCCTTTCTCGCCCTACAACGCCCTTTCTCACTATACAACGCCCTTTCTCGCCCTACAACGACCTTTGTCACCCTACAACGCTTTTTCTCGCCCTTTCTCGCCCTACAACGCCCTTTCTCGCCCTACAACGCATTTTCTCGCCCTACAACGCCCTTTCTCGCCCTACAACTCTCTTTCTCCCCCATTCTCACCCCTTCTCGCCCTACAACGCCCTTTCTCGCCCTACAACACCCTACAACACCCTTTCTCGCCCTACAACGCATTTTCTCGCCCTACAACGCCCTTTCTCACCCTACAACTCTCTTTCTCCCCCATTCTCACCCCTTCTCGCCATACAACGCCCTTTCTCGCCCTACAACGCCCTACAACACCCTTTCTCGCCCTACAACACTCTTTCTCGCCCTTTCTCGCCCTTTCTCGCCCTACAACGCCCTTTCTCACCCTACAACGCTCTTTCTCGCCCTACAACGCCATTTCTCGCCCTACAACTCTCTTTCTCGCCCTTTCTCACTCTTTCTAGCCCTACAACGCCCTTTCTCGCCCTACAACTCTCTTTCTCGCCCTTTCTCACTCTTTCTAGCCCTACAATGTCCTTTCTCGTCCTACAACGCTCTTTGTCGCCCTTTCTCACAGTTTCTCGCCCTACAACGCCCTTTCTCGCCCTACAATGCCCTACAACGCCCTTTCTCGCCCTACAACGCTCTTTCGCACCCCTTCTCTCCCTTTCTCGCTCTACAATGTCCTTTCTCGCCCTACAACGCTCTTTGTCGCCCTTTCTCACCCTTTCTCGCCCTACAACAACCTTTCTCGCCCTTTCTCACCCTACAACGCTCTTTCTCGCCCTACAACGCCTTTTCTCGTCCTACAATGCTCTTTCTCACCCTTTCTCGCCCTACAACGCCCTTTCTCGCCCTACAACGCTTTTTCTCACCCTGCAACGCTCTTTCTCGCCCTACAACGCCCTTTCTCACCCTATAACGCTCTTGCTCACCCTTTCTCACCCTTTCTCGCCCTACAATGCCCTTTCTCGCCCTACAACGCCCTACAACGCCCTTTCTCACCCTACAACCCTGTTTCTCGCCCTACAACGATCTTTTTCGTCCTTTCTCGCCCTTTCTCGCCCTACAATGCTCTTTCTCGGACTACAACGCCCTTTCTCGCCCTACAACGCTATTTCTCTCCCTACAACGCCCTACAACGCTCTTTCTCACCCTACAACGTCGTACAATGCCCTACAACGCCTTTTCTCGCCCTACAGCGCTCTTTCTCGCCCTACAACGCCCTTTCTCGCCCTACAACACTCTGTCTCGCCCTTTCTCGCCCTACAACGCCCTACAACGCCCTACAACGCCCTTTCTCGCCCTACTACACTCTTTCTCGCCCTTTCTCACCCTTTCTCGCCCTACAATGCCCTACAACGCCCTTTCTCGCCTTACAACACTCTGTCTCGCCCTTTCTCGCCCTTTCTCGCCCTACAACGCCCTACAACGCCCTTTCTCGCCCTACTACACTCTTTCTCGCCCTTTCTCACCCTTTCTCGCCTTACAACGCCCTTTCTCGCCCTACAACGCCCTACAACGTCCTTTATCGCCCTACAACTCTCTTTCTCGCCCTTTCTCGCCTTACAACACCCTTTCTTGCCCTACAACGCTCTTTGTCGCCCTATCTCACCCTTTCTCGCCCTACAAGGCCTTTTCTCGTCCTACAACGCTCTTTCTCGCCGTTTCTCGCCCTGCAACGCCCTTTCTCACCCTATAACGCTATTTGTCGCCCTATCTCACCATTTCTCGCCCTACAACGCCCTTTCTCGCCCTACAACGCCCTTTCTCGCCCTTTCTCGCCCTACAATGCCCTTTCTCGCCCTACAACACTCTTTCTCGCCCTACAACGCCTTTTCTCGCCCTACAACACTCTTTCTCACCCTTTCTCACCCTACAACGCTCTTTCTCGCCCTACAATGCCCTTTCTTGCCCTTTCTCGCCCTACAACGCCCTTTCTCACCCTACAACGCTCTTTCTCGACCTACAACGCCTTTTCTTGCCTACAACGCTCTTTCTCGTTCTTTCTCGCCCTTTCTCGCCCTACAACGCTCTTTCTCGCCCTACAACGCCTTTTCTCGCCCTACAACGCTCTTTCTCGCCCTTTCTCACCCTACAACGCTCTTTCTCGCCTTACAATGCCCTTTCTCGCCCTACAACGCCCTTTCTCGCCCTACAACGCTCTTTCTCGCCCTTTCTCACCCTACAACGCTCTTTCTCTCCCTAGAACGCCCTTTCTTGCCCTACAACGCTACTTCTCAGAATACAACTCCCTTTCTCGCCCAACAACTCTCTTTCTCGCCCTTTCTCACCCTTTCTCTCCCTACAACGCCCTTTCTCGCCCTACAACGCTATTTCTCGCCCTTTCTCGCACTTTCTCGCCCTACAACGCTCTTTGTTGCCCTATGTCACCCTTTCTCGCCCTACAAGGCCCTTTCAGGCCCTAAAACGCCCTTTCCCGCCCTTTCTCGCCCTTTTTCGTCTGCAACCCTCTTTCTCGCCCTACAACGCCTTTTCTCGCCCTACAACGCTCTTTCTCGTTCTTTCTCGCCCTTTCTCGCCTTACAACGCCCTACAACGCTCTTTCTCGCCCTACAACGCCTTTTCTCGCCCTACATTCCTCTTTCTCGCCCTTTCTCGCCCTACAACACTCTTTGTCGCCCTATCTCACCCATTCTCGCCCTACAAGGCCCTTTCAGGCCCTAAAACGCCCTTTCTCGCCCTTTTTCGCCTGCAACCCTCTTTCTCGCCCTACAATGCCTTTTCTCGCCCTTCAACGCTCTTTCTCGTTCTTTCTCACCCTTTCTCGCCATACAACGCCCTACTACGCCCTACAACGATCTTTCTCGCACTTTCTCGCCCTACAACGCCCTTTCTCGCCCTACAACACCCTTTCTCGCCATACAACGCGTTTTCTCTCCCTACAACGCCCTTTCTCGCCCTACAACTCTCTCGCCCTTTCTCACCCTTTCTCGCCGTACAACGACATTTCTCGCCCTACAACGCCCTTTCTCGCGCTACAACGCTTTTTCTCGCACTTTCTCGCCCTACAAAGCCCTTTCTCACCCTTTCTCGCCCTACAACGCTCTTTGTCGCCCTATATCACGCTTTCTCTCCATATAACGCCCTTTCACGCCCTACAATGCCCTTTCTCGCCCTTTCTCACCCTACAACCCTCTTTCTCGCCCTACAACGCCTTTTCTCGCCCTACAACGCTCTTTCTCGTTCTTTCTCGCCCTTTCTCGCCTTACAACGCCCTACAACGCCCTACAACGCTCTTTCTCTCCCTACAACGCCTTTTCTCGTCCTACAATGCTCTTTCTCGCCCTTTCTCGCCCTACAACGCCCTTTCTTGCCATTTCCTGCCCTACAACGCTCTTTCTCACCCTATAACACTTTTTCTAACCCTACAACGCTCTTTCTTGACCTACAACGCCCTTTCTCGACCTACAATGTTCTTTCTCGCCCTTTCTCACCCTTTCTCGCCCTACATGGCCCTTTCAGGCCCTAAAACGCCCTTTCTCGCCCTTTCTCGCCCTTTTTCGTCTGCAACCCTCTTTCTCGCCCTACAACGCCTTTTCTCGCCCTACAACGCTCTTTCTCGTTCTTTCTCGCCCTTTCTCGCCTTACAACGCCCTACAACACTCTTTCTCGGCCTACAACGCCTTTTCTTGCCCTACATTCCTCTTTCTCGCCCTTTCTCGCCCTTTCTCGCCCTACAACGCTCTTTGTCGCCCTATCTCACCCTTTCTCGCCCTACGAGGCCCTTTCAGGCCCTAAAACGCCCTTTCTCGCCCTTTCTCGCCCTTTTTCGCCTGCAACCCTCTTTCTCGCCCTACAATGCCTTTTCTCGCCCTACAACGCTCTTTCTCGTTCTTTCTCACCCTTTCTCGCCTTACAACGCCCTACTACGCCCTACAACGCTCTTTCTCGCACTTTCTCGCCCTACAACGCCCTTTCTCGCCCTACAACGCCCTTTCTCGCCCTTTCTCGCCATACAACGCGTTTTCTCTCCCTACAACGCCCTTTCTCGCCCTACAACTCTCTTTCTCGCCCTTTCTCACCCTTTCTCGCCGTACAACGCCATTTCTCGCCCTACAACGCCCTTTCTCGCCCTACAACGCCCTTTCTTGCCATTTCTCGCCCTACAACGCTCTTTCTCACCCTATAACACTTTTTCTAACCCTACAACGCTCTTTCTTGACCTACAACGCCCTTTCTCGCCCTACAACGCTCTTTCTCGCGCTTTCTCACCCTTTCTCGCCCTACAACGCCCTTTCTCGCCCTGCAACGCCCTACAACGCTCTTTCTCACCCTTTCTCGCCCTACAACGCGCTTTCTCGCCCTGCAACGCCCTTTCTCGCCCTACAACTCTCTTTCTCGCCCTTTCTCACCCTTTCTCGCCCTACAAGGCCCTTTCTCGCCCTACAACGCCCTACAACGCCCTTTCTCGCCTTACTACTCTCTTTCTCGCCCTTTCTCGCCCTTTCTCGCCCTACAATGCCCTTTCTCGCGTTACTACTCTCTTTCTCGCCCTTTCTCACCCTTTCTCGCCCTACAACGCCCTACAACGCCCTACAACTCCCTTTCTCACCCTACTACTCTCTTTCTCGCCCTTTCCAGCCCTACAACGCCATTTCTCGCCCTACAACGCCCTTTCGCGCACTTTCTCGCCCTACAACGCCCTTTCTCACCCTACAATGCCATACAACGCCCTTTCTCACTCTACAACACCCTACAACGCCCTACAGCGCCCTTTAACGACTTTTCTCGCCCTACAGCGCTATTTCTCACCCTAAAATGCCCTTTCTCGCCCTACAACGCCCTTTCTCGCCCTACAACGCCCTACAACACCCTTTCTCGCCCTACAACACTCTTTCTCGCCCTTTCTCGCCCTTTCTCGCCCTTTCTCGCCCTACAACGCCCTTTCTCACCCTACAACGCTCTTTCTCGCCCTACAACGCCCTTTCTCGCCCTACAACTCTCTTTCTCGCCCTTTCTCACTCTTTCTAGCCCTACAACGCCCTTTCTCGCCCTACAACTCTCTTTCTCGCCCTTTCTCACTCTTTCTAACCCTACAATGTTCTTTCTCGTCCTACAACGTTCTTTGTCGCCCTTTCTCACAGTTTCTCGCCCTACAACGCCCTTTCTCGCCCTACAATGCCCTACAACGCCCTTTCTCGCCCTACAACGCTCTTTCGCACCCCTTCTCTCCCTTTCTCGCTCTACAATGTCCTTTCTCGCCCTACAACGCTCTTTGTCGCCCTTTCTCACCCTTTCTCGCCCTACAACAACCTTTCTCGCCCTTTCTCACCCTACAACGCTCTTTCTCGCCCTACAACGCCTTTTCTCGTCCTACAATGCTCTTTCTCACCCTTTCTCGCCCTACAACGCCCTTTCTCGCCCTACAACGCTTTTTCTCACCCTGCAACGCTCTTTCTCGCCCTACAACGCCCTTTCTCGCCCTATAACGCTCTTGCTCACCCTTTCTCACCCTTTCTCGCCCTACAATGCCCTTTCTCGCCCTACAACGCCCTACAACGCCCTTTCTCACCCTACAACTCTGTTTCTCGCCCTACAACGATCTTTTTCGCCCTTTCTCGCCCTTTCTCGCCCTACAACGCTATTTCTCTCCCTACAACGCCCTACAACGCTCTTTCTCACCCTACAACGTCGTACAATGCCCTACAACGCCTTTTCTCGCCCTACAGCGCTCTTTCTCGCCCTACAACGCCCTTTCTCGCCCTACAACTCTCTGTCTCGCCCTTTCTCGCCCTACAACGCCCTACAACGCCCTACAACGCCCTTTCTCGCCCTACTACACTCTTTCTCGCCCTTTCTCACCCTTTCTCGCCCTACAATGCCCTACAACGCCCTTTCTCGCCCTAATACTCTCTTTCTCGCCCTTTCTCGCCCTTCAACGCCCTTTCTCGCCCTACAACGCCCTTTCTCACCCTTTCTCGCCTTACAACGCCCTTACTCGCCCTACAACGCCCTACAACTCTCTTTCTCGCCCTTTCTCGCCCTTTCTCGCCTTACAACACCCTTTCTTGCCCTACAACGCTCTTTGTCGCCCTATCTCACCCTTTCTCGCCCTACAAGGCCTTTTCTCGCCCTACAATGCTCTTTCTCGCCCTTTCTCGCCCTGCAATGCCCTTTCTCACCCTACAGCGCTATTTGTCGCCCTATCTCACCCTTTCTCGCCCTACAACGCCCTTTCTCGCCCTACAGTGCCCTTTCTCACCCTTTCTCGCCCTACAGCGCCCTTTCTCGCCCTACAACGCTCTTTCTCGCCCTTTCTCGCCCTACAACGCTCTTTCTCTCCCTAGAACGCCTTTCTTGCCCTACAACACTCTTTCTCAGAATACAACTCCCTTTCTCGCCCTACAACTCTCTTTCTCGCCCTTTCTCACCCTTTCTCTCCCTACAACGCCCTTTCTCGCCCTACAACGCTATTTCTCGCCCTTTCTCACTCTTTCTCGCACTTTCTCACCCTACAACGCTCTTTGTCGCCCTATGTCACCCTTTCTCGCCCTACAAGGCCCTTTCAGGCCCTAAAACGCCCTTTCTCGCCCTTTCTCGCCCTTTTTCGCCTGCAACCCTCTTTCTCGCCCTACAATGCCTTTTCTCGCCCTACAACGCTCTTTCTCGTTCTTTCTCACCCTTTCTCGCCTTACAACGCCCTACTACGCCCTACAACGCTCTTTCTCGCACTTTCTCGCCGAACAACGCCCTTTCTCGCCCTACAACGCTCTTTGTCGCCCTATGTCACCCTTTCTCGCCCTACAAGGCCCTTTCAGGCCCTAAAACGCCCTTTCTCGCCCTTTCTCGCCATTTTTCTTCTGCAACCCTCTTTCTCGCCCTACAACGCCTTTGCTCGCCCTAAAACGCTCTTTCTCGTTCTTTCTCGCCCTTTCTCGCCTTACAACGCCCTACAACGCTCTTTCTCGCCCTACAGCGCTCTTTCTCGCCATACAATGCCCTTTCTCACTCTACAACGATCTTTCTTGCCCTTTTTTCGCCCTTTCTCGCCAAACAACGCTCTTTCTCGCCCTACAAAGCCCTTTCTCGCCCTACAATGCTCTTTCTCGCCCTACCACGCCCTTTCTCGCCCTACAACGCCCTTTCTCGCCCTACAACTCTTTCTCGCCCTTTCTCACCCTTTCTCGCCTTACAACGCCCTTACTCGCCCTACAACGCCCTACAACGTCCTTTATCGCCCTACAACTCTCTTTCTAGCCCTTTCTCGCCTTACAACACCCTTTCTTGCCCTACAACGCTCTTTGTCCCCCTATCTCACCCTTTCTCGCCCTACAAGGCCTTTTCTCGCCCTACAACGCTCTTTCTCGCCCTTTCTCGCCCTGCAATGCCCTTTCTCACCCTACAACGCTATTTATCGCCCTATCTCACCCTTTGTCGCCCTACAACGCTCTTTCTCGCCCTACAGTGCCCTTTCTCACCCTTTCTCGCCCTACAGCGCCCTTTCTCGCCCTACAACGCTCTTTCTCGCCCTTTCTCGCCCTACAACGCTCTTTCTCTCCCTAGAACGCCCTTTCTTGCCCTACAACGCTCTTTCTCAGAATACAACTCCCTTTCTCGCCCTACAACTCTCTTTCTCGCCCTTTCTCACCCTTTCTCTCCCTACAACGCCCTTTCTCGCCCTACAACGCTATTTCTCGCCCTTTCTCGCCCTTTCTCGCACTTTCTCGCCCTACAACGCTCTTTGTCGCCCTATGTCACCCTTTCTCGCCCTACAAGGCCCTTTCAGGCCCTAAAACGCCCTTTCTCGCCCTTTCTCACCCTTTTTCGCCTGCAACCCTCTTTCTCTCCCTACTATGCCTTTTCTCGCCCTACAACGCTCTTTCTCGTTCTTTCTCACCCTTTCTCGCCTTACAACGCCCTACTACGCCCTACAACGCTCTTTCTCGCACTTTCTCACCGAACAACGCCCTTTCTCGCCCTACAACGCTCTTTGTCTCTCTATGTCATCCTTTCTCGCCCTACAAGGCCCTTTCAGGCCCTAAAACGCCCTTTCTCGCCCTTTCTCGCCCTTTTTCTTCTGCAACCCTCTTTCTCGCCCTACAACGCCTTTGCTCGCCCTAAAACGCTCTTTCTCGTTCTTTCTCGCCCTTTCTCGCCTTACAACGCCCTGCAACGCTCTTTCTCGCCCTACAACGCCTTTTCTCGCCCTACATTGCTCTTTCTCGCCCTTTCTCGCACTTTCTTGCCCTACAACGCTCTTTGTCGCCCTATCTCACCCTTTCTCGCCCTACAAGGCCCTTTCAGGCCCTAAAACGCCCTTTCTTGCCCTTTCTCGCCCTTTTTCGCCTGTAACCCTCTTTCTCGCCCTACAATGCCTTTTCTCGCCCTACAACCCTCTTTCTCGTTCTTTCTCACCCTTTCTCGCCTTACAACGCCCTACTACGCCCTACAACGCTCTTTCTCGCACTTTCTCGCCCTACAATGCCCTTTCTCGCCCTACAACGCTATTTGTCGCCCTATCTCACCCTTTCTCGCCCTACAACGCCCTTTCTCGCCCTTCAACGCCCTTTTTCGCCCTTTCTTGCCCTACAATGCCCTTTCTCGCCCTACAACGCCTTTTCTCGCCCTACAACGCTCTTTCTCGTTCTTTCTCGCCCTTTCTCGCCTTACAACGCCCTACAACGCTATTTCTCGCCCTACAACGCCTTTTCTCGCCCTACATTGCTCTTTCTCGCCCTTTCTCGCACTTTCTCGCCCTACAACGCTCTTTGTCGCCCTATCTCACCCTTTCTCACCCTACAAGGCCCTTTCAGGCCCTAAAACGCCCTTTCTCGCCCTTTTTCGCCTGTAACCCTCTTTCTCGCCCTACAATGCCTTTTCTCGCCCTACAACGCTCTTTCTCGTTCTTTCTCACCCTACAACGCCCTTTCTCGCCCTACAACGCCTTTTCTCGTCCTATAACGCTCTTTCTCGCCCTTTCTCACCCTACAACGCCCTTTCTCTCCCTTTCTCGCCCTTCAACGCCCTTTCTCGCCCTACAACGCCCTTTCTCACCCTACAATACTCTTTCTCGCCCTACAACGCCTTTTCTTGCCTACAACGCTCTTTATCGTTCTTTCTCGCCCTTTCTCGCCCTACAACGCCCTTTCTCGCACTTTCTCTCCCTACAACGCCCTTTCTCACCCAACAACGCCACACAACGCCCTTTCTCACTCTACAACACCATACAACGTCCTACAACGCCCTTCAACGCCTTTTCTCGCCCTACAGCGCTCTTTCTCGCCCTACAACGCTATTTGTCGCCCTATCTCACCCTTTCTCGCCCTACAACGCCCTTTCTCGCCCTTTCTTGCCCTACAATGCCCTTTCTCGCCCTACAACGCTCTTTCTCGCCCTACAACGCCTTTTCTCGCCCTACAACGCTCTTTCTCGCCCTTTCTCACACTACAACGCTCTTTCTCGCCCTACAATGCCCTTTCTCGACCTACAACGCCCTTACTCACCCTACAATACTCTTTCTCGCCCTACAACGCCTTTTCTTGCCTACAACGCTCTTTATCGTTCTTTCTCGCCCTTTCTCGCCCTACAACGCCCTTTCTCACTCTACAACGATCTTTCTTGCCCTTTTTTCGCCCTTTCTCGCCAAACAACGCTCTTTCTCGCCCTACAAAGCCCTTTCTCGCCCTACAATGCTCTTTCTCGCCCTACCACGCCCTTTCTCGCCCTACAACGCCCTTTCTCGCCCTACAACTCTTTCTCGCCCTTTCTCACCCTTTCTCGCCTTACAACGCCCTTACTCGCCCTACAACGCCCTACAACGTCCTTTATCGCCCTACAACTCTCTTTCTAGCCCTTTCTCGCCTTACAACACCCTTTCTTGCCCTACAACGCTCTTTGTCCCCCTATCTCACCCTTTCTCGCCCTACAAGGCCTTTTCTCGCCCTACAACGCTCTTTCTCGCCCTTTCTCGCCCTGCAATGCCCTTTCTCACCCTACAACGCTATTTATCGCCCTATCTCACCCTTTGTCGCCCTACAACGCTCTTTCTCGCCCTACAGTGCCCTTTCTCACCCTTTCTCGCCCTACAGCGCCCTTTCTCGCCCTACAACGCTCTTTCTCGCCCTTTCTCGCCCTACAACGCTCTTTCTCTCCCTAGAACGCCCTTTCTTGCCCTACAACGCTCTTTCTCAGAATACAACTCCCTTTCTCGCCCTACAACTCTCTTTCTCGCCCTTTCTCACCCTTTCTCTCCCTACAACGCCCTTTCTCGCCCTACAACGCTATTTCTCGCCCTTTCTCGCCCTTTCTCGCACTTTCTCGCCCTACAACGCTCTTTGTCGCCCTATGTCACCCTTTCTCGCCCTACAAGGCCCTTTCAGGCCCTAAAACGCCCTTTCTCGCCCTTTCTCACCCTTTTTCGCCTGCAACCCTCTTTCTCTCCCTACTATGCCTTTTCTCGCCCTACAACGCTCTTTCTCGTTCTTTCTCACCCTTTCTCGCCTTACAACGCCCTACTACGCCCTACAACGCTCTTTCTCGCACTTTCTCACCGAACAACGCCCTTTCTCGCCCTACAACGCTCTTTGTCTCTCTATGTCATCCTTTCTCGCCCTACAAGGCCCTTTCAGGCCCTAAAACGCCCTTTCTCGCCCTTTCTCGCCCTTTTTCTTCTGCAACCCTCTTTCTCGCCCTACAACGCCTTTGCTCGCCCTAAAACGCTCTTTCTCGTTCTTTCTCGCCCTTTCTCGCCTTACAACGCCCTGCAACGCTCTTTCTCGCCCTACAACGCCTTTTCTCGCCCTACATTGCTCTTTCTCGCCCTTTCTCGCACTTTCTTGCCCTACAACGCTCTTTGTCGCCCTATCTCACCCTTTCTCGCCCTACAAGGCCCTTTCAGGCCCTAAAACGCCCTTTCTTGCCCTTTCTCGCCCTTTTTCGCCTGTAACCCTCTTTCTCGCCCTACAATGCCTTTTCTCGCCCTACAACCCTCTTTCTCGTTCTTTCTCACCCTTTCTCGCCTTACAACGCCCTACTACGCCCTACAACGCTCTTTCTCGCACTTTCTCGCCCTACAATGCCCTTTCTCGCCCTACAACGCTATTTGTCGCCCTATCTCACCCTTTCTCGCCCTACAACGCCCTTTCTCGCCCTTCAACGCCCTTTTTCGCCCTTTCTTGCCCTACAATGCCCTTTCTCGCCCTACAACGCCTTTTCTCGCCCTACAACGCTCTTTCTCGTTCTTTCTCGCCCTTTCTCGCCTTACAACGCCCTACAACGCTATTTCTCGCCCTACAACGCCTTTTCTCGCCCTACATTGCTCTTTCTCGCCCTTTCTCGCACTTTCTCGCCCTACAACGCTCTTTGTCGCCCTATCTCACCCTTTCTCACCCTACAAGGCCCTTTCAGGCCCTAAAACGCCCTTTCTCGCCCTTTTTCGCCTGTAACCCTCTTTCTCGCCCTACAATGCCTTTTCTCGCCCTACAACGCTCTTTCTCGTTCTTTCTCACCCTACAACGCCCTTTCTCGCCCTACAACGCCTTTTCTCGTCCTATAACGCTCTTTCTCGCCCTTTCTCACCCTACAACGCCCTTTCTCTCCCTTTCTCGCCCTTCAACGCCCTTTCTCGCCCTACAACGCCCTTTCTCACCCTACAATACTCTTTCTCGCCCTACAACGCCTTTTCTTGCCTACAACGCTCTTTATCGTTCTTTCTCGCCCTTTCTCGCCCTACAACGCCCTTTCTCGCACTTTCTCTCCCTACAACGCCCTTTCTCACCCAACAACGCCACACAACGCCCTTTCTCACTCTACAACACCATACAACGTCCTACAACGCCCTTCAACGCCTTTTCTCGCCCTACAGCGCTCTTTCTCGCCCTACAACGCTATTTGTCGCCCTATCTCACCCTTTCTCGCCCTACAACGCCCTTTCTCGCCCTTTCTTGCCCTACAATGCCCTTTCTCGCCCTACAACGCTCTTTCTCGCCCTACAACGCCTTTTCTCGCCCTACAACGCTCTTTCTCGCCCTTTCTCACACTACAACGCTCTTTCTCGCCCTACAATGCCCTTTCTCGACCTACAACGCCCTTACTCACCCTACAATACTCTTTCTCGCCCTACAACGCCTTTTCTTGCCTACAACGCTCTTTATCGTTCTTTCTCGCCCTTTCTCGCCCTACAACGCCCTTTCTCGCACTTTCTCTCCCTACAACGCCCTTTCTCACCCTACAACGCCACACAACGCCCTTTCTCACTCTACAACACCATACAACGTCCTACAACGCCCTTCAACGCCTTTTCTCGCCCTACAGCGCTCTTTCTCGCCATACAATGCCCTTTCTCGCCCTACAATGATATTTCTCGCCCTTTTTTCGCCCTTTCTCGCCAAACAACGCTCTTTCTCGCCCTACAAAGCACTTTCTCGCCCTACAACGCCCTTTCTCGCCCTACAACGCTATTTGTCACCCTATCTCACCCTTTCTCGCCCTACAACGCCCTTTAACGCCCTTCAACGCCCTTTCTCGCCCTTTCTTGCCCTACAATGCCCTTTCTCGCCCTACAACGCTCTTTCTCGCCCTACAACGCTATTTGTCGCCCTATCTCACTCTTTCTCGCCCTACAACGCCCTTTCTCGCCCTTCAACGCCCTTTCTCGCCCTTTCTTGCCCTACAATGCCCTTTCTCGCCCTACAACGCTCTTTCTCGCCCTACAACGCCTTTTCTCGCCCTACAACGCCCTTTCTCGCCCTACAACGCTCTTGCTCAACCTTTCTCACCCTTTCTCGCCCTACAATGCCCTTTCTCGCCCTACAACGCCCTACAACGCCCTTTCTCACCCTTTCTCGCCCTACAACCCTGTTTCTCGCCCTACAACGATCTTTTTCGACCTTTCTCGTCCTACAATGCTCTTTCTCGGACTACAACGCCCTTTCTCGCCCTACAACGCTATTTCTCTCCCTACAATGCCCTACAACGCCTTTTCTCGCTCTACAGCGCTCTTTCTCGCCCTACAACGCCCTTTCTCGCCCTACAACTCTCTTTCTCGCCCTACAACGCCCTACAATGCCCTTTCTCGCCCTACTACACTCTTTCTCGCCCTTTCTCACCCTTTCTCGCCCTACAACGCCCTTCCTCGCCCTACTACTCTCTTTATCGCCCTTTCTCGCCCTACAACACCATTTCTCGCCCTACAACGCCCTTTCTCGCCTTTCAACGCCCTTTCTCGCCCTACAACGCCCTTTCTCGCACTTTCTCGCCCTACAACGTGCTTTCTCACTTTACAACGCCATACAACGCCCTTTCTCGCCATACAATGCCCTTTCTCACTCTACAACGATCTTTCTCGCCCTTTTTTCGCCCTTTCTCGCCAAACAACGCTCTTTCTCGCCCTACAAAGCCATTTCTCGCCCTACAACGCTCTTTCTCGCCCTACCACGCCCTTTCTCGCCCTACAACGCCCTTTCTCGCCCTACAACTCTTTCTCGCCCTTTCTCACCCTTTCTCGCCTTACAACGCCCTTACTCGCCCTACAACGCCCTACAACGTCCTTTATCGCCCTACAACTCTCTTTCTCGCCCTTTCTCGCCCTTTCTCGCCTTGCAACACCCTTTCATGCCCTACAACGCTCTTTGTCGCCCTATCTCACCCTTTCTCGCCCTACAAGGCCTTTTCTCGCCCTACAACGCTCTTTCTCGCCCTTTCTCGCCCTGCAATGCCCTTTCTCACCCTACAACGCTATTTGTCGCCGTATCTCACCCTTTCTCGCCCTACAACGCCCTTTCTCGCCCTACAACGCCCTTTCTCGCCCTTTCTTGCCCTACAATGCCCTTTCTCACCCTACAACGCCCTTTCTCGCCCTTTCTCACCCTACAACGTTCTTTCTCGCCCTACAATGCCCTTTCTCGCCCTTTCTCGCCCTACAACGCCCTTTCTCACCCTACAACGTTCTTTCTCGGCCTACAACGCCTTTTCTTGCCTACAACGCTCTTTCTCGTTCTTTCTCGCCATTTCTCGCCCTACAACGCTCTTTCTCGCCCTACAACGCCTTTTCTCGCCCTACAACGCTCTTTCTCGCCCTTTCTCACCCTACAACGCTCTTTCTCGCCCTACAGTGCCCTTTCTCGCCCTTTCTCGCCCTACAACGCCCTTTCTCGCCCTACAACGCTCTTTCTCGCCCTTTCTCGCCCTACAACGCTCTTTCTCTCCCTAGAACGCCCTTTCTTGCCCTACAACGCTCTTTCTCAGAATACAACTCCCTTTCTCGCCCTACAACTCTCTTTCTCGCCCTTTCTCACCCTTTCTCTCCCTACAACGCCCTTTCTCGCCCTACAACGCTATTTCTCGCCCTTTCTCGCCCTTTCTCGCACTTTCTCGCCCTACAACGCTCTTTGTCGCCCTATGTCACCCTTTCTCGCCCTACAAGGCCCTTTCAGGCCCTAAAACGCCCTTTCTCGCCCTTTCTCGCCCTTTTTCGCCTGCAACCCTCTTTCTCGCCCTACAATGCCTTTTCTCGCCCTACAACGCTCTTTCTCGTTCTTTCTCACCCTTTCTCGCCTTACAACGCCCTACTACGCACTACAACGCTCTTTCTCGCACTTTCTCGCCCTACAACGCCCTTTCTCGCCCTACAACGCTCTTTGTCGCCCTATGTCACCCTTTCTCGCCCTACAAGGCCCTTTCAGGCCCTAAAACGCCCTTTCTCGCCCTTTCTCGCCCTTTTTCTTCTGCAACCCTCTTTCTCGCCCTACAACGCCTTTGCTCGCCCTACAACGCTCTTTCTCGTTCTTTCTCGCCCTTTCTCGCCTTACAACGCCCTACAACGCTCTTTCTCGCCCTACAACGCCTTTTCTCGTCCTACATTGCTCTTTCTCGCCCTTTCTCGCCCTTTCTCGCACTTTCTTGCCCTACAACGCTCTCTGTCGCCCTATCTCACCCTTTCTCGCCCTACAAGGCCCTTTCAGGCCCTAAAACGCCCTTTCTCGCCCTTTCTCGCCCTTTTTCGCCTGTAACCCTCTTTCTCGCCCTACAACTCTCTTTCTCGCCCATTCTCACCCCTTCTCGCCCTACAACGCCCTTTCTCGCCCTACAACGCCCTACAACACCCTTTCTCGCCCTACAACACTCTTTCTCGCCCTTTCTCGCCCTACAACGCCCTTTCTCACCCTACAACGCTCTTTCTTGCCCTACAACGCCCTTTCTCGCCCTACAACTCTCTTTCTCGCCCTTTCTCACTCTTTCTAGCCCTACAATGTCCTTTCTCGTCCTACAACGCTCTTTGTCGCCCTTTCTCACCCTTTCTCGCCCTACAACGCCCTTTCTCGCCCTACAATGCCCTACAACGCCCTTTCTCGCCCTACAACGCTCTTTCGCACCCCTTCTCTCCCTTTCTCGCCCTACAATGTCCTTCCTCGCCCTACAACGCTCTTTGTCGCCCTTTCTCACCCTTTCTCGCCGTACAACGCCCTTTCTCGCCCTACAACAACCTTTCTCGCCCTTTCTCACCCTACAACGCTCTTTCTCGCCCTACAACGCCCTTTCTCGTCCTAAAATGCTCTTTCTCACCCTTTCTCGCCCTACAACGCCCTTTCTCGCCCTACAACGCTTTTTCTCACCCTGCAACGCTCTTTCTCGCCCTACAACGCCCTTTCTCGCCCTACAACGCTCTTGCTCAACCTTTCTCACCCTTTCTCGCCCTACAATGCCCTTTCTCGCCCTACAACGCCCTACAACGCCCTTTCTCACCCTACAACGCTCTTTCTTGCCCTACAACGCCCTTTCTCGCCCTACAACTCTCTTTCTCGCCCTTTCTCACTCTTTCTAGCCCTACAATGTCCTTTCTCGTCCTACAACGCTCTTTGTCGCCCTATCTCACCCTTTCTCGCCCTACAAGGCCTTTTCTCGCCCTACAATGCTCTTTCTCGCCCTTTCTCGCCCTGCAATGCCCTTTCTCACCCTACAACGCTATTTGTCGCCCTATCTCACCCTTTCTCGCCCTACAACGCCCTTTCTCGCCCTACAGTGCCCTTTCTCACCCTTTCTAGCCCTACAGCGCCCTTTCTCGCCCTACAACGCTCTTTCTCGCCCTTTCTCGCCCTACAACGCTCTTTCTCTCCCTAGAACGCCCTTTCTTGCCCTACAACGCTCTTTCTCAGAATACAACTCCCTTTCTCGCCCTACAACTCTCTTTCTCGCCCTTTCTCACCCTTTCTCTCCCTACAACGCCCTTTCTCGCCCTACAACGCTATTTCTCGCCCTTTCTCGCACTTTCTCGCCCTACAACGCTCTTTGTCGCCCTATGTCACCCTTTCTCACCCTACAAGGCCCTTTCAGGCCCTAAAACAACCTTTCTCGCCCTTTCTCGCCCTTTTTCGCCTCCAACCCTCTTTCTCGCCCTACTATGCCTTTTCTCGCCCTACAACGCTCTTTCTCGTTCTTTCTCACCCTTTCTCGCCTTACAACGCCCTTTCTCGCCCTACAACGCTCTTTGTCGCCCTATGTCACCCTTTCTCGCCCTACAAGGCCCTTTCAGGCCCTAAAACGCCCTTTCTCGCCCTTTCTCGCCCTTTTTCTTCTGCAACCCTCTTTCTCGCCCTACAACGCCTTTGCTCGCCCTAAAACGCTCTTTTTCGTTCTTTCTCGCCCTTTCTCGCCTTACAACGCCCTACAACGCTCTTTCTCGCCCTACAACGCCTTTTCTCGCCCTACATTGCTCTTTCTCGCCTTTTCTCGCCCTTTCTCGCACTTTCTTGCCCTACAACGCTCTTTGTCGCCCTATCTCACCCTTTCTCGCCCTACAAGGCCCTTTCAGGCCCTAAAACGCCCTTTCTCGCCCTTTCTCGCCCTTTTTCGCCTGTAACCCTCTTTCTCGCCCTACAATGCCCTTTCTCGCCCTACAACGCTATTTGTCGCCCTATCTCACCCTTTCTCGCCCTACAACGCCCTTTCTCGCCCTTCAACGTCCTTTTTCGCCCTTTCTTGCCCTATAATGCCTTTTCTCGCCCTACAACGCCTTTTCTCGCCCCACAAGGCTCTTTCTCGTTCTTTCTCGCCCTTTCTCGCCTTACAACGCCCTACAACGCTATTTCTCGCCCTACAACGCCTTTTCTCGCCCTACATTGCTCTTTCTCGCCCTTTCTCGCACTTTCTCGCCCTACAACGCTCTTTGTCGCCCTATCTCACCCTTTCTCACCCTACAAGGCCCTTTCAGGCCCTAAAACGCCCTTTCTCGCCGTTTCTCGCCCTTTTTCGCCTGTAACCCTCTTTCTCGCCCTACAATGCCTTTTCTCGCCCTACAACGCTCTTTCTCGTTCTTTCTCACCCTACAACGCCCTTTCTCGCCCTACAACGCCTTTTCTCGTCCTATAACGCTCTTTCTCGCCCTTTCTCACCCTACAACGCCCTTTCTCTCCCTTTCTCGCCCTTCAACGCCCTTTCTCGCCCTACAACGCCCTTTCTCGCACTTTCTCTCCCTACAACGCCCTTTCTCACCCTACAACGCCACACAACGCCCTTTCTCACTCTACAACACCATACAACGTCCTACAACGCCCTTCAACGCCTTTTCTCACCCTACAGCGCTCTTTCTCGCCCTACAACGCTATTTGTCGCCCTATCTCACCCTTTCTCGCCCTACAACGCCCTTTCTCGCCCTTCAACGCCCTTTCTCGCCCTTTCTTGCCCTACAATGCCCTTTCTCGCCCTACAACGCTCTTTCTCGCCCTACAACGCCTTTTCTCGCCCTACAACGCTCTTTCTCGCCCTTTCTCACACTACAACGCTCTTTCTCGCCCTACAATGCCCTTTCTCGACCTACAACGCCCTTTCTCACCCTACAATACTCTTTCTCGCCCTACAACGCCTTTTCTTGCCTACAACGCTCTTTATCGTTCTTTCTCGCCCTTTCTCGCCCTACAACGCCCTTTCTCGCACTTTCTCTCCCTACAACTCCCTTTCTCACCCTACAACGCCACACAACGCCCTTTCTCACTCTACAACACCATACAACGTCCTACAACGCCCTTCAACGCCTTTTCTCGCCCTACAGCGCTCTTTCTCGCCATACAATGCCCTTTCTCGCCCTACAATGATATTTCTCGCCCTTTTTTCGCCCTTTCTCGCCAAACAACGCTCTTTCTCGCCCTACAAAGCCCTTTCTCGCCCTACAACGCCCTTTCTCGCCCTACTATGCTATTTGTCGCCCTATCTCACCCTTTCTCGCCCTACAACGCCCTTTCTCGCCCTTCAACGCCCTTTCTCGCCCTTTCTTGCCCTACAATGCCCTTTCTCGCCCTACAACGCTCTTTCTTGCCCTACAACGCCTTTTCTCGCCCTACAACGCTCTTTCTCGCCCTTTCTCACACTACAACGCTCTTTCTCGCCCTACAATGCCCTTTCTCGACCTACAACGCCCTTTCTCACCCTACAATACTCTTTCTCGCCCTACAACGCCTTTTCTTGCCTACAACGCTCTTTATCGTTCTTTCTCGCCCTTTCTCGCCCTACAACGCCCTACTCGCACTTTCTCTCCCTACAACGCCCTTTCTCACCCTACAACGCCACACAACGCCCTTTCTCACTCTACAACACCATACAACGTCCTACAACGCCCTTCAACGCCTTTTCTCGCCCTACAGCGCTCTTTCTCGCCATACAATGCCTTTTCTCGCCCTACAATGATATTTCTCGCCATTTTTTCGCCCTTTCTCGCCAAACAACGCTCTTTCTCGCCCTACAAAGTCCTTTCTCGCCCTACAGCGCCCTTTCTCGCCCTACAACGCTATTTGTCGCCCTATCTCACCCTTTCTCGCCCTACAACGCCCTTTCTCGCCCTTCAACGCCCTTTCTCGCCCTTTCTTGCCCTACAATGCCCTTTCTCGCCCTACAACGCTCTTTCTCGCCCTACAACGCTATTTGTCGCCCTATCTCACCCTTTCTCGCCCTACAACGCCCTTTCTCGCCCTTCAACGCCCTTTCTCACCTACAACGCTCTTTCTCGTTCTTTCTCGCCCTTTCTCGCCCTACAACTCTCTTTCTCGCCCTACAATGCCCTTTCTCGCCCTACAACGCCTTTTCTCACCTACAACGCTCTTTCTCGTTCTTTCTCACCCTACAACGCTCTTTCTCGCCCTTTCTCACACTACAACGCTCTTTCTCGCCCTACAATGCCATTTCTCGCCCTACAACGCCTTTCTCACCCTACAATGCTCTTTCTCGCCCTACAACGCCTTTTCTTGCCTACAACGCTCTTTATGGTTGTTTCTCGCCCTTTCTCGCCCTACAACTCTCTTTCTCGCCCTACAATGCCCTTTCTCGCCCTACAACGCCTTTTCTCGCCTACAGCGCTCTTTCTCGTTCTTTCTCGCCCTACAACGCCCTTTCTCGCCCTACAACGCTCTTTCTCGTCCTTTCTCGCCCTACAACGCCCTTTCTCGCTCTACAACTCTCTTTCTCGCCCTTTCTCACCCTACAACGCCCTTTCTCGCCCTACAATGCCCTACAACGCCCTTTTTCGCCCTACAACGTTCTTTCGCACCCTTTCTCTCCCTTTCTCGCCCTGCAGCGCTCTTTGTCGCCCTATCTCACCCTTTCTCGCCCTACAACGCCCTTTCTCACCCTACAACGCCCTTTGTCGCCCCACAACGCCCTTTGTCGCCCTTTCTCACCCTACAACGCCCTTTCTCGCCCTACAATGCCCTACAACGCCCTTTTTCGCCCTACAACGTTCTTTCGCACCCTTTCCCTCCCTTTCTCGCCCTGCAGCGCTCTTTGTCGCCCTATCTCACAATTTCTCGCCCTACAACGCCCTTTCTCACCCTACAACGCCCTTTCTCGCTCTACAACGCCCTTTATCGCCCTACAACTCTCTTTCTCGCCCTTTCTCACCCTTTCTCGCCCTACAACACCCTTTCATGCCCTACAACGCTCTTTGTTGCCCTATCTCACCCTTTCTCGCCCTACAAGGCCTTTTCTCGCCCAACAACGCTCTTTCTCAACCTTTCTCGCCCTGCAACGCCCTTTCTCACCCTACAACGCTATTTGTCGCCCTATCTCACCCTTTCTCGCCCTACAACGCCCTTTCTCGCCCTACAACGCCCTTTCTCGCCCTTTCTTGCCATACAATGCCCTTTCTCGCCCTACAACGCTCTTTCTCGCCCTACAATGCCCTTTCTCGTCCTTTCTCGCCCTACAGCGCCCTTTCTTACCCTACAACGCTCTTTCTCGCCCTACAATGCCTTTTCTTGCCTACAACGCTCTTTCTCGTTCTTTTTCGCCCTTTCTCGCCCTACAACGCTCTTTCTCGCCCTACAATGCCCTTTCTCGCCCTACAACGCTTTTTCTCGCCTACAACACTCTTTCTCATTCTTTCTCGCCCTACAACGCCCTTTCTCGCCCTACAACGCTCTTTCTCGTCCTTTCTCGCCCTACAAAGCCCTTTCTCGCCCTACAACGCTCTTTCTCGCCTTACAACTCTCTTTCTCGCCCTTTCTCACCCTTTCTAGCCCTACAACGCCCTTTCTCGCCCTACAACGCTCTTTCTCGCCCTTTCTCGCCCTACAACACCCTTTCTCACCCTACAACGCCCTTTCTCGCCCTACAATGCCCTACAACGCCCTTTTTCGCCCTACAACGTTCTTTCGCACCCTTTCTCTCCCTTTCTCGCCCTACAGCGCTCTTTGTCGCCCTATCTCACCCTTTCTCGCCCTACAACGCCCTTTCTCGCCCTACAACGCCCTTTGTCGCTCTACAACGCCCTTTGTCGCCCTCTCTCTCCCTACAACGTTCTTTCGCACCCTTTCTCTCCCTTTCTCGCCCTACAACGCTCTTTCTCGCCCTACAACTCTTTCTCGCCCTTTCTCACCCTTTCTCGCCTTACAACGCCCTTTCTCGCCCTACAATGCCCTACAACGCCCTTTATCGCCCTACAACTCTCTTTCTCGCCCTTTCTCACCCTTTCTCGCCCTACAACACCCTTTCATGCCCTACAACGCTCTTTGTTGCCCTTTCTCTCCCTTTCTCGCCCTACAACGCTCTTTCTCGCCCTACAACTCTTTCTCGCCCTTTCTCACCCTTTCTCGCCTTACAACGCCCTTTCTCGCCCTACAATGCCCTACAACGCCCTTTATCGCCCAACACCGCTCTTTCTCGCCCTTTCTCGCCCTGCAACGCCCTTTCTCACCCTACAACGCTATTTGTCGCCCTATCTCACCCTTTCTCGCCCTACAATGCCCTTTCTCGCCCTACAACGCCCTTTCTCGCCCTTTCTTGCCATACAATGCCCTTTCTCGCCCTACAACGCTCTTTCTCGCCCTATAACGCCTTTTCTCGCCCTACAACGCTCTTTCTCGCCCTTTCTCACCCTACAACGCCCTTTCTCGCCCTACAATGCCCTTTCTCGTCCTTTCTCGCCCTACAACGCCCTTTCTCACCCTACAACGCTCTTTCTCGCCCTACAACGCCTTTTCTTGCCTACAACGCTCTTTCTCGTTCTTTTTCGCCCTTTCTCGCCCTACAACGCTCTTTCTCGCCCTACAATGCCCTTTCTCGCCCTACAACGCCTTTTCTCGCCTACAACGCTCTTTCTCATTCTTTCTCACCCTACAAGGCCCTTTCTCGCCCTACAACGCTCTTTCTCGTCCTTTCTCGCCCTACAAAGCCCTTTCTCGCCCTACAACGCTCTTTCTCGCCTTACAACTCTCTTTCTCGCCCTTTCTCACCCTTTCTAGCCCTACAACGCCCTTTCTCGCCCTACAATGCCCTACAACGCCCTTTCTCGCCCTACAACGTTCTTTCTCACCCTTTCTCTCTCTATCTCACCCTACAACGCCCTTTCTCGCCCTACAGCGCTCTTTGTCGCCCTATCTCACCCTTTCTTGCCCTACAACGTCCTTTCTCGCCCTACAACGCCCTTTGTCGCCCTACAACGCCCTTTGTCGCCCTTTCTCGCCCTATCTCACCCTTTCTCGCCCTACAACTCTCTTTCTCGCCCTTTCTCACCCTTTCTTGCCCTACAACGCTCTTTCTCGCCCTACAATGCCTTTTCTCGCTCTACAACGCTCTTTCTCGCCCTTTCTCGCCCGACAACGCCCTTTCTTGCTCTACAATGCTCTTTGCCGCCCAATCTCACCCTTTCTCGCCCTACAACGCCCTTTCTCACCATACAACGCCCTTTCTCGCCCTACAACGACCTTTGTCACCCTACAACGCTCTTTCTCGCCCTTTCTCGCCCTACAACGCCCTTTCTCACCCTACAACGCCCTTTCTCGCCCTTTCTCGCCCTTCAATGCCCTTTCTCGCCCTACAACGCCCTTTCTCGCACTTTCTCTCCCTACAACGCCCTTTCTCACACTACAACGCCATACAACGCCCTTTCTCACTCTACAACACCCTACAACGCCCTACAACGCCCTTCAACGTCTTTTCTCGCCCTACAGCGCTCTTTCTCGCCCTACAACGCCCTTTCTCGCACTACAACGATCTTTCTTGCCCTTTCTCGCCCTACAATGCTCTTTCTCGCCCTACAACGCCTCTTCTCGCCCTACAACGCTCTTTCTCGCCCTTTCTCACCCTACAACGCTCTTTCTCGCCCTACAACGCCCTTTCTCGCACTACAACGATCTTTCTTGCCCTTTCTCGCCCTACAATGCTCTTTCTCGCCCTACAACGCCTTTTCTCGCCCTACAACGCTCTTTCTCGCCCTTTCTCTCCCTACAACGCTCTTTCTCGCCCTACAACGCCTTTTCTCGCCCTACAACGCTCTTTCTCGCCCTTTCTCACCCTACAACGCTCTTTCTCGCCCTACAATGCCCTTTCTCGTCCTTTCTCGCCCTACAACGCCCTTTCTCACCCTACAACGCTCTTTCTCGCCCTACAACACCTTTTCTTGCCTACAACGCTCTTTCTCGTTCTTTTTCGCCCTTTCTCGCCCTACAACGCCTTTTCTCGCCTACAACACTCTTTCTCGTTCTTTCTCGCCCTACAACGCCCTTTCTCGCCCTACAAAGCTCTTTCTCGTCCTACAAAGCCCTTTCTTGCCCTACAACGCCCTTTCTCGCCCTACAACGCTCTTTCTCGTACTTTCTCGCCCTACAAAGCCCTTTCTCGCCCTACAACGCTCTTTCTCGCCTTACAACTCTCTTTCTCGCCCTTTCTCACCCTTTCTAGCCCTACAACGCCCTTTCTCGCCCTACAATGCCCTACAACGCCCTTTCTCGCCCTACAACGTTCTTTCGCACCCTTTCTTTCCCTTTCTCGCCCTACAACACCCTTTCTCGCCCTACAGCGCTCTTTGTCGCCCTATCTCACCCTTTCTCGCCCTACAACGCCCTTTCTCGCCCTACAACGCCCTTTGTCGCCCTACAACGCCCTTTGTCGCCCTTTCTCGCCCTATCTCACCCTTTCTCGCCCTACAACTCTCTTTCTCGCCCTTTCTCACCCTTTCTTGCCCTACAACGCTCTTTCTCGCCCTGCAATGCCTTTTCTCGCTCAACAATGCTCTTTCTCGCCCTTTCTCGCCCGACAACGCCCTTTCTTTCTCTACAATGCTCTTTGCCGCCCTATCTCACCCTTTCTCGCCCTACAACGCCCTTTCTCACTATACAACGCCCTTTCTCGCCCTACAACGACCTTTGTCACCCTACAACGCTTTTTCTCGCCCTTTCTCGCCCTACAACGCCTTCTCGCCCTACAACGCATTTTCTCGCCCTACAACGCCCTTTCTCGCCCTACAACTCTCTTTCTCCCCCATTCTCACCCCTTCTCGCCCTACAACGCCCTTTCTCGCCCTACAACGCCCTACAACACCCTTTCTCGCCCTACAACACATTTTCTCGCCCTACAACGCCCTTTCTCGCCCTACAACTCTCTTTCTCCCCCATTCTCACCCCTTCTCGCCCTACAACGCCCTTTCTCGCCCTACAACGCCCTACAACACCCTTTCTCGCCCTACAACACTCTTTCTCGCCCTTTCTCACCCTTTCTCGCCCTACAACGCCCTTTCTCACCCTACAACGCTCTTTCTCGCCCTACAACGCCATTTCTCGCCCTACAACTCTCTTTCTCGCCCTTTCTCACTCTTTATAGCCCTACAACGCCCTTTCTCGCCCTACAACTCTCTTTCTCGCCCTTTCTCACTCTTTCTAGCCCTACAATGTCCTTTCTCGTCCTACAACGCTCTTTGTCGCCCTTTCTCACAGTTTCTCGCCCTACAACGCCCTTTCTCGCCCTACAATGCCCTACAACGCCCTTTCTCGCCCTACAACGCTCTTTCGCACCCCTTCTCTCCCTTTCTCGCTCTACAATGTCCTTTCTCGCCCTACAACGCTCTTTGTCGCCCTTTCTCACCCTTTCTCGCCCTACAACAACCTTTCTCGCCCTTTCTCACCCTACAACGCTCTTTCTCGCCCTACAACGCCTTTTCTCGTCCTACAATGCTCTTTCTCACCCTTTCTCGCCCTACAACGCCCTTTCTCGCCCTACAACGCTTTTTCTCACCCTGCAACGCTCTTTCTCGCCCTACAACGCCCTTTCTCGCCCTATAACGCTCTTGTTCACCCTTTCTCACCCTTTCTCGCCCTACAATGCCCTTTCTCGCCCTACAACGCCCTACAACGCCCTTTCTCACCCTACAACCCTGTTTCTCGCCCTACAACGATCTTTTTCGCCCTTTCTCGCCCTTTCTCGCCCTACAATGCTCTTTCTCGGACTACAACGCACTTTCTCGCCCTACAACGCTATTTCTCTCCCTACAACGCCCTACAACGCTCTTTCTCACCCTACAACGTCGTACAATGCCCTACAACGCCTTTTCTCGCCCTACAGCGCTCTTTCTCGCCCTACAACGCCCTTTCTCGCCCTACAACACTCTGTCTCGCCCTTTCTCGCCCTACAACGCCCTACAACGCCCTACAACGCCCTTTCTCGCCCTACTACACTCTTTCTCGCCCTTTCTCACCCTTTCTCGCCCTACAATGCCCTACAACGCCCTTTCTCACCTTACAACACTCTGTCTCGCCCTTTCTCGCCCTTTCTCGCCCTACAACGCCCTTTCTCGCCCTACTACACTCTTTCTCGCCCTTTCTCACCCTTTCTCGCCTTACAACGCCCTTTCTCGCCCTACAACGCCCTACAACGTCCTTTATCGCCCTACAACTCTATTTCTCGCCCTTTCTCGCCTTACAACACCCTTTCTTGCCCTACAACGCTCTTTGTCGCCCTATCTCACCCTTTCTCGCCCTACAAGGCCTTTTCTCGTCCTACAACGCTCTTTCTCGCCGTTTCTCGCCCTGCAACGCCCTTTCTCACCCTATAACGCTATTTGTCACCCTATCTCACCATTTCTCGCCCTAAAACGCCCTTTCTCGCCCTACAACGCCCTTTCTCGCCCTTTCTCGCCCTACAATGCCCTTTCTCGCCCTACAACACTCTTTCTCGCCCTACAACGCTCTTTCTCGCCCTTTCTCACCCTACAACGCTCTTTCTCGCCCTACAATGCCCTTTCTTGCCCTTTCTCGCCCTACAACGCCCTTTCTCACCCTACAACGCTCTTTCTCGACCTACAACGCCTTTTCTTGCCTACAACGCTCTTTCTCGTTCTTTCTCGCCCTTTCTCGCCCTACAACGCTCTTTCTCGCCCTACAACGCCTTTTCTCGCCCTACAACGCTCTTTCTCGCCCTTTCTCACCCTACAACGCTCTTTCTCGCCCTACAATGCCCTTTCTTGCCCTTTCTCGCCCTACAACGCCCTTTCTCACCCTACAACGCTCTTTCTCGACCTACAACGCCTTTTCTTGCCTACAACGCTCTTTCTCGTTCTTTCTCGCCCTTTCTCGCCCTACAACGCTCTTTCTCGCCCTACAACGCCCTTTCTCGCCCTACAACGCTCTTTCTCGCCCTTTCTCACCCTACAACGCTCTTTCTCTCCCTAGAACGCCCTTTCTTGCCCTACAACGCTACTTCTCAGAATACAACTCCCTTTCTCGCCCAACAACTCTCTTTCTCGCCCTTTCTCACCCTTTCTCTCCCTACAACGCCCTTTCTCGCCCTACAACGCTATTTCTCGCCCTTTCTCGCACTTTCTCGCCCTACAACGCTCTTTGTCGCCCTATGTCACCCTTTCTCGCCCTACAAGGCCCTTTCAGGCCCTAAAACGCCCTTTCCCGCCCTTTCTCGCCCTTTTTCGTCTGCAACCCTCTTTCTCGCCCTACAACGCCTTTTCTCGCCCTACAACGCTCTTTCTCGTTCTTTCTCGCCCTTTCTCGCCTTACAACGCCCTAAAACGCTCTTTCTCGCCCTACAACGCCTTTTCTCGCCCTACATTCCTCTTTCTCGCCCTTTCTCGCCCTACAATGCTCTTTGTTGCCCTATCTCACCCATTCTCGCCCTACAAGGCCCTTTCAGGCCCTAAAACGCCCTTTCTCGCCCTTTTTCGCCTGCAACCCTCTTTCTCGCCCTACAATGCCTTTTCTCGCCCTACAACGCTGTTTCTCGTTCTTTCTCACCCTTTCTCGCCATACAACGCCCTACTACGCCCTACAACGATCTTTCTCGCACTTTCTCGCCCTACAACGCCCTTTCTCGCCCTACAACGCCCTTTCTCGCCATACAACGCGTTTTCTCTCCCTACAACGCCCTTTGTCGCCCTACAACTCTCTCGCCCTTTCTCACCCTTTCTCGCCGTACAACGACATTTCTCGCCCTACAACGCCCTTTCTCGCCCTACAACGCTTTTTCTCGCACTTTCTCGCCCTACAAAGCCCTTTCTCACCCTTTCTCGCCCTACAACGCTCTTTGTCGCCCTATATCACGCTTTCTCTCCATACAACGCCCTTTCACGCCCTACAATGCCCTTTCTCGCCCTTTCTCGCCCTACAACCCTCTTTCTCGCCCTACAACGCCTTTTCTCGCCCTACAACGCTCTTTCTCGCCCTTTCTCGCCCTTTCTCGCCTTACAACGCCCTACAACGCCCTACAACGCCCTACAACGCTCTTTCTCTCCCTACAACGCCTTTTCTCGTCCTACAATGCTCTTTCTCGCCCTTTCTCGCCCTACAACGCCCTTTCTTGCCATTTCCTGCCCTACAACGCTCTTTCTCACCCTATAACACTTTTTCTAACCCTACAACGCTCTTTCTTGACCTACAACGCCCTTTCTCGACCTACAATGTTCTTTCTCGCCCTTTCTCACCCTTTCTCGCCCTACATGGCCCTTTCAGGCCCTAAAACGCCCTTTCTCGCCCTTTCTCGCCCTTTTTCGTCTGCAACCCTCTTTCTCGCCCTACAACGCCTTTTCTCGCCCTACAACGCTCTTTCTCGTTCTTTCTCGCCCTTTCTCGCCTTACAACGCCCTACAACACTCTTTCTCGGCCTACAACGCCTTTTCTTGCCCTACATTCCTCTTTCTCGCCCTTTCTCGCCCTTTCTCGCCCTACAACGCTCTTTGTCGCCCTATCTCACCCTTTCTCGCCCTACGAGGCCCTTTCAGGCCCTAAAACGCCCTTTCTCGCCCTTTCTCGCCCTTTTTCGCCTGCAACCCTCTTTCTCGCCCTACAATGCCTTTTCTCGCCCTACAACGCTCTTTCTCGTTCTTTCTCACCCTTTCTCGCCTTACAACGCCCTACTACGCCCTACAACGCTCTTTCTCGCACTTTCTCGCCCTACAACGCCCTTTCTCGCCCTACAACGCCCTTTCTCGCCCTTTCTCGCCATACAACGCGTTTTCTCTCCCTACAACGCCCTTTCTCGCCCTACAACTCTCTTTCTCGCCCTTTCTCACCCTTTCTCGCCGTACAACGCCATTTCTCGCCCTACAATGCCCTTTCTCGCCCTACAACGCTTTTTCTCGCTCTTTCTTGCCCTACAATGCCCTTTCTCACCCTTTCTCGCCCTACAACGCTCTTTGTCGCCCTATATCACGCTTTCTCTCCATACAACGCCCTTTCATGCCCTACAATGCCCTTTCTCGCCCTTTCTCGCCCTACAATCCCTTTTCTCGCCCTTTTTTCGCCCTAGAACCCTCTTTCTCGCCCTACAACGCCTTTTCTCGCCCTACAACGCTCTTTCTCGTTCTTTCTCGCCCTTTCTCGCCTTACAACGCCCTACAACGCCCTACAACGCTCTTTCTCTCCCTACAACGCCTTTTCTCGTCCTACAATGCTCTTTCTCGCCCTTTCTCGCCCTACAACGCCCTTTCTCGCCCTACAACGCCCTTTCTTTCCATTTCTCGCCCTACAACGCTCTTTCTCACCCTATAACACTTTTTCTAACCCTACAACGCTCTTTCTTGACCTACAACGCCCTTTCTCGCCCTACAACGCTCTTTCTCGCCCTTTCTCACCCTTTCTCGCCCTACAACGCCCTTTCTCGCCCTGCAACGCCCTACAACGCTCTTTCTCACCCTTTCTCGCCCTACAACGCGCTTTCTCGCCCTGCAACGCCCTTTCTCGCCCTACAACTCTCTTTCTCGCCCTTTCTCACCCTTTCTCGCCCTACAAGGCCCTTTCTCGCCCTACAACGCCCTACAACGCCCTTTCTCGCCTTACTACTCTCTTTCTCGCCCTTTCTCGCCCTTTCTCGCCCTACAATGCCCTTTCTCGCGTTACTACTCTCTTTCTCGCCCTTTCTCACCCTTTCTCGCCCTACAACGCCCTACAACGCCCTACAACTCCCTTTCTCACCCTACTACTCTCTTTCTCGCCCTTTCCAGCCCTACAACGCCATTTCTCGCCCTACAACGCCCTTTCGCGCACTTTCTCGCCCTACAACGCCCTTTCTCACCCTACAACGCCATACAACGCCCTTTCTCACTCTACAACACCCTACAACGCCCTACAGCGCCCTTTAACGACTTTTCTCGCCCTACAGCGCTATTTCTCACCCTAAAATGCCCTTTCTCGCCCTACAACGCCCTTTCTCGCCCTACAACGCCCTACAACACCCTTTCTCGCCCTACAACACTCTTTCTCGCCCTTTCTCGCCCTTTCTCGCCCTACAACGCCCTTTCTCACCCTACAACGCTCTTTCTCGCCCTACAACGCCCTTTCTCGCCCTACAACTCTCTTTCTCGCCCTTTCTCACTCTTTCTAGCCCTACAACGCCCTTTCACGCCCTACAACTCTCTTTCTCGCCCTTTCTCACTCTTTCTAACCCTACAATGTCCTTTCTCGTCCTACAACGTTCTTTGTCGCCCTTTCTCACAGTTTCTCGCCCTACAACGCCCTTTCTCGCCCTACAATGCCCTACAACTCCCTTTCTCGCCCTACAACGCTCTTTCGCACCCCTTCTCTCCCTTTCTCGCTCTACAATGTCCTTTCTCGCCCTACAACGCTCTTTGTCGCCCTTTCTCACCCTTTCTCGCCCTACAACAACCTTTCTCGCCCTTTCTCACCCTACAACGCTCTTTCTCGCCCTACAACGCCTTTTCTCGTCCTACAATGCTCTTTCTCACCCTTTCTCGCCCTACAACGCCCTTTCTCGCCCTACAACGCTTTTTCTCACCCTGCAGCGCTCTTTCTCGCCCTACAACGCCCTTTCTCGCCCTATAACGCTCTTGCTCACCCTTTCTCACCCTTTCTCGCCCTACAATGCCCTTTCTCGCCCTACAACGCCCTACAACGCCCTTTCTCACCCTACAACCCTGTTTCTCGCCCTACAAC
Organism: Phyllobates terribilis; assembly: GCF_046119375.1. NCBI lineage: Eukaryota > Metazoa > Chordata > Amphibia > Anura > Dendrobatidae > Phyllobates > Phyllobates terribilis. The sequence goes on along the minus strand of NW_027364027.1, from coordinate 222,117 downwards.
GATCTTTTTCGCCCTTTCTCGCCCTTTCTCGCCCTACAACGCTATTTCTCTCCCTACAACGCCCTACAACGCTCTTTCTCACCCTACAACGTCGTACAATGCCCTACAACACCTTTTCTCGCCCTACAGCGCTCTTTCTCGCCCTACAACGCCCTTTCTCGCCCTACAACTCTCTGTCTCGCCCTACAACGCCCTACAACGCCCTACAACGCCCTACAACGCCCTTTCTCGCCCTACTACACTCTTTCTCGCCCTTTCTCACCCTTTCTCGCCCTACAATGCCCTACAACGCCCTTTCTCACCTTACAACACTCTGTCTCGCCCTTTCTCGCCCTTTCTCGCCCTACAACGCCCTTTCTCGCCCTACTACACTCTTTCTCGCCCTTTCTCACCCTTTCTCGCCTTACAACACCCTTTCTCGCCCTACAACGCCCTACAACGTCCTTTATCGCCCTACAACTCTCTTTCTCGCCCTTTCTCGCCTTACAACACCCTTTCTTGCCCTACAACGCTCTTTGTCGCCGTATCTCACCCTTTCTCGCCCTACAAGGCCTTTTCTCGTCCTACAACGCTCTTTCTCGCCGTTTCTCGCCCTGCAACGCCCTTTCTCACCCTATAACGCTATTTGTCACCCTATCTCACCATTTCTCGCCCTACAACGCCCTTTCTCGCCCTACAACGCCCTTTCTCGCCCTTTCTCGCCCTACAATGCCCTTTCTCGCCCTACAACACTCTTTCTCGCCCTACAACGCCTTTTCTCGCCCTACAACGCTCTTTCTCGCCCTTTCTCACCCTACAACGCTCTTTCTCGCCCTACAATGCCCTTTCTTGCCCTTTCTCGCCCTACAACGCCCTTTCTCACCCTACAACGCTCTTTCTCGACCTACAACGCCTTTTCTTGCCTACAACGCTCTTTCTCGTTCTTTCTCGCCCTTTCTCGCCCTACAACGCTCTTTCTCGCCCTACAACGCCTTTTCTCGCCCTACAACGCTCTTTCTCGCCCTTTCTCACCCTACAACGCTCTTTCTCGCCCTACAATGCCCTCTCTTGCCCTTTCTCGCCCTACAACGCCCTTTCTCACCCTACAACGCTCTTTCTCGACCTACAACGCCTTTTCTTGCCTACAACGCTCTTTCTCGTTCTTTCTCGCCCTTTCTCGCCCTACAACGCTCTTTCTCGCCCTACAACGCCTTTTCTCGCCCTACAACGCTCTTTCTCGCCCTTTCTCACCCTACAACGCTCTTTCTCGCCTTACAATGCCCTTTCTCGCCCTACAACGCCCTTTCTCGCCCTACAACGCTCTTTCTCGCCCTTTCTCACCCTACAACGCTCTTTCTCTCCCTAGAACGCCCTTTCTTGCCCTACAACGCTACTTCTCAGAATACAACTCCCTTTCTCGCCCAACAACTCTCTTTCTCGCCCTTTCTCACCCTTTCTCTCCCTACAACGCCCTTTCTCGCCCTACAACGCTATTTCTCGCCCTTTCTCGCACTTTCTCGCCCTACAACGCTCTTTGTCGCCCTATGTCACCCTTTCTCGCCCTACAAGGCCCTTTCAGGCCCTAAAACGCCCTTTCCCGCCCTTTCTCGCCCTTTTTCGTCTGCAACCCTCTTTCTCGCCCTACAACGCCTTTTCTCGCCCTACAACGCTCTTTCTCGTTCTTTCTCGCCCTTTCTCGCCTTACAACGCCCTACAACGCTCTTTCTCGCCCTACAACGCCTTTTCTCGCCCTACATTCCTCTTTCTCGCCCTTTCTCGCCCTACAACGCTCTTTGTTGCCCTATCTCACCCATTCTCGCCCTACAAGGCCCTTTCAGGCCCTAAAACGCCCTTTCTCGCCCTTTTTCGCCTGCAACCCTCTTTCTCGCCCTACAATGCCTTTTCTCGCCCTACAACGCTGTTTCTCGTTCTTTCTCACCCTTTCTCGCCATACAACGCCCTACTACGCCCTACAACGATCTTTCTCGCACTTTCTCGCCCTACAACGCCCTTTCTCGCCCTACAACGCCCTTTCTCGCCATACAACGCGTTTTCTCTCCCTACAACGCCCTTTGTCGCCCTACAACTCTCTCGCCCTTTCTCACCCTTTCTCGCCGTACAACGACATTTCTCGCCCTACAACGCCCTTTCTCGCCCTACAACGCTTTTTCTCGCACTTTCTCGCCCTACAAAGCCCTTTCTCACCCTTTCTCGCCCTACAACGCTCTTTGTCGCCCTATATCACGCTTTCTCTCCATACAACGCCCTTTCACGCCCTACAATGCCCTTTCTCGCCCTTTCTCGCCCTACAACCCTCTTTCTCGCCCTACAACGCCTTTTCTCGCCCTACAACGCTCTTTCTCGCCCTTTCTCGCCCTTTCTCGCCTTACAACGCCCTACAACGCCCTACAACGCCCTACAACGCTCTTTCTCTCCCTACAACGCCTTTTCTCGTCCTACAATGCTCTTTCTCGCCCTTTCTCGCCCTACAACGCCCTTTCTTGCCATTTCCTGCCCTACAACGCTCTTTCTCACCCTATAACACTTTTTCTAACCCTACAACGCTCTTTCTTGACCTACAACGCCCTTTCTCGACCTACAATGTTCTTTCTCGCCCTTTCTCACCCTTTCTCGCCCTACATGGCCCTTTCAGGCCCTAAAACGCCCTTTCTCGCCCTTTCTCGCCCTTTTTCGTCTGCAACCCTCTTTCTCGCCCTACAACGCCTTTTCTCGCCCTACAACGCTCTTTCTCGTTCTTTCTCGCCCTTTCTCGCCTTACAACGCCCTACAACACTCTTTCTCGGCCTACAACGCCTTTTCTTGCCCTACATTCCTCTTTCTCGCCCTTTCTCGCCCTTTCTCGCCCTACAACGCTCTTTGTCGCCCTATCTCACCCTGTCTCGCCCTACGAGGCCCTTTCAGGCCCTAAAACGCCCTTTCTCGCCCTTTCTCGCCCTTTTTCGCCTGCAACCCTCTTTCTCGCCCTACAATGCCTTTTCTCGCCCTACAACGCTCTTTCTCGTTCTTTCTCACCCTTTCTCGCCTTACAACGCCCTACTACGCCCTACAACGCTCTTTCTCGCACTTTCTCGCCCTACAACGCCCTTTCTCGCCCTACAACGCCCTTTCTCGCCCTTTCTCGCCATACAACGCGTTTTCTCTCCCTACAACGCCCTTTCTCGCCCTACAACTCTCTTTCTCGCCCTTTCTCACCCTTTCTCGCCGTACAACGCCATTTCTCGCCCTACAATGCCCTTTCTCGCCCTACAACGCTTTTTCTCGCTCTTTCTTGCCCTACAATGCCCTTTCTCACCCTTTCTCGCCCTACAACGCTCTTTGTCGCCCTATATCACGCATTCTCTCCATACAACGCCCTTTCATGCCCTACAATGCCCTTTCTCGCCCTTTCTCGCCCTACAATCCCTTTTCTCGCCCTTTTTTCGCCCTAGAACCCTCTTTCTCGCCCTACAACGCCTTTTCTCGCCCTACAACGCTCTTTCTCGTTCTTTCTCGCCCTTTCTCGCCTTACAACGCCCTACAACGCCCTACAACGCTCTTTCTCTCCCTACAACGCCTTTTCTCGTCCTACAATGCTCTTTCTCGCCCTTTCTCGCCCTACAACGCCCTTTCTCGCCCTACAACGCCCTTTCTTTCCATTTCTCGCCCTACAACGCTCTTTCTCACCCTATAACACTTTTTCTAACCCTACAACGCTCTTTCTTGACCTACAACGCCCTTTCTCGCCCTACAACGCTCTTTCTCGCCCTTTCTCACCCTTTCTCGCCCTACAACGCCCTTTCTCGCCCTGCAACGCCCTACAACGCTCTTTCTCACCCTTTCTCGCCCTACAACGCGCTTTCTCGCCCTGCAACGCCCTTTCTCGCCCTACAACTCTCTTTCTCGCCCTTTCTCACCCTTTCTCGCCCTACAAGGCCCTTTCTCGCCCTACAACGCCCTACAACGCCCTTTCTCGCCTTACTACTCTCTTTCTCGCCCTTTCTCGCCCTTTCTCGCCCTACAATGCCCTTTCTCGCGTTACTACTCTCTTTCTCGCCCTTTCTCACCCTTTCTCGCCCTACAACGCCCTACAACGCCCTACAACTCCCTTTCTCACCCTACTACTCTCTTTCTCGCCCTTTCCAGCCCTACAACGCCATTTCTCGCCCTACAACGCCCTTTCGCGCACTTTCTCGCCCTACAACGCCCTTTCTCACCCTACAACGCCATACAACGCCCTTTCTCACTCTACAACACCCTACAACGCCCTACAGCGCCCTTTAACGACTTTTCTCGCCCTACAGCGCTATTTCTCACCCTAAAATGCCCTTTCTCGCCCTACAACGCCCTTTCTCGCCCTACAACGCCCTACAACACCCTTTCTCGCCCTACAACACTCTTTCTCGCCCTTTCTCGCCCTTTCTCGCCCTACAACGCCCTTTCTCACCCTACAACGCTCTTTCTCGCCCTACAACGCCCTTTCTCGCCCTACAACTCTCTTTCTCGCCCTTTCTCACTCTTTCTAGCCCTACAACGCCCTTTCACGCCCTACAACTCTCTTTCTCGCCCTTTCTCACTCTTTCTAACCCTACAATGTCCTTTCTCGTCCTACAACGTTCTTTGTCGCCCTTTCTCACAGTTTCTCGCCCTACAACGCCCTTTCTCGCCCTACAATGCCCTACAACGCCCTTTCTCGCCCTACAACGCTCTTTCGCACCCCTTCTCTCCCTTTCTCGCTCTACAATGTCCTTTCTCGCCCTACAACGCTCTTTGTCGCCCTTTCTCACCCTTTCTCGCCCTACAACAACCTTTCTCGCCCTTTCTCACCCTACAACGCTCTTTCTCGCCCTACAACGCCTTTTCTCGTCCTACAATGCTCTTTCTCACCCTTTCTCGCCCTACAACGCCCTTTCTCGCCCTACAACGCTTTTTCTCACCCTGCAACGCTCTTTCTCGCCCTACAACGCCCTTTCTCGCCCTATAACGCTCTTGCTCACCCTTTCTCACCCTTTCTCGCCCTACAATGCCCTTTCTCGCCCTACAACGCCCTACAACGCCCTTTCTCACCCTACAACCCTGTTTCTCGCCCTACAACGATCTTTTTCGCCCTTTCTCGCCCTTTCTCGCCCTACAACGCTATTTCTCTCCCTACAACGCCCTACAACGCTCTTTCTCACCCTACAACGTCGTACAATGCCCTACAACACCTTTTCTCGCCCTACAGCGCTCTTTCTCGCCCTACAACGCCCTTTCTCGCCCTACAACTCTCTGTCTCGCCCTTTCTCGCCCTACAACGCCCTACAACGCCCTACAACGCCCTTTCTCGCCCTACTACACTCTTTCTCGCCCTTTCTCACCCTTTCTCGCCCTACAATGCCCTACAACGCCCTTTCTCACCTTACAACACTCTGTCTCGCCCTTTCTCGCCCTTTCTCGCCCTACAACGCCCTTTCTCGCCCTACTACACTCTTTCTCGCCCTTTCTCACCCTTTCTCGCCTTACAACGCCCTTTCTCGCCCTACAACGCCCTACAACGTCCTTTATCGCCCTACAACTCTCTTTCTCGCCCTTTCTCGCCTTACAACACCCTTTCTTGCCCTACAACGCTCTTTGTCGCCCTATCTCACCCTTTCTCGCCCTACAAGGCCTTTTCTCGTCCTACAACGCTCTTTCTCGCCGTTTCTCGCCCTGCAACGCCCTTTCTCACCCTATAACGCTATTTGTCACCCTATCTCACCATTTCTCGCCCTACAACGCCCTTTCTCGCCCTACAACGCCCTTTCTCGCCCTTTCTCGCCCTACAATGCCCTTTCTCGCCCTACAACACTCTTTCTCGCCCTACAACGCCTTTTCTCGCCCTACAACGCTCTTTCTCGCCCTACAACGCCTTTTCTCGCCCTACAACGCTCTTTCTCGCCCTTTCTCACCCTACAACGCTCTTTCTCGCCCTACAATGCCCTTTCTTGCCCTTTCTCGCCCTACAACGCCCTTTCTCACCCTACAACGCTCTTTCTCGACCTACAACGCCTTTTCTTGCCTACAACGCTCTTTCTCGTTCTTTCTCGCCCTTTCTCGCCCTACAACGCTCTTTCTCGCCCTACAACGCCTTTTCTCGCCCTACAACGCTCTTTCTCGCCCTTTCTCACCCTACAACGCTCTTTCTCGCCCTACAATGCCCTTTCTTGCCCTTTCTCGCCCTACAACGCCCTTTCTCACCCTACAACGCTCTTTCTCGACCTACAACGCCTTTTCTTGCCTACAACGCTCTTTCTCGTTCTTTCTCGCCCTTTCTCGCCCTACAACGCTCTTTCTCGCCCTACAACGCCTTTTCTCGCCCTACAACGCTCTTTCTCGCCCTTTCTCACCCTACAACGCTCTTTCTCGCCTTACAATGCCCTTTCTCGCCCTACAACGCCCTTTCTCGCCCTACAACGCTCTTTCTCGCCCTTTCTCACCCTACAACGCTCTTTCTCTCCCTAGAACGCCCTTTCTTGCCCTACAACGCTACTTCTCAGAATACAACTCCCTTTCTCGCCCAACAACTCTCTTTCTCGCCCTTTCTCACCCTTTCTCTCCCTACAACGCCCTTTCTCGCCCTACAACGCTATTTCTCGCCATTTCTCGCACTTTCTCGCCCTACAACGCTCTTTGTCGCCCTATGTCACCCTTTCTCGCCCTACAAGGCCCTTTCAGGCCCTAAAACGCCCTTTCCCGCCCTTTCTCGCCCTTTTTCGTCTGCAACCCTCTTTCTCGCCCTACAACGCCTTTTCTCGCCCTACAACGCTCTTTCTCGTTCTTTCTCGCCCTTTCTCGCCTTACAACGCCCTACAACGCTCTTTCTCGCCCTACAACGCCTTTTCTCGCCCTACATTCCTCTTTCTCGCCCTTTCTCGCCCTACAACGCTCTTTGTTGCCCTATCTCACCCATTCTCGCCCTACAAGGCCCTTTCAGGCCCTAAAACGCCCTTTCTCGCCCTTTTTCGCCTGCAACCCTCTTTCTCGCCCTACAATGCCTTTTCTCGCCCTACAACGCTGTTTCTCGTTCTTTCTCACCCTTTCTCGCCATACAACGCCCTACTACGCCCTACAACGATCTTTCTCGCCCTTTCTCGCCCTACAACGCCCTTTCTCGCCATACAACGCGTTTTCTCTCCCTACAACGCCCTTTGTCGCCCTACAACTCTCTCGCCCTTTCTCACCCTTTCTCGCCGTACAACGACATTTCTCGCCCTACAACGCCCTTTCTCGCCCTACAACGCTTTTTCTCGCACTTTCTCGCCCTACAAAGCCCTTTCTCACCCTTTCTCGCCCTACAACGCTCTTTGTCGCCCTATATCACGCTTTCTCTCCATACAACGCCCTTTCACGCCCTACAATGCCCTTTCTCGCCCTTTCTCGCCCTACAACCCTCTTTCTCGCCCTACAACGCCTTTTCTCGCCCTACAACGCTCTTTCTCGCCCTTTCTCGCCCTTTCTCGCCTTACAACGCCCTACAACGCCCTACAACGCCCTACAACGCTCTTTCTCTCCCTACAACGCCTTTTCTCGTCCTACAATGCTCTTTCTCGCCCTTTCTCGCCCTACAACGCCCTTTCTTGCCATTTCCTGCCCTACAACGCTCTTTCTCACCCTATAACACTTTTTCTAACCCTACAACGCTCTTTCTTGACCTACAACGCCCTTTCTCGACCTACAATGTTCTTTCTCGCCCTTTCTCACCCTTTCTCGCCCTACATGGCCCTTTCAGGCCCTAAAACGCCCTTTCTCGCCCTTTCTCGCCCTTTTTCGTCTGCAACCCTCTTTCTCGCCCTACAACGCCTTTTCTCGCCCTACAACGCTCTTTCTCGTTCTTTCTCGCCCTTTCTCGCCTTACAACGCCCTACAACACTCTTTCTCGGCCTACAACGCCTTTTCTTGCCCTACATTCCTCTTTCTCGCCCTTTCTCGCCCTTTCTCGCCCTACAACGCTCTTTGTCGCCCTATCTCACCCTTTCTCGCCCTACGAGGCCCTTTCAGGCCCTAAAACGCCCTTTCTCGCCCTTTCTCGCCCTTTTTCGCCTGCAACCCTCTTTCTCGCCCTACAATGCCTTTTCTCGCCCTACAACGCTCTTTCTCGTTCTTTCTCACCCTTTCTCGCCTTACAACGCCCTACTACGCCCTACAACGCTCTTTCTCGCACTTTCTCGCCCTACAACGCCCTTTCTCGCCCTACAACGCCCTTTCTCGCCCTTTCTCGCCATACAACGCGTTTTCTCTCCCTACAACGCCCTTTCTCGCCCTACAACTCTCTTTCTCGCCCTTTCTCACCCTTTCTCGCCGTACAACGCCATTTCTCGCCCTACAATGCCCTTTCTCGCCCTACAACGCTTTTTCTCGCTCTTTCTTGCCCTACAATGCCCTTTCTCACCCTTTCTCGCCCTACAACGCTCTTTGTCGCCCTATATCACGCTTTCTCTCCATACAACGCCCTTTCATGCCCTACAATGCCCTTTCTCGCCCTTTCTCGCCCTACAATCCCTTTTCTCGCCCTTTTTTCGCCCTAGAACCCTCTTTCTCGCCCTACAACGCCTTTTCTCGCCCTACAACGCTCTTTCTCGTTCTTTCTCGCCCTTTCTCGCCTTACAACGCCCTACAACGCCCTACAACGCTCTTTCTCTCCCTACAACGCCTTTTCTCGTCCTACAATGCTCTTTCTCGCCCTTTCTCGCCCTACAACGCCCTTTCTCGCCCTACAACGCCCTTTCTTTCCATTTCTCGCCCTACAACGCTCTTTCTCACCCTATAACACTTTTTCTAACCCTACAACGCTCTTTCTTGACCTACAACGCCCTTTCTCGCCCTACAACGCTCTTTCTCGCCCTTTCTCACCCTTTCTCGCCCTACAACGCCCTTTCTCGCCCTGCAACGCCCTACAACGCTCTTTCTCACCCTTTCTCGCCCTACAACGCGCTTTCTCGCCCTGCAACGCCCTTTCTCGCCCTACAACTCTCTTTCTCGCCCTTTCTCACCCTTTCTCGCCCTACAAGGCCCTTTCTCGCCCTACAACGCCCTACAACGCCCTTTCTCGCCTTACTACTCTCTTTCTCGCCCTTTCTCGCCCTTTCTCGCCCTACAATGCCCTTTCTCGCGTTACTACTCTCTTTCTCGCCCTTTCTCACCCTTTCTCGCCCTACAACGCCCTACAACGCCCTACAACTCCCTTTCTCACCCTACTACTCTCTTTCTCGCCCTTTCCAGCCCTACAACGCCATTTCTCGCCCTACAACGCCCTTTCGCGCACTTTCTCGCCCTACAACGCCCTTTCTCACCCTACAACGCCATACAACGCCCTTTCTCACTCTACAACACCCTACAACGCCCTACAGCGCCCTTTAACGACTTTTCTCGCCCTACAGCGCTATTTCTCACCCTAAAATGCCCTTTCTCGCCCTACAACGCCCTTTCTCGCCCTACAACTCTCTTTCTCGCCCTTTCTCACTCTTTCTAGCCCTACAACGCCCTTTCACGCCCTACAACTCTCTTTCTCGCCCTTTCTCACTCTTTCTAACCCTACAATGTCCTTTCTCGTCCTACAACGTTCTTTGTCGCCCTTTCTCACAGTTTCTCGCCCTACAACGCCCTTTCTCGCCCTACAATGCCCTACAACGCCCTTTCTCGCCCTACAACGCTCTTTCGCACCCCTTCTCTCCCTTTCTCGCTCTACAATGTCCTTTCTCGCCCTACAACGCTCTTTGTCGCCCTTTCTCACCCTTTCTCGCCCTACAACAACCTTTCTCGCCCTTTCTCACCCTACAACGCTCTTTCTCGCCCTACAACGCCTTTTCTCGTCCTACAATGCTCTTTCTCACCCTTTCTCGCCCTACAACGCCCTTTCTCGCCCTACAACGCTTTTTCTCACCCTGCAACGCTCTTTCTCGCCCTACAACGCCCTTTCTCGCCCTATAACGCTCTTGCTCACCCTTTCTCACCCTTTCTCGCCCTACAATGCCCTTTCTCGCCCTACAACGCCCTACAACGCCCTTTCTCACCCTACAACCCTGTTTCTCGCCCTACAACGATCTTTTTCGCCCTTTCTCGCCCTTTCTCGCCCTACAACGCTATTTCTCTCCCTACAACGCCCTACAACGCTCTTTCTCACCCTACAACGTCGTACAATGCCCTACAACACCTTTTCTCGCCCTACAGCGCTCTTTCTCGCCCTACAACGCCCTTTCTCGCCCTACAACTCTCTGTCTCGCCCTTTCTCGCATTACAACGCCCTACAACGCCCTACAACGCCCTTTCTCGCCCTACTACACTCTTTCTCGCCCTTTCTCACCCTTTCTCGCCCTACAATGCCCTACAACGCCCTTTCTCGCCCTAATACTCTCTTTCTCGCCCTTTCTCGCCCTTCAACGCCCTTTCTCGCCCTACAATGCCCTTTCTCGCACTTTCTCGCCCTACAACGCCCTTTCTCACCCTACAACGCCATACAACGCCCTTTCTCACCCTACAACACCATACAACGCCCTACAACGCCCTTCAACGCCTTTTCTCGCCCTACAGCTCTCTTTCTCGCCATACAATGCCCTTTCTCGCCCTACAACGATCTTTCTCGCCCTTTTTTCGCCCTTTCTCGCCAAACAACGCTCTTTCTCGCCCTACAAAGCCCTTTCTCGCCTTACAACGCTCTTTCTCGCCCTACCACGCCCTTTCTCGCCCTACAACGCCCTTTCTCGCCCTACAACTCTTTCTCGCCCTTTCTCACCCTTTCTCGCCTTACAACGCCCTTTCTCGCCCTACAATGCCCTACAACGTCCTTTATCGCCCTACAACTCTCTTTCTCGCCCTTTCTCGCCTTACAACACTCTTTCTTGCCCTACAACGCTCTTTGTCGCCCTATCTCACCCTTTCTCGCCCTACAAGGCCTTTTCTCATCCTACAACGCTCTTTCTCGCCCTTTCTCGCCCTGCAACGCCCTTTCTCACCCTACAACGCTATTTGTCGACCTATCTCACCATTTCTCGCCCTACAACGCCCTTTCTCGCCCTACAACGCCCTTTCTCGCTCTTTCTCGCCTTACAATGTACTTTCTCGCCCTACAACGCCCTTTCTCGCCCTACAACGCTCTTTCTCGCCCTTTCTCACCCTACAACGCTCTTTCTCTCCCTAGAACGCCCTTTCTTGCCCTACAACGCTCCTTCTCAGAATACAACTCCCTTTCTCGCCCAACAACTCTCTTTCTCGCCCTTTCTCACCCTTTCTCTCCCTACAACGCCGTTTCTCGCCATACAACGCTATTTCTCGCCCTTTCTCGCACTTTCTCGCCCTACAACGCTCTTTGTCACCCTATGTCACCCTTTCTCGCCCTACAAGGCCCTTTCAGGCCCTAAAACGCCCTTTCCCGCCCTTTCTCGCCCTTTTTCGTCTGCAACCCTCTTTCTCGCCCTACAACGCCTTTTCTCGCCCTACAACGCTCTTTCTCGCCCTTTCTCGCCTTACAACGCCCTACAACGCTCTTTCTCGCCCTACATTCCTCTTTCTCGCCCTTTCTCGCACTTTCTCGCCCTACAACGCTCTTTGTCGCCCTATCTCACCCTTTATCGCCCTACAAGGCCCTTTCAGACCCTAAAACGCCCTTTCTCGCCCTTTTTCGCCTGCAACCCTCTTTCTCGCCCTACAATGCCTTTTCTCGCCCTACAACGCTCTTTCTCGTTCTTTCTCACCCTTTCTCGCCATACAACGCCCTACTATGCCCTACAACGCTCTTTCTCGCACTTTCTCGCCCTACAACGCCCTTTCTCGCCCTACAACGCCCTTTCTCGCCATACAACGCGTTTTCTCTCCCTACAACGCCCTTTCTCGCCCTTTCTCACCCTTTCTCGCCGAACAACGACATTTCTCGCCCTGCAACGCCCTTTCTTGCCCTACAACGCTTTTTCTCGCACTTTCTCGCCCTACAACGCTTTTTCTCACCCTTTCTCGCCCTGCAACGCTCTTTGTCGCCCTATATCACGCTTTCTCTCCATACAACGCCCTTTCACGCCCTACAATGCCCTTTCTCGCCCTTTCTCGCCCTACAATCCCTTTTCTCGCCCTTTTTTCGCCCTACAACCCTCTTTCTCGCCCTACAACGCCATTTCTCGCCCTACAACGCTCTTTCTCGTTCTTTCTCGCCCTTTCTCGCCTTACAACGCCCTACAATGCCCTACAACGCTCTTTCTCTCCCTACAACGCCTTTTCTCGTCCTACAATGCTCTTTCTCGCCCTTTCTCGCCCTACAACGCCCTTTCTTGCCATTTCCTGCCCTACAACGCTCTTTCTCACCCTATAACACTTTTTCTAACCCTACAACGCTCTTTCTTGACCTACAACGCCGTTTCTTGACCTACAACGCTCTTTCTCGCCCTTTCTCACCCTTTCTCGCCCTACAAGGCCCTTTCAGGCCCTAAAACGCCCTTTCTCGCCCTTTCTCGCCCTTTTTCGTCTGCAACCCTCTTTCTCGCCCTACAACGCCTTTTCTCGCCCTACAACGCTCTTTCTCGTTCTTTCTCGCCCTTTCTCGCCTTACAACGCCCTACAACGCTCTTTCTCGCCCTACAACGCCTTTTCTCGCCCTACATTCCTCTTTCTCGTCCTTTCTCGCCCTTTCTCGCCCTACAACGCTCTTTGTCGCCCTATCTCACCCTTTCTCGCCCTACAAGGCCCTTTCAGGCCCTAAAACGCCCTTTCTCGCCCTTTCTCGCCCTTTTTCGCCTGCAACCCTCTTTCTCGCCCTACAATGCCTTTTCTCGCCCTACAACGCTCTTTCTCGTTCTTTCTCACCCTTTCTCGCCTTACAACGCCCTACTACGCCCTACAACGCTCTTTCTCGCACTTTCTCGCCCTACAACGCCCTTTCTCGCCCTACAACGCCCTTTCTCGCCCTTTCTCGCCATACAACGCGTTTTCTCTCCCTACAACGCCCTTTCTCGCCCTACAACTCTCTTTCTCGCCCTTTCTCACCCTTTCTCGCCGTACAACGCCATTTCTCGTCCTACAACGCCCTTTCTCGCCCTACAACGCTTTTTCTCGCTCTTTCTTGCCCTACAATGCCCTTTCTCACCCTTTCTCGCCCTACAACGCTCTTTGTCGCCCTATGTCACACTTTCTCTCCATACAACGCCCTTTCATGCCCTACAACGCCTTTTCTCGCCCTACAACGCTCTTTCTCGTTCTTTCTCGCCCTTTCTCGCCTTACAACGCCCTACAACGCCCTACAACGCTCTTTCTCTCCCTACAACGCCTTTTCTCATCCTACAATGCTCTTTCTAGCCCTTTCTCGCCCTACAACGCCCTTTCTTGCCATTTCTCGCCCTACAACGCTCTTTCTCACCCTATAACACTTTTTCTAACCTTACAACGCTCTTTCTTGACCTACAACGCCCTTTCTCGCCCTACAACGCTATTTCTCGCCCTTTCTCACCCTTTCTCGCCCTACAACGCCCTTTCTCGCCCTGCAACGCCCTACAACGCTCTTTCTCACCCTTTCTCGCCCTACAACGCGCTTTCTCACCCTGCAACGCCCTTTCTCGTGTTACTACTCTCTTTCTCGCCCTTTCTCACCCTTTCTCGCCCTACAACGCCCTACAACGCCCTACAACGCCCTTTCTCACCCTACTACTCTCTTTCTCGCCCTTTCCAGCCCTACAACGCCATTTCTCGCCCTACAACGCCCTTTCGCGCACTTTCTCGCCCTACAACGCCCTTTCTCACCCTACAACGCCATACAACGCCCTTTCTCACTCTACAACACCCTACAACGCCCTACAGCGCCCTTCAACGCCTTTTCTCGCCCTACAGCGCTATTTCTCACCCTAAAACGCCCTTTCTAGCCCTACAGCGCCTTTTCTCGCCCAACAACTCTCTTTCTCGCCCTTTCTCACCCTTTCTCGCCCTTCAACGCCCTACAACGCCCTTTATCGACCTACAACTCTCTTTCTCGCCCTTTCTCGCCCTACAACGCCCTTTCTTGCCCTACAACGCTCTTTTTCGCCCTATCTCACCCTTTCAAACCCTACAACGCCCTTTCTCGCCCTACAACGCCCTACAACGCCTTTTCTCGCGCTACAATGGTCTTTCTCGCCCTTTCTCACCCTGCAACGCCCTTTCTCACCCTACAACGCTCATTCTCGCCCTATCTCACCCTTTCTCGCTCTACAACGCCCTTTCTCGCCCTACAACGTTCTTTCTCGCTCTTTCTCGGGCCTACAACGCCCTATCTCGCCCTTTCTCGCCCTACAGCGCTCTTTCTCGCCCTGCAATGCCCTTTCTCGCCCTTTCTCGCCCTACAACGCTCTTTCTCGTCCTACAATGCCCTTTCTCGCCCTACAACGATCTTTCTCACTGATTCTCGACCTTTCTCGCCCTACAACGCCCTTTCTAGCCCAACAACGCTCTTTCTCACAATACAACGCCCTTCCTCGCCCTACAATTCTCTTTCTCGCCCTTTCTCACTCTTTCTCGCCCTACAACGCCCTTTCTCGCCCTACAACGCTCTTTCTCGCCCTTTCTCGCCTCTTCTCGCACTTTCTCACCCTACAACGCTCTTTGTCGCCCTATCTCACGCTTTCTCGCCCTACGAGACCCTTTCACGCCATACAACGCACTTTCTCGCCCTTTTTCGCCCTTTCTCGTCGTTTCTCGCCCTACAACGCCCTTTCTCGCCCTACAACGCTCTTTCTCGCCCTACAACTCTCTTTCTCGCCCTTTCTCACCCTTTCTAGCCCTACAACGCCCTTTCTCGCCCTACAATGCCCTACAACGCCCGTTCTCACCCTACAACGTTCTTTCGCACCCTTTCTCTCCCTTTCTCGCCCTACAACCCCTTTCTCGCCCTACAGCGCTCTTTGTCGCCCTATCTCACCTTTTCTCGCCCTACAACGCCTTTTCTCGCCCTACAACGCCCTTTGTCGCCCTACGACGCCCTTTGTCGCCCTTTCTCGCCCTATCTCACCCTTTCTCGCCCTACAACTCTCTTTCTAGCCCTTTCTCGCACTTTCTCGCCCTACAACGCTATTTCTCGCCCTACAATGCCTTTTCTTGCTCTACAACGCTCTTTCTCGCCCTTTTTCGCCCGACAACGCCCTTTCTCGCTCTACAATGCTCTTTGTCGCCCTATCTCACCCTTTCTCGCCCTACAACGCCCTTTCTCTCCCTACAACGCCCTTTCTCGCCCTACAACGCCCTTTCTCGCCCTACAACGCCCTTTGTCACCCTACAACGCTCTTTCTCGCCCTTTCTCGCCCTACAACGCCCTTTCTCGCCCTACAACTCTCTTTCTCGCCCTTTCTCACCCTTTCTAGCCCTACAACGCCCTTTCTCACCCTACAATGACCTACAACGCCCTTTCTCGCCCTACAACGCTCTTTCGCACCCTTTCTCTCCCTTTCTCTCCCTACAATGTCCTTTCTCGCCCTACAACGCTCTTTGTCGCCCTTTCTCACCCTTTCTCGCCCTACAACGCCCTTTCTCGCCCTACAACAACCTTTCTTGCCCTTTCTCACCCTACAACGCTCTTTTTTGCCCTACAACGCATTTTCTCGTCCTACAATGTTCTTTCTCGCCCTTTCTCGCCCTACAAAGCCCTTTCTCGCCCTACTACGCTTTTTCTCACCCTGCAACGCTCTTTCTCGCCCTACAACGCCCTTTCTCGCCCTACAACGCTCTTGCTCACCCTTTCTCACCCTTTCTCGCCCTACAATGCCCTTTCTCGCCCTACAACGCCCTTTCTCACCCTTTCTCGCACTACAACCCTGTTTCTCACCCTACATCGATCTTTTTCGCCCTTTCTCGCCCTTTCTCGCCCTACAATGCTCTTTCTCGGACTACAACGCCCATTCTCGCCCTACAACGCTTTTTCTCTCCCTACAACGATCTTTTTCGCCCTTTCTCGCCCTTTCTCGCATTACAATGCTCTTTCTCGGACTACAACGCCCTTTCTCACCCTACATCGATCTTTTTCGCCCTTTCTCACCCTTTCTCGCCCTACAACGCCCTACAACGCCCTTTCTCGCCCTACTACTCTCTTTCTCGCCCTTTCTCGCCCTACAACGCCATTTCTCGCCCTACAACGCCCTTTCTCGCCCTTTCTCGCCCTTCAACGCCCTTTCTCGCCCTACAACGCCCTTTCTCTCACTTTCTCGCCCTACAACGCCCTTTCTCACCCTACAACGCCCTTCAACGCCTTTTCTCGCCCTACAGCGCTTTTTCTCGCCATACAATGCCCTTTCTCGCCCTACAAAGACATTTCTCGCCCTTTTTTTGCCCTTTCTCGCCAAACAACGCTCTTTCTCGCCCTACAAAGCCCTTTCTCGCCCTACAACGCTCTTTCTCGCCCTACAACGCCCTTTCTCGCCCTACAACGCCCTTTCTCGCCCTACAACTCTTTCTCGCCCTTTCTCACCCTTTCTCGCCTTACTTTCTCACCTCTTTCTCGGACTACAACGCCCTTTCTCGCCCTACAACGCTTTTTCTCGACATACAACGCCCTTTATCGCCCTACAACTCTCTTTCTCGCCCTTTCTCGCCCTACAACACCCTTTCTTGCCCTACAACGCTCTTTGTCGCACTATCTCACCCTTTCTCGCCCTACAAGGCCTTTTCTCGCCCTACAACGCTCTTTCTCGCCCTTTCTCGCCCTACAACGCCCTTTCTCGCCCTACAACTCTCTTTCTCGCCCTTTCTCACCCTTTCTAGCCCTACAACGCCCTTTCTCACCCTACAATGCCCTACAACGCCCTTTCTCGCCCTACAATGCTCTTTCGCACCCTTTCTCTCCCTTTCTCGCCCTACAATGTCCTTTCTCGCCCTACAACGCTCTTTGTCGCCCTTTCTCGCCCTACAACGCCCTATCTCGCCCTACAACAACCTTTCTCGCCCTTTCTCACCCTACAACGCTCTTTTTTGCCCTACAACGCATTTCCTCGTCCTACAAAGTTCTTTCTCGCCCTTTCTCGCCCTACAAGGCCCTTTCTCGCCCTACAACGCTTTTTCTCACCCTGCAACGCTCTTTCTCGCCCTGCAACGCCCTTTCTCGCCCTACAACGCTCTTGCTCACCCTTTCTCACCCTTTCTCGCCCTACAATGCCCTTTCTCGCCCTACAACGCCCTACAACACCCTTTCTCTCCTTTTCTCGCCCTACAACCCTGTTTCTCACCCTACATCGATCTTTTTCGCCCTTTCTCGCCCTTTCTCGCCCTACAATGCTCTTTCTCGGACTACAACGCTCTTTCTCGCCCTACAACGCTTTTTCTCGACCTACAACGCCCTTTCTCACCCTACAACTCTCTTTCTCGCCCTTTTTCTCCCTACAACGCCCTACAACGCCCTTTCTCGCCTTACTACACTCTTTCTCGCCCTTTCTCACCCTTTCTCGCCCTACAACGCCCTTTCTCGCCCTACTACTATCTTTCTCGCCCTTTCTCGCCCTACAACGCCATTTCTCGCCCTACAACGCCCTTTCTCGCCCTTTCTCGCCCTACAACGCCCTTTCTCTCACTTTCTCGCCCTACAACGCCCTTTCTCACCCTACAACACCCTACAACGCCTTTTGTCGCCCTACAGCACTCTTTCTCGCCATACAATGCCCTTTCTCGCCCTACAACACCCTTTCTCGCCCTACAACGCTCTTTCTCGCCCTTTCTCGCCATACAACGCCCTTTCTCTCACTTTCTCGCCCTACAACGCCCTTTCTCACCCTACAACGCCATACAACGCCCTTTATCACCCTACAACACCCTACAACGCCCTACAACGCCCTTCAACGCCTTTTCTCGCCCTACAGCGCTCTTTCTCGCCATACAATGCCCTTTCTCGCCCTACAAAGATATTTCTCGCCCTTTTTTCGCCCTTTCTCGCCAAATAACGCTCTTTCTCGCCCTCCAAAGCCCTTTCTCGCCCTACAACGCTCTTTCTCGCCCTACAACGCCCTTTCTCGCCCTACAACGCCCTTTCTCGCCCTACAACTCTTTCTCGCCCTTTCTCGCCCTACAATGCCTTTTCTCGCTCTACAACGCTCTTTCTCGCCCTTTCTCGCCCGACAACGCCCTTTCTCGCTCTACAATGCTCTTTGTCGCCCTATCTCACCCTTTCTCGCCCTACAACGCCCTTTCTCTCCCTACAACGCCCTTTCTCGCCCTACAACGCCCTTTCTCGCCCTACAACGCCCTTTGTCACCCTACAACGCTCTTTCTCGCCCTTTCTCGCCCTACAATGCCCTTTCTCGCCCTACAACTCTTTTTCTCGCCCTTTCTCACCCTTTCTAGCCCTACAACGCCCTTTCTCACCCTACAATGACCTACAACGCCCTTTCTCGCCCTACAATGCTCTTTCGCACCCTTCCTCTCCCTTTCTCTCCCTACAATGTCCTTTCTCGCCCTACAACGCTCTTTGTCGCCCTTTCTCACCCTTTCTCGCCCTACAACACCCTTTCTCGCCCTACAACAACCTTTCTCGCCCTTTCTCACCCTACAACGCTCTTTTTTGCCCTACAACGCATTTTCTCGTCCTACAATGTTCTTTCTCGCCCTTTCTCTCCCTACAAAGCCCTTTCTCGCCCTACTACGCTTTTTCTCACCCTGCAACGCTCTTTCTCGCCCTACAACGCCCTTTCTCGCCCTACAACGCTCTTGCTCACCCTTTCTCACCCTTTCTCGCCCTACAATGCCCTTTCTCGCCCTACAACGCCCTACAACGCCCTTTCTCACCCTTTCTCGCACTACAACCCTGTTTCTCACCCTACATCGATCTTTTTCGCCCTTTCTCGCCCTTTCTCGCCCTACAATGCTCTTTCTCGGACTACAACGCCCTTTCTCGCCCTACAACGCTTTTTCTCTCCCTACAACGATCTTTTTCGCCCTTTCTCGCCCTTTCTCGCCCTACAATGCTCTTTCTCGGACTACAACGCCCTTTCTCACCCTACATCGATCTTTTTCGCCTTTTCTCCCCCTTTCTCGCCCTACAACGCCCTACAACGCCCTTTCTCGCCCTACTACTCTCTTTCTCGCCCTTTCTCGCCCTACAACGCCATTTCTCGCCCTACAACGCCCTTTCTCGCCCTTTCTCGCCCTTCAACGCCCTTTCTCGCCCTACAACGCCCTTTCTCTCACTTTCTCGCCCTACAACGCCCTTTCTCACCCTACAACGCCCTTCAACGCCTTTTCTCGCCCTACAGCGCTCTTTCTCACCATACAATGCCCTTTCTCGCCCTACAAAGATATTTCTCGCCCTTTTTTCACCCTTTCTCGCCAAACAACGCTCTTTCTCGCCCTACAAAGCCCTTTCTCGCCCTACAACGCTCTTTCTCGCCCTACAACGCCCTTTCTCGCCCTACAACGCCCTTTCTCGCCCTACAACTCTTTCTCGCCCTTTCTCACCCTTTCTCGCCTTACTTTCTCACCTCTTTCTCGGACTACAACGCCCTTTCTCGCCCTACAACGCTTTTTCTCGACCTACAACGCCCTTTATCGCCCTACAACTCTCTTTCTCGCCCTTTCTCGCCCTACAACACCCTTTCTTGCCCTACAACGCTCTTTGTCGCCCTATCTCACCCTTTCTCGCCCTACAAGGCCTTTTCTCGCCCTACAACGCTCTTTCTCACCTTTTCTCGCCCTACAACGCCCTTTCTCGCCCTACAACTCTCTTTCTCGCCCTTTCTCACCCTTTCTAGCCCTACAACGCCCTTTCTCACCCTACAATGCCCTACAACGCCCTTTCTCGCCCTACAATGCTCTTTCGCACCCTTTCTCTCCCTTTCTCGCCCTACAATGTCCTTTCTCACCCTACAACGCTCTTTGTCGCCCTTTCTCGCCCTACAACGCCCTATCTCGCCCTACAACAACCTTTCTCGCCCTTTCTCACCCTACAACGCACTTTTTTGCCCTACAACGCATTTCCTCGTCCTACAATGTTCTTTCTCGCCCTTTCTCGCCCTACAAGGCCCTTTCTCGCCCTACAACGCATTTTCTCACCCTGCAACGCTCTTTCTCGCCCTGCAACGCCCTTTCTCGCCCTACAACGCTCTTGCTCACCCTTTCTCACCCTTTCTCACCCTACAATGCCCTTTCTCGCCCTACAACGCCCTACAACGCCCTTTCTCACCCTTTCTCGCCCTACAACCCTGTTTCTCACCCTACATCGATCTTTTTCGCCCTTTCTCGCCCTTTCTCGCCCTACAATGCTCTTTCTCGGACTACAACGCTCTTTCTCGCCCTTCAAAGCTTTTTCTCGACCTACAACGCCCTTTCTCACCCTACAACTCTCTTTCTCGCCCTTTTTCTCCCTACAACGCCCTACAACGCCCTTTCTCGCCTTACTACACTCTTTCTCGCCCTTTCTCACCCTTTCTCGCCCTACAACGCCCTTTCTCGCCCTACTACTATCTTTCTCGCCCTTTCTCGCCCTACAACGCCATTTCTCGCCCTACAACGCCCTTTCTCGCCCTTTCTCGCCCTTCAACGCCCTTTCTCGCCCTACAACGCCCTTTCTCTCACTTTCTCGCCCTACAACGCCCTTTCTCACCCTACAACACCCTACAACGCCTTTTGTCGCCCTACAGCACTCTTTCTCGCCATACAATGCCCTTTCTCGCCCTACAACACCCTTTCTCGCCCTACAACGCTCTTTCTCGCCCTTTCTCGCCATACAACGCCCTTTCTCTCACTTTCTCGCCCTACAACGCCCTTTCTCACCCTACAACGCCCTTTATCACCCTACAACACCCTACAACGCCCTACAACGCCCTTCAACGCCTTTTCTCGCCCTACAGCGCTCTTTCTCGCCATACAATGCCCTTTCTCGCCCTACAAAGATATTTCTCGCCCTTTTTTCGCCCTTTCTCGCCAAACAACGCTCTTTCTCGCCCTCCAAAGCCCTTTCTCGCCCTACAACGCTCTTTCTCGCCCTACAACGCCCTTTCTCGCCCTACAACGCCCTTTCTCGCCCTACAACTCTTTCTCGCCCTTTCTCGCCTTACAACGCCCTTTCTCGCCCTACAACGCCCTATAACGCCGTTTATCGCCCTACAACTCTCTTTCTCGCCCTTTCTCGCCCTACAACACCCTTTCTTGCCCTACAATGCTCTTTGTCGCCCTATCTCACGCTTTCTCGCCCTACGAGACCCTTTCACGCCATACAACGCACTTTCTCGCCCTTTTTCGCCCTTTCTCGTCGTTTCTCGCCCTACAACGGCCTTTCTCGCCCTACAACGCTCTTTCTCGCCCTATAACTCTCTTTCTCGCCCTTTCTCACCCTTTCTAGCCCTACAACGCCCTTTCTCGCCCTACAATGCCCTACAACGCCCGTTCTCGCCCTACAACGTTCTTTCGCACCCTTTCTCTCCCTTTCTCGCCCTACAACGCCCTTTCTCGCCCTACAGCGCTCTTTGTCGCCCTATCTCACCTTTTCTCGCCCTACAATGCCTTTTCTCGCCCTACAACGCCCTTTCTCGCCCTATGACGCCCTTTGTCGCCCTTTCTCGCCCTATCTCACCCTTTCTCGCCCTACAACTCTCTTTATAGCCCTTTCTCGCCCTTTCTCGCCCTACAACGCTCTTTCTCGCCCTACAATGCCTTTTCTCGCTCTACAACGCTCTTTCTCGCCCTTTCTCGCCCGACAACGCCCTTTCTCGCTCTACAATGCTCTTTGTCGCCCTATCTCACCCTTTCTCGCCCTACAACGCCCTTTCTCTCCCTACAACGCCCTTTCTCGCCCTACAACGCCCTTTCTCGCCCTACAACGCCCTTTGTCACCCTACAACGCTCTTTCTCGCCCTTTCTCGCCCTACAATGCCCTTTCTCGCCCTACAACTCTCTTTCTCGCCCTTTCTCACCCTTTCTAGCCCTACAACGCCCTTTCTCACCCTACAATGACCTACAACGCCCTTTCTCGCCCTACAACGCTCTTTCGCACCCTTTCTCTCCCTTTCTCTCCCTACAATGTCCTTTCTCGCCCTACAACGCTCTTTGTCGCCCTTTCTCACCCTTTCTCGCCCTACAACACCCTTTCTCGCCCTACAACAACCTTTCTCGCCCTTTCTCACCCTACAACGCTCTTTTTTGCCCTACAACGCATTTTCTCGACCTACAATGTTCTTTCTCGCCCTTTCTCGCCCTACAAAGCCCTTTCTCGCCCTACTACGCTTTTTCTCACCCTGCAACGCTCTTTGTCGCCCTACAACGCCCTTTCTCGCCCTACAACGCTCTTGCTCACCCTTTCTCACCCTTTCTCGCCCTACAATGCCCTTTCTCGCCCTACAACGCCCTACAACGCCCTTTCTCACCCTTTCTCGCACTACAACCCTGTTTCTCACCCTACATCGATCTTTTTCGCCCTTTCTCGCTCTTTCTCGCCCTACAATGCTCTTTCTCGGACTACAACGCCCTTTCTCGCCCTACAACGCTTTTTCTCTCCCTACAACGATCTTTTTCGCCCTTTCTCGCCCTTTCTCGCCCTACAATGCTCTTTCTCGGACTACAACGCCCTTTCTCACCCTACATCGATCTTTTTCGCCCTTTCTCACCCTTTCTCGCCCTACAACGCCCTACAACGCCCTTTCTCGCCCTACTACTCTCTTTCTCGCCCTTTCTCGCCCTACAACGCCATTTCTCGCCCTACAACGCCCTTTCTCGCCCTTTCTCGCCCTTCAACGCCCTTTCTCGCCCTACAACGCCCTTTCTCTCACTTTCTCGCCCTACAACGCCCTTTCTCACCCTACAACGCCCTTCAACGCCTTTTCTCGCCATACAGCGCTCTTTCTCGCCATACAATGCCCTTTCTCGCCCTGCAAAGATATTTCTCGCCCATTTTTCGCCCTTTCTCGCCAAACAACGCTCTTTCTCGCCCTGCAAAGCCCTTTCTCGCCCTACAACGCTCTTTTTCGCCCTACAACGCCCTTTCTCGCCCTACAACGCCCTTTCTCGCCCTACAACTCTTTCTCGCCCTTTCTCACCCTTTCTCGCCTTACTTTCTCACCTTTCTCGGACTACAACGCCCTTTCTCGCCCTACAACGCTTTTTCTCGACCTACAACGCCCTTTATCGCCCTACAACTCTCTTTCTCGCCCTTTCTCGCCCTACAACACCCTTTCTTGCCCTACAACGCTCTTTGTCGCCCTATCTCACCCTTTCTTGCCCTACAAGGCCTTTTCTCGCCCTACAACGCTCTTTCTCGCCCTTTCTCGCCCTACAACGCCCTTTCTCGCCCTACAACTCTCTTTCTCGCCCTTTCTCACCCTTTCTAGCCCTACAACGCCCTTTCTCACCCTACAATGCCCTAAACGCCCTTTCTCGCCCTACAATGCTCTTTCGCACCCTTTCTCTCCCTTTCTCGCCCTACAATGTCCTTTCTCGCCCTACAACGCTCTTTGTCGCCCTTTCTCACCCTACAACGCCCTATCTCGCCCTACAACAACCTTTCTCGCCCTTTCTCACCCTACAACGCTCTTTTTTGCCCTACAACGCATTTCCTCGTCCTACAATGTTCTTTATCGCCCTTTCTCGCCCTACAAGGCCCTTTCTCGCCCTACAACGCTTTTTCTCACCCTGCAACGCTCTTTCTCGCCCTGCAACGCCCTTTCTCGCCCTACAACGCTCTTGCTCACCCTTTCTCACCCTTTCTCACCCTACAATGCCCTTTCTCGCCCTACAACGCCCTACAACGCCCTTTCTCACCTTTTCTCGCCCTACAACCCTGTTTCTCACCCTACATCGATCTTTTTCGCCCTTTCTCGCCCTACAATGCTCTTTCTCGGACTACAACGCTCTTTCTCGCCCTACAACGCTTTTTCTCGACCTACAACGCCCTTTCTCACCCTACAACTCTCTTTCTCGCCCTTTTTCTCCCTACAACGCCCTTTCTCGCCTTACTACACTCTTTCTCGCCCTTTCTCACCCTTTCTCGCCCTACAACGCCCTTTCTCTCACTTTCTCGCCCTACAACGCCCTTTCTCACCCTACAACACCCTACAACGCCCTACAACGCCTTTTGTCGCCCTACAGCACTCTTTCTCGCCATACAATGCCCTTTCTCGCCCTACAACACCCTTTCTCGCCCTACAACGCTCTTTCTCGCCCTTTCTCGCCATACAACGCCCTTTCTCTCACTTTCTCGCCCTACAACGCTCTTTCTCAACCTACAACGCCATACAACGCCCTTTATCACCCTACAACACCCTACAACGCCCTACAACGCCCTTCAACGCCTTTTCTCGCCCTACAGCGCTCTTTCTCGCCATACAATGCCCTTTCTCGCCCTACAAAGATATTTCTCGCCCTTTTTTCGCCCTTTCTCGCCAAACAACGCTCTTTCTCACCCTCCAAAGCCCTTTCTCGCCCTACAATGCTCTTTCTCGCCCTACAACGCCCTTTCTCGCCCTACAACGCCCTTTCTCGCCCTACAACTCTTTCTCGCCCTTTCTCGCCTTACAACGCCCTTTCTCGCCCTACAACGCCCTATAACGCCCTTTATCGCCCTACAACTCTCTTGATCGCCCTTTCTCGCCCTACAACACCCTTTCTTGCCCTACAACGCTCTTTGTCGCCCTATCTCACCCTTTCTCGCCCTACAAGGCCTTTTCTCGCCCTACAACGCTCTTTCTCGCCCTTTCTCGCCCTGCAACGCCCTTTCTCACCCTACAACGCTCTTTGTCGCCCTATCTCACCCTTTCTTGCCCTACAAGGCCTTTTCTCGCCCTACAACGCTCTTTCTCGCCCTTTCTCGCCCTACAACGCCCTTTATCGCCCTACAACTCTCTTTCTCGCCCTTTCTCGCCCTACAACACCCTTTCTTGCCCTACAACGCTCTTTGTCGCCCTATCTCACCCTTTCTTGCCCTACAAGGCCTTTTCTCGCCCTACAACGCTCTTTCTCGCCCTTTCTCGCCCTACAACACCCTTTCTTGCCCTACAACGCTCTTTGTCGCCCTATCTCACCCTTTCTTGCCCTACAAGGCCTTTTCTCGCCCTACAACGCCCTTTCTCACCCTTTCTCGCCCTACAACGCCCTTTCTCTCACTTTCTCGCCCTACAACGCCCTTTCTCACCCTACAACACCCTACAACGCCCTACAACGCCTTTTGTCGCCCTACAGCACTCTTTCTCGCCATACAATGCCCTTTCTCGCCCTACAACACCCTTTCTCGCCCTACAACGCTCTTTCTCGCCCTTTCTCGCCATACAACGCCCTTTCTCTCACTTTCTCGCCCTACAACGCTCTTTCTCAACCTACAACGCCATACAACGCCCTTTATCACCCTACAACACCCTACAACGCCCTACAACGCCCTTCAACGCCTTTTCTCGCCCTACAGCGCTCTTTCTCGCCATACAATGCCCTTTCTCGCCCTACAAAGATATTTCTCGCCCTTTTTTCGCCCTTTCTCGCCAAACAACGCTCTTTCTCACCCTCCAAAGCCCTTTCTCGCCCTACAATGCTCTTTCTCGCCCTACAACGCCCTTTCTCGCCCTACAACGCCCTTTCTCGCCCTACAACTCTTTCTCGCCCTTTCTCGCCTTACAACGCCCTTTCTCGCCCTACAACGCCCTATAACGCCCTTTATCGCCCTACAACTCTCTTTCTCGCCCTTTCTCGCCCTACAACACCCTTTCTTGCCCTACAACGCTCTTTGTCGCCCTATCTCACCCTTTCTCGCCCTACAAGGCCTTTTCTCGCCCTACAACGCTCTTTCTCGCCCTTTCTCGCCCTGCAACGCCCTTTCTCACCCTACAACGCTCTTTGTCGCCCTATCTCACCCTTTCTTGCCCTACAAGGCCTTTTCTCGCCCTACAACGCTCTTTCTCGCCCTTTCTCGCCCTACAACGCCCTTTCTCGCCCTACAACTCTCTTTCTCGCCCTTTCTCGCCCTACAACACCCTTTCTTGCCCTACAACGCTCTTTGTCGCCCTATCTCACCCTTTCTTGCCCTACAAGGCCTTTTCTCGCCCTACAACGCTCTTTCTCGCCCTTTCTCGCCCTACAACACCCTTTCTTGCCCTACAACGCTCTTTGTCGCCCTATCTCACCCTTTCTTGCCCTACAAGGCCTTTTCTCGCCCTACAACGCCCTTTCTCACCCTTTCTCGCCCTACAACGCCCTTTCTCTCACTTTCTCGCCCTACAACGCCCTTTCTCACCCTACAACACCCTACAACGCCCTACAACGCCTTTTGTCGCCCTACAGCACTCTTTCTCGCCATACAATGCCCTTTCTCGCCCTACAACACCCTTTCTCGCCCTACAACGCTCTTTCTCGCCCTTTCTCGCCATACAACGCCCTTTCTCTCACTTTCTCGCCCTACAACGCTCTTTCTCAACCTACAACGCCATACAACGCCCTTTATCACCCTACAACACCCTACAACGCCCTACAACGCCCTTCAACGCCTTTTCTCGCCCTACAGCGCTCTTTCTCGCCATACAATGCCCTTTCTCGCCCTACAAAGATATTTCTCGCCCTTTTTTCGCCCTTTCTCGCCAAACAACGCTCTTTCTCACCCTCCAAAGCCCTTTCTCGCCCTACAATGCTCTTTCTCGCCCTACAACGCCCTTTCTCGCCCTACAACGCCCTTTCTCGCCCTACAACTCTTTCTCGCCCTTTCTCGCCTTACAACGCCCTTTCTCGCCCTACAACGCCCTATAACGCCCTTTATCGCCCTACAACTCTCTTTCTCGCCCTTTCTCGCCCTACAACACCCTTTCTTGCCCTACAACGCTCTTTGTCGCCCTATCTCACCCTTTCTCGCCCTACAAGGCCTTTTCTCGCCCTACAACGCTCTTTCTCGCCCTTTCTCGCCCTGCAACGCCCTTTCTCACCCTACAACGCTCTTTGTCGCCCTATCTCACCCTTTCTTGCCCTACAAGGCCTTTTCTCGCCCTACAACGCTCTTTCTCGCCCTTTCTCGCCCTACAACGCCCTTTCTCGCCCTACAACTCTCTTTCTCGCCCTTTCTCACCCTTTCTAGCCCTACAACGCCCTTTCTCACCCTACAATGCCCTAAACGCCCTTTCTCGCCCTACAATGCTCTTTCGCACCCTTTCTCTCCCTTTCTCGCCCTACAATGTCCTTTCTCGCCCTACAACGCTCTTTGTCGCCCTTTCTCGCCCTACAACGCCCTATCTCGCCCTACAACAACCTTTCTCGCCCTTTCTCACCCTACAACGCTCTTTTTTGCCCTACAACGCATTTCCTCGTCCTACAATGTTCTTTATCGCCCTTTCTCGCCCTACAAGGCCCTTTCTCGCCCTACAACGCTTTTTCTCACCCTGCAACGCTCTTTCTCGCCCTGCAACGCCCTTTCTCGCCCTACAACGCTCTTGCTCACCCTTTCTCACCCTTTCTCACCCTACAATGCCCTTTCTCGCCCTACAACGCCCTACAACGCCCTTTCTCACCTTTTCTCGCCCTACAACCCTGTTTCTCACCCTACATCGATCTTTTTCGCCCTTTCTCGCCCTACAATGCTCTTTCTCGGACTACAACGCTCTTTCTCGCCCTACAACGCTTTTTCTCGACCTACAACGCCCTTTCTCACCCTACAACTCTCTTTCTCGCCCTTTTTCTCCCTACAACGCCCTTTCTCGCCTTACTACACTCTTTCTCGCCCTTTCTCACCCTTTCTCGCCCTACAACGCCCTTTCTCTCACTTTCTCGCCCTACAACGCCCTTTCTCACCCTACAACACCCTACAACGCCCTACAACGCCTTTTGTCG
Source organism: Phyllobates terribilis (assembly GCF_046119375.1). NCBI lineage: Eukaryota > Metazoa > Chordata > Amphibia > Anura > Dendrobatidae > Phyllobates > Phyllobates terribilis. Next base: position 194,418 of record NW_027364027.1, on the reverse strand, counting down.
CCCTACAGCACTCTTTCTCGCCATACAATGCGCTTTCTCGCCCTACAACACCCTTTCTCGCCCTACAACGCTCTTTCTCGCCCTTTCTCGCCATACAACGCCCTTTCTCTCACTTTCTCGCCCTACAACGCTCTTTCTCAACCTACAACGCCATACAACGCCCTTTATCACCCTACAACACCCTACAACGCCCTACAACGCCCTTCAACGCCTTTTCTCGCCCTACAGCGCTCTTTCTCGCCATACAATGCCCTTTCTCGCCCTACAAAGATATTTCTCGCCCTTTTTTCGCCCTTTCTCGCCAAACAACGCTCTTTCTCACCCTCCAAAGCCCTTTCTCGCCCTACAATGCTCTTTCTCGCCCTACAACGCCCTTTCTCGCCCTACAACGCCCTTTCTCGCCCTACAACTCTTTCTCGCCCTTTCTCGCCTTACAACGCCCTTTCTCGCCCTACAACGCCCTATAACGCCCTTTATCGCCCTACAACTCTCTTGATCGCCCTTTCTCGCCCTACAACACCCTTTCTTGCCCTACAACGCTCTTTGTCGCCCTATCTCACCCTTTCTCGCCCTACAAGGCCTTTTCTCGCCCTACAACGCTCTTTCTCGCCCTTTCTCGCCCTGCAACGCCCTTTCTCACCCTACAACGCTCTTTGTCGCCCTATCTCACCCTTTCTTGCCCTACAAGGCCTTTTCTCGCCCTACAACGCTCTTTCTCGCCCTTTCTCGCCCTACAACGCCCTTTATCGCCCTACAACTCTCTTTCTCGCCCTTTCTCGCCCTACAACACCCTTTCTTGCCCTACAACGCTCTTTGTCGCCCTATCTCACCCTTTCTTGCCCTACAAGGCCTTTTCTCGCCCTACAACGCTCTTTCTCGCCCTTTCTCGCCCTACAACACCCTTTCTTGCCCTACAACGCTCTTTGTCGCCCTATCTCACCCTTTCTTGCCCTACAAGGCCTTTTCTCGCCCTACAACGCCCTTTCTCACCCTTTCTCGCCCTACAACGCCCTTTCTCTCACTTTCTCGCCCTACAACGCCCTTTCTCACCCTACAACACCCTACAACGCCCTACAACGCCTTTTGTCGCCCTACAGCACTCTTTCTCGCCATACAATGCCCTTTCTCGCCCTACAACACCCTTTCTCGCCCTACAACGCTCTTTCTCGCCCTTTCTCGCCATACAACGCCCTTTCTCTCACTTTCTCGCCCTACAACGCTCTTTCTCAACCTACAACGCCATACAACGCCCTTTATCACCCTACAACACCCTACAACGCCCTACAACGCCCTTCAACGCCTTTTCTCGCCCTACAGCGCTCTTTCTCGCCATACAATGCCCTTTCTCGCCCTACAAAGATATTTCTCGCCCTTTTTTCGCCCTTTCTCGCCAAACAACGCTCTTTCTCACCCTCCAAAGCCCTTTCTCGCCCTACAATGCTCTTTCTCGCCCTACAACGCCCTTTCTCGCCCTACAACGCCCTTTCTCGCCCTACAACTCTTTCTCGCCCTTTCTCGCCTTACAACGCCCTTTCTCGCCCTACAACGCCCTATAACGCCCTTTATCGCCCTACAACTCTCTTTCTCGCCCTTTCTCGCCCTACAACACCCTTTCTTGCCCTACAACGCTCTTTGTCGCCCTATCTCACCCTTTCTCGCCCTACAAGGCCTTTTCTCGCCCTACAACGCTCTTTCTCGCCCTTTCTCGCCCTGCAACGCCCTTTCTCACCCTACAACGCTCTTTGTCGCCCTATCTCACCCTTTCTTGCCCTACAAGGCCTTTTCTCGCCCTACAACGCTCTTTCTCGCCCTTTCTCGCCCTACAACGCCCTTTCTCGCCCTACAACTCTCTTTCTCGCCCTTTCTCACCCTTTCTAGCCCTACAACGCCCTTTCTCACCCTACAATGCCCTAAACGCCCTTTCTCGCCCTACAATGCTCTTTCGCACCCTTTCTCTCCCTTTCTCGCCCTACAATGTCCTTTCTCGCCCTACAACGCTCTTTGTCGCCCTTTCTCGCCCTACAACGCCCTATCTCGCCCTACAACAACCTTTCTCGCCCTTTCTCACCCTACAACGCTCTTTTTTGCCCTACAACGCATTTCCTCGTCCTACAATGTTCTTTATCGCCCTTTCTCGCCCTACAAGGCCCTTTCTCGCCCTACAACGCTTTTTCTCACCCTGCAACGCTCTTTCTCGCCCTGCAACGCCCTTTCTCGCCCTACAACGCTCTTGCTCACCCTTTCTCACCCTTTCTCACCCTACAATGCCCTTTCTCGCCCTACAACGCCCTACAACGCCCTTTCTCACCTTTTCTCGCCCTACAACCCTGTTTCTCACCCTACATCGATCTTTTTCGCCCTTTCTCGCCCTACAATGCTCTTTCTCGGACTACAACGCTCTTTCTCGCCCTACAACGCTTTTTCTCGACCTACAACGCCCTTTCTCACCCTACAACTCTCTTTCTCGCCCTTTTTCTCCCTACAACGCCCTTTCTCGCCTTACTACACTCTTTCTCGCCCTTTCTCACCCTTTCTCGCCCTACAACGCCCTTTCTCTCACTTTCTCGCCCTACAACGCCCTTTCTCACCCTACAACACCCTACAACGCCCTACAACGCCTTTTGTCGCCCTACAGCACTCTTTCTCGCCATACAATGCGCTTTCTCGCCCTACAACACCCTTTCTCGCCCTACAACGCTCTTTCTCGCCCTTTCTCGCCATACAACGCCCTTTCTCTCACTTTCTCGCCCTACAACGCTCTTTCTCAACCTACAACGCCATACAACGCCCTTTATCACCCTACAACACCCTACAACGCCCTACAACGCCCTTCAACGCCTTTTCTCGCCCTACAGCGCTCTTTCTCGCCATACAATGCCCTTTCTCGCCCTACAAAGATATTTCTCGCCCTTTTTTCGCCCTTTCTCGCCAAACAACGCTCTTTCTCACCCTTCAAAGCCCTTTCTCGCCCTACAATGCTCTTTCTCGCCCTACAACGCCCTTTCTCGCCCTACAACGCCCTTTCTCGCCCTACAACTCTTTCTCGCCCTTTCTCGCCTTACAACGCCCTTTCTCGCCCTACAACGCCCTATAACGCACTTTATCGCCCTACAACTCTCTTTCTCGCCCTTTCTCGCCCTACAACACCCTTTCTTGCCCTACAACGCTCTTTGTCGCCCTATCTCACCCTTTCTCGCCCTACAAGGCCTTTTCTCGCCCTACAACGCTCTTTCTCGCCCTTTCTCGCCCTGCAACGCCCTTTCTCACCCTACAACGCTATTTGTCGCCCTATCTCACCCTTTCTCGCCCTACAATGCCCTTTCTCGTCCTACAACACCCTTTCTCGCCCTACACTGCTCTTTCTCGCCCTTTCTCACCCTACAACGCCCTTTCTCGCCCTTTCTCGCCCTTCAACGCCCTTTCTCGCCCTACAACGCCCTTTCTCGCACTTTCTCTCCCTACAACGCCCTTTCTCACCCTACAACGCCATACAACGCCCTTTCTCACCCTACAATACCCTACAACGTCCTTCAACGCTCTTTCTCGCCCTTTCTCACCCTACAACGCTCTTTCTCGCCCTTTCTCACCCTACAACGCCCTTTCTCGCCCTTTCTCGCCCTTCAACGCCCTTTCTCGCCCTACAACGCCCTTTCTCGCACTTTCTCTCCCTACAACGCCCTTTCTCACCCTGCAACGCCATACAACGCCCTTTCTCACCCTACAACACCCTACAACGCCCTTCAACGCCTTTTCTCGCCCTACAGCGCTCTTTCTCGCCATACAATGCCCTTTCTCGCCCTACAATGATATTTCTCGCCCTTTTTTCGCCCTTTTTCGCCAAACAATGCTCTTTCTCGCCCTACAAAGCCCTTTCTCGCCCTACAACGCTCTTTGTCACCCTATCTCACTCTTTCTCGCCCTACAAGGCCTTTTCTCGCCCTACAACGCTCTTTCTCGACCTTTCTCGCCCTGCAACGCCCTTTCTCACCCTACAACGCTATTTGTCGCCCTATCTCACCCTTTCTCGCCCTACAACGCCCTTTCTCGCCCTTTCTTGCACTACAATGCCCTTTTTCACCCTAGAACGCTCTTTCTCGCCCTACAACGCCTTTTCTCGTCCTATAACGCTCTTTCTCGCCCTTTCTCACCCTACAACGCCCTTTCTCGCCCTTTCTCGCCCTTCAACGCCCTTTCTCGCCCTACAACGCCCTTTCTCGCACTTTCTCTCCCTACAACGCCCTTTCTCACCCTACAACGCCATACAACGCCCTTTCTCACCCTACAACACCCTACAATGCCCTGCAACGCCCTTCAACGACTTTTCTCGCCCTACAGAGCTCTTTCTCACCATACAATGCCTTTTCTCGCCCTACAATGATATTTCTCGCCCTTTTTTCGCCCTTTCTTGCCAAACAACGCTCTTTCTCGCCCTACAAAGCCATTTCTCGCCCTACAATGCTCTTTCTCGCCCTACAACGCCCTTTCTCGCCCTACAACGCCCTTTCTCGCCCTACAACTCTTTCTCGCCCTTTCTCACCCTTTCTCGCCTTACAACGCCCTTTCTCACCCTACAACGCCCTATAACGCCCTTTATCGCCCTACAACTCTCTTTCTTGGCCTTTCTCGCCCTACAACACCCTTTCTTGCCCTACAACGCTCTTTGACGCCCTATCTCACCCTTTCTCGCCCTACAAGGCCTTTTCTCGCCCTACAACGCTCTTTCTCGCCATTTCTCGCCCTGCAACGCCCTTTCTCACCCTACAACGCTATTTGTCGCCCTATCTCACCCTTTCTCGCCCTACAACGCCCTTTCTCGCCCTACAACGCCCTTTCTCGCCCTTTCTTGCCCTACAATGCCCTTTCTCGCCCTACAAAGATATTTCTCGCCCTTTTTTCGCCCTTTCTCGCCAAACAACGCTCTTTCTCACCCTCCAAAGCCCTTTCTCGCCCTACAATGCTCTTTCTCGCCCTACAACGCCCTTTCTCGCCCTACAACGCCCTTTCTCGCCCTACAACTCTTTCTCGCCCTTTCTCGCCTTACAACGCCCTTTCTCGCCCTACAACGCCCTATAACGCCCTTTATCGCCCTACAACTCTCTTTCTCGCCCTTTCTCGCCCTACAACACCCTTTCTTGCCCTACAACGCTCTTTGTCGCCCTATCTCACCCTTTCTCGCCCTACAAGGCCTTTTCTCGCCCTACAACGCTCTTTCTCGCCCTTTCTCGCCCTGCAACGCCCTTTCTCACCCTACAACGCTATTTGTCGCCCTATCTCACCCTTTCTCGCCCTACAATGCCCTTTCTCGCCCTACAACACCCTTTCTCGCCCTACAACGCTCTTTCTCGCCCTTTCTCACCCTACAACGCCCTTTCTCGCCCTTTCTCGCCCTTCAACGCCCTTTCTCGCCCTACAACGCCCTTTCTCGCACTTTCTCTCCCTACAACGCCCTTTCTCACCCTACAACGCCATACAACGCCCTTTCTCACCCTACAATACCCTACAACGCCCTTCAACGCTCTTTCTCGCCCTTTCTCACCCTACAACGCTCTTTCTCGCCCTTTCTCACCCTACAACGCCCTTTCTCGCCCTTCAACGCCCTTTCTCGCCCTACAACGCCCTTTCTCGCACTTTCTCTCCCTACAACGCCCTTTCTCACCCTGCAACGCCATACAACGCCCTTTCTCACCCTACAACACCCTACAACGCCCTTTAACGCCTTTTCTCGCCCTACAGCGCTCTTTCTCGCCATACAATGCCCTTTCTCGCCCTACAATGATATTTCTCGCCCTTTTTTCGCCCTTTTTCGCCAAACAATGCTCTTTCTCGCCCTACAAAGCCCTTTCTCGCCCTACAACGCTCTTTGTCGCCCTATCTCACTCTTTCTCGCCCTACAAGGCCTTTTCTCGCCCTACAACGCTCTTTCTCGACCTTTCTCGCCCTGCAACGCCCTTTCTCACCCTACAACGCTATTTGTCGCCCTATCTCACCCTTTCTCGCCCTACAACGCCCTTTCTCGCCCTTTCTTGCACTACAATGCCCTTTTTCACCCTAGAACGCTCTTTCTCGCCCTACAACGCCTTTTCTCGTCCTATAACGCTCTTTCTCGCCCTTTCTCACCCTACAACGCCCTTTCTCGCCCTTTCTCGCCCTTCAACGCCCTTTCTCGCCCTACAACGCCCTTTCTCGCACTTTCTCTCCCTACAACGCCCTTTCTCACCCTACAACGCCATACAACGCCCTTTCTCACCCTACAACACCCTACAATGCCCTGCAACGCCCTTCAACGACTTTTCTCGCCCTACAGAGCTCTTTCTCACCATACAATGCCCTTTCTCGCCCTACAATGATATTTCTCACCCTTTTTTCGCCCTTTCTTGCCAAACAACGCTCTTTCTCGCCCTACAAAGCCCTTTCTCGCCCTACAATGCTCTTTCTCGCCCTACAACGCCCTTTCTCGCCCTACAACGCCCTTTCTCGCCCTACAACTCTTTCTCGCCCTTTCTCACCCTTTCTCGCCTTACAACGCCCTTTCTCACCCTACAACGCCCTATAACGCCCTTTCTCGCCCAACAACACCCTTTCTTGCCCTACAACGCTCTTTGTCGCCCTATCTCACCCTTTATCGCCCTACAAGGCCTTTTCTCGCCCTACAACGCTCTTTCTCGCCATTTCTCGCCCTGCAACGCCCTTTCTCACCCTACAACGCTATTTGTCGCCCTATCCCACCCTTTCTCGCCCTACAACGCCCTTTCTCGCCCTACAACGCCCTTTCTCGCCCTTTCTTGCCCTACAATGCCCTTTCTCGCCCTACAACGCTCTTTCTCGCCCTACAACGCCTTTTCTCATCCTATAACGCTCTTTCTCGCCCTTTCTCACACTACAACGCTCTTTATCGCCCTACAATGACCTTTCTCGCCCTACAACGCCCTTTCTCGCCCTACAGCGCCTTTTCTTGCCTACAACGCTCTTTCTCGTTCTTTCTCGCCCTTTGTCGCCCTACAACGCTCTTTCTCGCCCTACAATGCCCTTTCTCGCCCTGCAACGCCTTTTCTCGCCTACAACGCTCTTTCTCGTTCTTTCTCGCCCTACAACGCCCTTTCTCGCCCTACAACGCTCTTTCTCGCCCTTTCTCGCCCTACAACGCTCTTTCTCTCCCTAGAATGCCTCTTCTTGCCCTACAACGCTCTTTCTCAGAATACAACTCCCTTTCTCGCCCTACAACTCTCTTTCTCGCCCTTTCTCACCCTACGACGCCCTTTCTCGCCCTACAACGCTATTTCTCGCCCTTCCTCGCACTTTCTCGCCCTACAACGTTCTTTGTCGCCCTAACTCACCCTTTCTCGCACTACAAGGCCCTTTCAGGCCCGAAAACGCCCTTTCTCGCCCTTTCTCGCCCTTTTTCGTCTGCAACCCTCTTTCTCGCCCTACCACGCCTTTTCTCGCCCTACAACGCTCTTTCTCGTTCTTTCTCACCCTTTCTCGCCTTACAACGCCCAACTACGCCCTACAACACTCTTTCTCGCCCTACAACGCCTTTTCTCATCCTACAATGCTCTTTCTCGCCCTTTCTCGCCCTTCAATGCACTTTCTTGCCATTTCTCGCCCTACAAACTCTTTCTCACCCTATAACACTTTTTCTAACCCTACAATGCTCTTTCTTGACCTACAACGCCCTTTCTCGCCCTACAACGCTCTTTCTCGCCCTTTCTCACCCTTTCTCGCCCTACAACGCCCTTTCTCGCCCTACAACACCCTACAACGCTCTTTCTCACCCTTTCTCGCCCTACAATGCTCTTTCTCGCCCTACAACGCCCTTTCTCACCCTACAACGCCCTTTCTCGCCCTACAACTCTTTTTCTCACCCTTTCTCACCCTTTCTCGCCCTACAACGCCCTTTCTCGCCCTACAACGCTCTACAACGCCCTTTCTCACCCTTTCTCGCCCTACAAAGCCCTACAATGCCCTTTCTCGCCCTACTACTCTCTTTCTCGCCCTTTCTCACCCTTTCTCGCCCTACCGCGCACTTTCTCGCCCTACAACGCTCTACAACGCCCTTTCTCGCCCTACTACTCACTTTCTCGCCCTTTCTCGCCCTACAACGCCCTACAACGCCCTTTCTCGCCCTACTACTCTCTTTCTCGCCCTTTCTCGCCCTACAACGCCATTTCTCACCCTACAACGCCCTTTCTCGCCCTTTCTCGCCCTACAACGCCCTTTCTCTCACTTTCTCGCCCTACAACGCCCTTTCTCACCCTACAACACCCTACAACGCCCTACAACCCCCTTCAACGCCTTTTCTCGCCCTACAGCGCTCTTTCTCGCCATACAATGCCCTTTCTCGCCCTACAACACCCTTTCTTGCCCTACAACGCTCTTTGTCTCCCTATCTCACCCTTTCTCGCCCTACAGTGCCCTTTCTCGCCCTACAACGCTCTTTCTCGCCCTTTCTCGCCCTACAACGCCCTTTTTCGCCCTTTCTCGCCCTTCCTGGGCCTACAACGCCCTTTCTCGCCCTTTCTTAGCCTACAACGCCCTTTCTCGCCCTTTCTCGCCCTACAACACCCTACAACGCCCTTTCTCGCCCTTTCTCGCCCTACAGTGCCCTTTATCGCCCTACAGCGCTCTTTCTCGCCCTTTCTCGCCCTTTCTCGCCCTTTCTCGCCCTACAACGCCCATTTTCTCCCATTCTCGCCCTTCCTGGGCCTACATCGCCCTTTTCGCCCTTTCTCGCCCTACAACACACTTTCTCGCCTTTCTCACCCTTTCTCGCTCTTCAGCGCCTTTTCTTGCCCTTTCTAGCCCTTTCTCGGCCTTCAACGCCCTTTCTCGCCCTTTCTTACCCTACAACGCCCTTACTCGCCCTACAACGCCCTACAACGCCCTACAACGCCCTACAACGCACTTTCTCGCCCTACAACGCCCTACAACGCCCTACAACGGCCTACAACGCCCTACAACGCCCTTTCTCGCCCTACAACGCCCTTTATTGCCCTTTCTCGCCCTACAGCGCCCTACAGCGCCCTTTCTCGCCCTACAACGCCCTTTCTTGCCCTTTCTCGCCCTTTCTCGCCCTACAACGCCCTTTCTCGCCCTACGTCGCCCTTTCTCGCCCTTTCTCGCCCTACAACGCCCTTTCTCGCCCTACAACTCTTTCTCGCCCTTTCTCACCCTTTCTCGCCTTACAACGCCCTTTCTCACCCTACAACGCCCTATAACGCCCTTTCTCGCCCTACAACACCCTTTCTTGCCCTACAACGCTCTTTGTCGCCCTATCTCACCCTTTCTCGCCATACAAGGCCTTTTCTCGCCCTACAACGCTCTTTCTCGCCATTTCTCGCCCTGCAACGCCCTTTCTCACCCTACAACGCTATTTGTCGCCCTATCTCACCCTTTCTCGCCCTACAACGCCCTTTCTCGCCCTACAACGCCCTTTCTCGCCCTTTCTTGCCCTACAATGCCCTTTCTCGCCCTACAACTCTCTTTCTCGCCCTACAACGCCTTTTCTCATCCTATAACGCTCTTTCTCGCCCTTTCTCACACTACAACGCTCTTTATCGCCCTACAATGACCTTTCTCGCCCTACAACGCCCTTTCTCGCCCTACAGCGCCTTTTCTTGCCTACAACGCTCTTTCTCGTTCTTTCTCGCCCTTTGTCGCCCTACAACGCTCTTTCTCGCCCTACAATGCCCTTTCTCGCCCTGCAACGCCTTTTCTCGCCTACAACGCTCTTTCTCGTTCTTTCTCGCCCTACAACGCCCTTTCTCGCCCTACAACGCTCTTTCTCGCCCTTTCTCGCCCTACAACGCTCTTTCTCTCCCTAGAATGCCTCTTCTTGCCCTACAACGCTCTTTCTCAGAATACAACTCCCTTTCTCGCCCTACAACTCTCTTTCTCGCCCTTTCTCACCCTACGACGCCCTTTCTCGCCCTACAACGCTATTTCTCGCCCTTCCTCGCACTTTCTCGCCCTACAACGTTCTTTGTCGCCCTAACTCACCCTTTCTCGCACTACAAGGCCCTTTCAGGCCCGAAAACGCCCTTTCTCGCCCTTTCTCGCCCTTTTTCGTCTGCAACCCTCTTTCTCGCCCTACCACGCCTTTTCTCGCCCTACAACGCTCTTTCAAGTTCTTTCTCACCCTTTCTCGCCTTACAACGCCCAACTACGCCCTACAACACTCTTTCTCGCCCTACAACGCCTTTTCTCGTCCTACAATGCTCTTTCTCGCCCTTTCTCGCCCTTCAATGCACTTTCTTGCCATTTCTCGCCCTACAAACTCTTTCTCACCCTATAACACTTTTTCTAACCCTACAATGCTCTTTCTTGACCTACAACGCCCTTTCTCGCCCTACAACGCTCTTTCTCGCCCTTTCTCACCCTTTCTCGCCCTACAACGCCCTTTCTCGCCCTACAACACCCTACAACGCTCTTTCTCACCCTTTCTCGCCCTACAACGCTCTTTCTCGCCCTACAACGCCCTTTCTCACCCTACAACGCCCTTTCTCGCCCTACAACTCTTTTTCTCACCCTTTCTCACCCTTTCTCGCCCTACAACGCCCTTTCTCGCCCTACAACGCTCTACAACGCCCTTTCTCACCCTTTCTCGCCCTATAAAGCCCTACAATGCCCTTTCTCGCCCTACTACTCTCTTTCTCGCCCTTTCTCACCCTTTCTCGCCCTACCGCGCACTTTCTCGCCCTACAACGCTCTACAACGCCCTTTCTCGCCCTACTACTCTCTTTCTCGCCCTTTCTCGCCCTACAATGCCATTTCTCGCCCTACAACGCCCTTTCTCGCCCTTTCTCGCCCTACAACGCCCTTTCTCTCACTTTCTCGCCGTACAACGCCCTTTCTCACCCTACAACACCCTACAACGCCCTACAACCCCCTTCAACGCCTTTTCTCGCCCTACAGCGCTCTTTCTTGCCATACAATGCCCTTTCTCGCCCTACAACACCCTTTCTTGCCCTACAACGCTCTTTGTCTCCCTATCTCACCCTTTCTAGCCCTACAGTGCCCTTTCTCGCCCTACAACGCTCTTTCTCGCCCTTTCTCGCCCTACAACGCCCTTTTTCGCCCTTTCTCGCCCTTCCTGGGCCTACAACGCCCTTTCTCGCCCTTTCTTAGCCTACAACGCCCTTTCTCGCCCTTTCTCGCCCTACAACACCTTACAACGCCCTTTCTCGCCCTTTCTCGCCCTACAGTGCCCTTTATCGCCCTACAGCGCTCTTTCTCGCCCTTTCTCGCCCTTTCTCGCCCTTTCTCGCCCTACAACGCCCATTTTCTCCCATTCTCGCCCTTCCTGGGCCTACATCGCCCTTTTCACCCTTTCTCGCCCTACAACACACTTTCTCGCCTTTCTCACCCTTTCTCGCTCTTCAGCGCCTTTTCTTGCCCTTTCTAGCCCTTTCTCGGCCTTCAACGCCCTTTCTCGCCCTTTCTTACCCTACAACGCCCTTACTCGCCCTACAACGCCCTACAACGCCCTACAACGCCCTACAACGCACTTTCTCGCCCTACAACGCCCTACAACGCCCTACAACGGCCTACAACGCCCTACAACGCCCTTTCTCGCCCTACAACGCCCTTTATTGCCCTTTCTCGCCCTACAGCGCCCTACAGCGCCCTTTCTCGCCCTACAACGCCCTTTCTTGCCCTTTCTCGCCCTTTCTCGCCCTACAACGCCCTTTCTCGCCCTACGTCGCCCTTTCTCGCCCTTTCTCGCCCTACAACGCTCTTTCACCCCCTTTCTCACCCTACAACGCTCTTTCTCGCCCTTTCTCGCCCTTTCTCGCCCTACAGCGCCTTTTCTCGCCCTACAGCGCCCTTTCTCGCCATTTCACAACCTTAATCGCCCTTTGTTTCCCTACAACGCCATTTCTCGCCCTTTCTTACCCTACAACGCCCTTTCTCGCCCTACATCGCCTTAGAACGCCCTTTCTCGCCCTTTCTCGCCCTACAGCGCCTTTTCTCGCCCTACAACGCCCTTTCTCGCCCTAAAATGCCCTTTCTCGCCCTACACCGCCCTTTCTCGCCCTTTCTTACCCAGCAACGCCCTTTTTCGCCCTATCTCGCCCTACAACGCCCTACAACGCCCTTTCTCGCCCTTTCTCGCCCTACAACACCCTACAATGCCCTTTCTCGCCCTACAATGCCCTTTCTCGCCCTATCTCACCCTACAACGCCCTTTCTCGCCAGTTCTCGCCCTACAACCCCCATTCTCGCTCTTTCTCGCCCTTTCTTGCCCTACAGCGCCCTTTCTCGACCTACAACACCCTTTCTCGCCCTTTCTCGCCCTACAACACCCTTTCTCGCCCTCTCTCGCCCTTTCTCGCCCTACAACACCCTACAATGCCCTTTCTCGCCCTACAACGCCCTTTCTCGCCCTATAACGCCCTTTCTCGCCCTATCTCACCCTACAACGACCTACAATGCCCTTTCTCGCCCGTTCTCACCCTACAACCCCCATTCTCGCCCTTTCTCGCCCTTTCTTGCCCTACAGCGCCCTTTCTCGACCTACAACACCCTTTCTCGCCCTTTCTCGCCCTACAACGCTCTTTCTCGCCCTACAATGCCCTTTCTCACCCTAAAACGCTCTTTCTCGCCCTTTCTCGCCCTACAACGCCCTTTCTCGCCCTACAACACCCTTTCTCACCCTTTCTTGCCCTACAACACCCTTTCTTGCCTTTTTCACCCTTTTTCGCCCTACAGCGCCCTTTCTCGCCCTACAACGCCCTTTCTCGCCCTACAACGCCCTTTCTAGCCCTTTCTGGCCCTACAACGCCCTTTCTCGCCCTTTGTCGCCCTAAAACGCCCTTTCTTGCCCTACAACGCCCTTTCTCGCCCTTTCTTACCCTACAACGCACTTTCTCGCCCTTTCTTGACCTTTCTCGCCCTACAACACCCTTTCTCGCCTTTCTCATCCTTTCTCGCCCTACAGCGCCCTTTCTCGCCTACAACGCCCTTTCTCGCCCTACAACACCCTTTCTCGCCCTTTCTCGCCCTACATCACCCTTTCTCGCCCTACATCACCCTTTCTCGCCCTTTCTCGCCCTACAACGCTCTTTCTCGCCCTTTCTCACCCTACAACGCCCTTTCTCGCCCTTTATCGCCCTACAATGCTCTTTCTCGCCCTTTCTCGCCCTTTCTCGCCCTACAACACCCTTTCTCGCTTTTTCTCGCACTTTCTCGCCCTTCAACCCCCTTTCTCGCCCTTTCTTACCCTACAATGCCATTTCTCGCCCTACAACGCCCTACAATGCCCTACAACGCCCTTTCTCGCCCTACAACGCCCTTTCTCGCCCTACATCGCCCTACAACGCCCTTTCTCACCCTACAACGCCCTTTCTTGCCCTTTCTTGCCCTTTCTCGCCCTACAACACGCTACAATGCCCTACAAGGCCCTTTCTCGCCCTACAACGCCCTTTCTCGCCCTACATCGCCCTTTCTCTCCCTTTCTCGTCCTTTCTCGCCCTACAACGCTCTTTCTCGCCCTTTCTCGCCCTACAGCGCCCTTTCTCGCCCTACAACGCCCTTTCTTGCCCTTTCTTGCCCTTTCTCGCCCTTTCTCGCCCTTTCTCGTCCTTTCTCGCCCTACAACGCTCTTTCCCCCCCTTTCTCACCCTACAACGCTCCTTCTCGCCCTTTCTCGCCCTACAACGCCCTACAACGCCCTACAACACCCTTTCTGGGCATACAACGCCATTTTTCGCCCTTTCTCGCCCTTTCTCGCCCTAAAACGCCCTTTCTTGCCCTACAACGCCCTTTCTCGCCCTTTCTTACCCTACAACGCACTTTCTCGCCCTTTCTCGCCCTACAACACCCTTTCGCGCCTTTCTCATCCTTTCTCACCCTACAACACCCTTTCTTGCCCTACATCACCCTTTCTCGCCCTACATCACACTTTCTCGCCCTTTCTCGCCCTTTCTCGCCCTACAACGCTCTTTCTCGCCCTTTCTCACCCTACAACGCCCTTTCTCGCCCTACAACGCTCTTTCTCGCCCTTTCTCGCCCTACTACTCTCTTTCTCGCCCTTTCTCACCCTTTCTCGCCCTACCGCGCCCTTTCTCGCCCTACATCGCCTTTTCTCGCCCTTTCTCGTCCTTTCACGCCCTACAACGCTCTTTCTCCCCCTTTCTCACCCTACAACGCTCCTTCTCGCCCTTTCTCGCCCTACAACGCCCTACAACGCCCTACAACGCCCTTTCTGGGCATACAACGCCATTTTTCGCCCTTTCTCGCCCTTTCTCGCCCTAAAACGCCCTTTCTTGCCCTACAACGCCCTTTCTCTCCCTTTCTTACCCTACAACGCACTTTCTCGTCCTTTTTCGCCCTACAACACCCTTTCGCGCCTTTCTCATCCTTTCTCACCCTACAACACCCTTTCTTGCCCTACATCACCCTTTCTCGCCCTACATCACACTTTCTCGCCCTTTCTCGCCCTTTCTCGCCCTACAACGCTCTTTCTCGCCCTTTCTCCCCCTACAACGCCCTTTCTCGCCCTACAACGCTCTTTCTCGCCCTTTCTCGCCCTACAACGCCCATTTTCTCCCATTCTCGCCCTTCCTGGGCCTACATCGCCCTTTTCGCCCTTTCTCGCCCTACAACACACTTTCTCGCCTTTCTCACCCTTTCTCGCTCTTCAGCGCCTTTTCTTGCCCTTTCCAGCCCTTTCTCGGCCTTCAACGCCCTTTCTCGCCCTTTCTTACCCTACAACGCCCTTACTCGCCCTACAACGCCCTACAACGCCCTACAATGCACTTTCTCGCCCTACAACGCCCTACAACGCCCTACAACGCCCTACAACGCCCTTTCTCGCCCTACAACGCCCTACAACGCCCTTTCTCGCCCTACAGCGCCCTACAGCGCCCTTTCTCGCCCTACAACGCCCTTTCTTGCCCATTCTCGCCCTTTCTCGCCCTACAACGCCCTTTCTCGCCCTACGCCGCCCTTTCTCGCCCTTTCTCGCCCTACAACGCTCTTTCACCCCCTTTCTCACCCTACAACGCTCTTTCTCGCCCTTTCTCGCCCTACAGCGCCTTTTCTCGCCCTACAGCGCCCTTTCTCGCCATTTCACAACCTTAATCGCCCTTTGATTCCCTACAACGCCATTTCTCGCCCTTTCTTACCCTACAACGCCCTTTCTCGCCCTACATCGCCTTAGAACGCCCTTTCTCGCCCTACAGTGCCTTTTCTCGCCCTACAACGCCCTTTCTCGCCCTAAAATGCCCTTTCTCGCCCTACACCGCCCTTTCTCGCCCTTTCTTACCCAGCAACGCCCTTTTTCGCCCTATCTCGCCCTACAACGCCCTACAACGCCCTTTCTCGTCCTTTCTCGCCCTACAACACCCTACAATGCCCTTTCTCGCCCTACAATGCCCTTTCTCGCCCTATCTCACCCTACAACGCCCTTTCTCGCCAGTTCTCGCCCTACAACCCCCATTCTCGCTCTTTCTCGCCCTTTCTTGCCCTACAGCGCCCTTTCTCGACCTACAACACCCTTTCTCGCCCTTTCTCGCCCTACAACACCCTTTCTCGCCCTCTCTCGCCCTTTCTCGCCCTACAACACCCTACAATGCCCTTTCTCGCCCTACAACGCCCTTTCTCGCCCTATCTCACCCTACAACGACCTACAATGCCCTTTCTCGCCCGTTCTCACCCTACAACCCCCATTCTCGCCCTTTCTCGCCCTTTCTTGCCCTACAGCGCCCTTTCTCGACCTACAACACCCTTTCTCGCCCTTTCTCGCCCTACAACGCTCTTTCTCGCCCTACAATGCCCTTTCTCACCCTAAAACGCTCTTTCTCGCCCTTTCTCGCCCTACAACGCCCTTTCTCACCCTACAACACCCTTTCTCACACTTTCTTGCCCTACAACACCCTTTCTTGCCTTTTTCACCCTTTTTCGCCCTGCAGCGCCCTTTCTCGCCCTACAACGCCCTTTCTCGCCCTACAACGCCCTTTCTAGCCCTTTCTCGCCCTACAACGCCCTTTCTCACCCTTTGTCGCCCTACAATATCCTTTCTCGGGTTTCTCACCCTTTCTCGCCCTACAACGCCATTTCTCGCCCTAAAACGCCCTTTCTTGCCCTACAACGCCCTTTCTCGCCCTTTCTTACCCTACAACGCACTTTCTCGCCCTTTCTTGACCTTTCTCGCCCTACAACACCCTTTCTCGCCTTTCTCATCCTTTCTCGCCCTACAGCGCCCTTTCTCGCCTACAACGCCCTTTCTCGCCCTTTCTCGCCCTACAACACCCTACAACGCCCTTTCTCGCCCTTTCTCGCCCTACAGTGCCCTTTATCGCCCTACAGCGCTCTTTCTCGCCCTTTCTCGCCCTTTCTCGCCCTACAACGCCCATTTTCTCCCATTCTCGCCCTTCCTGGGCCTACATCGCCCTTTTCGCCCTTTCTCGCCCTACAACACACTTTCTCGCCTTTCTCACCCTTTCTCGCTCTTCAGCGCCTTTTCTTGCCCTTTCTAGCCCTTTCTCGGCCTTCAACGCCCTTTCTCGCCCTTTCTTACCCTACAACGCCCTTACTCGCCCTACAACGCCCTACAACGCCCTACAACGCCCTACAACGCACTTTCTCGCCCTACAACGCCCTACAACGCCCTACAACGGCCTACAACGCCCTACAACGCCCTTTCTCGCCCTACAACGCCCTTTATTGCCCTTTCTCGCCCTACAGCGCCCTACAGCGCCCTTTCTCGCCCTACAATGCCCTTTCTTGCCCTTTCTCGCCCTTTCTCGCCCTACAACGCCCTTTCTCGCCCTACGTCGCCCTACAACGCTCTTTCACCCCCTTTCTCACCCTACAACCCCCATTCTCGCCCTTTCTCGCCCTTTCTTGCCCTACAGCGCCCTTTCTCGACCTACAACACCCTTTCTCGCCCTTTCTCGCCCTACAACGCTCTTTCTCGCCCTACAATGCCCTTTCTCACCCTAAAACGCTCTTTCTCGCCCTTTCTCGCCCTACAACGCCCTTTCTCGCCCTACAACACCCTTTCTCACCCTTTCTTGCCCTACAACACCCTTTCTTGCCTTTTTCACCCTTTTTCGCCCTACAGCGCCCTTTCTCGCCCTACAACGCCCTTTCTCGCCCTACAACGCCCTTTCTAGCCCTTTCTGGCCCTACAACGCCCTTTCTCGCCCTTTGTCGCCCTAAAACGCCCTTTCTTGCCCTACAACGCCCTTTCTCGCCCTTTCTTACCCTACAACGCACTTTCTCGCCCTTTCTTGACCTTTCTCGCCCTACAACACCCTTTCTCGCCTTTCTCATCCTTTCTCGCCCTACAGCGCCCTTTCTCGCCTACAACGCCCTTTCTCGCCCTACAACACCCTTTCTCGCCCTTTCTCGCCCTACATCACCCTTTCTCGCCCTACATCACCCTTTCTCGCCCTTTCTCGCCCTACAACGCTCTTTCTCGCCCTTTCTCACCCTACAACGCCCTTTCTCGCCCTTTATCGCCCTACAATGCTCTTTCTCGCCCTTTCTCGCCCTTTCTCGCCCTACAACACCCTTTCTCGCTTTTTCTCGCACTTTCTCGCCCTTCAACCCCCTTTCTCGCCCTTTCTTACCCTACAATGCCATTTCTCGCCCTACAACGCCCTACAATGCCCTACAACGCCCTTTCTCGCCCTACAACGCCCTTTCTCGCCCTACATCGCCCTACAACGCCCTTTCTCACCCTACAACGCCCTTTCTTGCCCTTTCTTGCCCTTTCTCGCCCTACAACACGCTACAATGCCCTACAAGGCCCTTTCTCGCCCTACAACGCCCTTTCTCGCCCTACATCGCCCTTTCTCTCCCTTTCTCGTCCTTTCTCGCCCTACAACGCTCTTTCTCGCCCTTTCTCGCCCTACAGCGCCCTTTCTCGCCCTACAACGCCCTTTCTTGCCCTTTCTTGCCCTTTCTCGCCCTTTCTCGCCCTTTCTCGTCCTTTCTCGCCCTACAACGCTCTTTCCCCCCCTTTCTCACCCTACAACGCTCCTTCTCGCCCTTTCTCGCCCTACAACGCCCTACAACGCCCTACAACACCCTTTCTGGGCATACAACGCCATTTTTCGCCCTTTCTCGCCCTTTCTCGCCCTAAAACGCCCTTTCTTGCCCTACAACGCCCTTTCTCGCCCTTTCTTACCCTACAACGCACTTTCTCGCCCTTTCTCGCCCTACAACACCCTTTCGCGCCTTTCTCATCCTTTCTCACCCTACAACACCCTTTCTTGCCCTACATCACCCTTTCTCGCCCTACATCACACTTTCTCGCCCTTTCTCGCCCTTTCTCGCCCTACAACGCTCTTTCTCGCCCTTTCTCACCCTACAACGCCCTTTCTCGCCCTACAACGCTCTTTCTCGCCCTTTCTCGCCCTACTACTCTCTTTCTCGCCCTTTCTCACCCTTTCTCGCCCTACCGCGCCCTTTCTCGCCCTACATCGCCTTTTCTCGCCCTTTCTCGTCCTTTCACGCCCTACAACGCTCTTTCTCCCCCTTTCTCACCCTACAACGCTCCTTCTCGCCCTTTCTCGCCCTACAACGCCCTACAACGCCCTACAACGCCCTTTCTGGGCATACAACGCCATTTTTCGCCCTTTCTCGCCCTTTCTCGCCCTAAAACGCCCTTTCTTGCCCTACAACGCCCTTTCTCTCCCTTTCTTACCCTACAACGCACTTTCTCGTCCTTTTTCGCCCTACAACACCCTTTCGCGCCTTTCTCATCCTTTCTCACCCTACAACACCCTTTCTTGCCCTACATCACCCTTTCTCGCCCTACATCACACTTTCTCGCCCTTTCTCGCCCTTTCTCGCCCTACAACGCTCTTTCTCGCCCTTTCTCCCCCTACAACGCCCTTTCTCGCCCTACAACGCTCTTTCTCGCCCTTTCTCGCCCTACAACGCCCATTTTCTCCCATTCTCGCCCTTCCTGGGCCTACATCGCCCTTTTCGCCCTTTCTCGCCCTACAACACACTTTCTCGCCTTTCTCACCCTTTCTCGCTCTTCAGCGCCTTTTCTTGCCCTTTCCAGCCCTTTCTCGGCCTTCAACGCCCTTTCTCGCCCTTTCTTACCCTACAACGCCCTTACTCGCCCTACAACGCCCTACAACGCCCTACAATGCACTTTCTCGCCCTACAACGCCCTACAACGCCCTACAACGCCCTACAACGCCCTTTCTCGCCCTACAACGCCCTACAACGCCCTTTCTCGCCCTACAGCGCCCTACAGCGCCCTTTCTCGCCCTACAACGCCCTTTCTTGCCCATTCTCGCCCTTTCTCGCCCTACAACGCCCTTTCTCGCCCTACGCCGCCCTTTCTCGCCCTTTCTCGCCCTACAACGCTCTTTCACCCCCTTTCTCACCCTACAACGCTCTTTCTCGCCCTTTCTCGCCCTACAGCGCCTTTTCTCGCCCTACAGCGCCCTTTCTCGCCATTTCACAACCTTAATCGCCCTTTGATTCCCTACAACGCCATTTCTCGCCCTTTCTTACCCTACAACGCCCTTTCTCGCCCTACATCGCCTTAGAACGCCCTTTCTCGCCCTACAGTGCCTTTTCTCGCCCTACAACGCCCTTTCTCGCCCTAAAATGCCCTTTCTCGCCCTACACCGCCCTTTCTCGCCCTTTCTTACCCAGCAACGCCCTTTTTCGCCCTATCTCGCCCTACAACGCCCTACAACGCCCTTTCTCGTCCTTTCTCGCCCTACAACACCCTACAATGCCCTTTCTCGCCCTACAATGCCCTTTCTCGCCCTATCTCACCCTACAACGCCCTTTCTCGCCAGTTCTCGCCCTACAACCCCCATTCTCGCTCTTTCTCGCCCTTTCTTGCCCTACAGCGCCCTTTCTCGACCTACAACACCCTTTCTCGCCCTTTCTCGCCCTACAACACCCTTTCTCGCCCTCTCTCGCCCTTTCTCGCCCTACAACACCCTACAATGCCCTTTCTCGCCCTACAACGCCCTTTCTCGCCCTATCTCACCCTACAACGACCTACAATGCCCTTTCTCGCCCGTTCTCACCCTACAACCCCCATTCTCGCCCTTTCTCGCCCTTTCTTGCCCTACAGCGCCCTTTCTCGACCTACAACACCCTTTCTCGCCCTTTCTCGCCCTACAACGCTCTTTCTCGCCCTACAATGCCCTTTCTCACCCTAAAACGCTCTTTCTCGCCCTTTCTCGCCCTACAACGCCCTTTCTCACCCTACAACACCCTTTCTCACACTTTCTTGCCCTACAACACCCTTTCTTGCCTTTTTCACCCTTTTTCGCCCTGCAGCGCCCTTTCTCGCCCTACAACGCCCTTTCTCGCCCTACAACGCCCTTTCTAGCCCTTTCTCGCCCTACAACGCCCTTTCTCACCCTTTGTCGCCCTACAATATCCTTTCTCGGGTTTCTCACCCTTTCTCGCCCTACAACGCCATTTCTCGCCCTAAAACGCCCTTTCTTGCCCTACAACGCCCTTTCTCGCCCTTTCTTACCCTACAACGCACTTTCTCGCCCTTTCTTGACCTTTCTCGCCCTACAACACCCTTTCTCGCCTTTCTCATCCTTTCTCGCCCTACAGCGCCCTTTCTCGCCTACAACGCCCTTTCTCGCCCTTTCTCGCCCTACAACACCCTACAACGCCCTTTCTCGCCCTTTCTCGCCCTACAGTGCCCTTTATCGCCCTACAGCGCTCTTTCTCGCCCTTTCTCGCCCTTTCTCGCCCTACAACGCCCATTTTCTCCCATTCTCGCCCTTCCTGGGCCTACATCGCCCTTTTCGCCCTTTCTCGCCCTACAACACACTTTCTCGCCTTTCTCACCCTTTCTCGCTCTTCAGCGCCTTTTCTTGCCCTTTCTAGCCCTTTCTCGGCCTTCAACGCCCTTTCTCGCCCTTTCTTACCCTACAACGCCCTTACTCGCCCTACAACGCCCTACAACGCCCTACAACGCCCTACAACGCACTTTCTCGCCCTACAACGCCCTACAACGCCCTACAACGGCCTACAACGCCCTACAACGCCCTTTCTCGCCCTACAACGCCCTTTATTGCCCTTTCTCGCCCTACAGCGCCCTACAGCGCCCTTTCTCGCCCTACAATGCCCTTTCTTGCCCTTTCTCGCCCTTTCTCGCCCTACAACGCCCTTTCTCGCCCTACGTCGCCCTTTCTCGCCCTTTCTCGCCCTACAACGCTCTTTCACCCCCTTTCTCACCCTACAACGCTCTTTCTCGCCCTTTCTCGCCCTTTCTCGCCCTACAGCGCCTTTTCTCGCCCTACAGCGCCCTTTCTCGCCATTTCACAACCTTAATCGCCCTTTGTTTCCCTACAACGCCATTTCTCGCCCTTTCTTACCCTACAACGCCCTTTCTCGCCCTACATCGCCTTAGAACGCCCTTTCTCGCCCTTTCTCGCCCTACAGCGCCTTTGCTCGCCCTACAACGCCCTTTCTCGCCCTAAAATGCCCTTTCTCGCCCTACACCGCCCTTTCTCACCCTTTCTTACCCAGCAACGCCCTTTTTCGCCCTATCTCGCCCTACAACGCCCTACAACGCCCTTTCTCGCCCTTTCTCGCCCTACAACACCCTACAATGCCCTTTCTCGCCCTACAATGCCCTTTCTCGCCCTATCTCACCCTACAACGCCCTTTCTCGCCAGTTCTTGCCCTACAACCCCCATTCTCGCTCTTTCTCGCCCTTTCTTGCCCTACAGCGCCCTTTCTCGACCTACAACACCCTTTCTCGCCCTTTCTCGCCCTACAACACCCTTTCTCGCCCTCTCTCGCCCTTTCTCGCCCTACAACACCCTACAATGCCCTTTCTCGCCCTACAACGCCCTTTCTCGCCCTATCTCACCCTACAACGACCTACAATGCCCTTTCTCGCCCGTTCTCACCCTACAACCCCCATTCTCGCCCTTTCTCGCCCTTTCTTACCCTACAGCGCCCTTTCTCGACCTACAACACCCTTTCTCGCCCTTTCTCGCCCTACAACGCTCTTTCTCGCCCTACAATGCCCTTTCTCACCCTAAAACGCTCTTTCTCGCCCTTTCTCGCCCTACAACGCCCTTTCTCGCCCTACAACACCCTTTCTCACCCTTTCTTGCCCTACAACACCCTTTCTTGCCTTTTTCACCCTTTTTCGCCCTACAGCGCCCTTTCTCGCCCTACAACGCCCTTTCTAGCCCTTTCTGGCCCTACAACGCCCTTTCTCGCCCTTTGTCGCCCTAAAACGCCCTTTCTTGCCCTACAACGCCCTTTCTCGCCCTTTCTTACCCTACAACGCACTTTCTCGCCCTTTCTTGACCTTTCTCGCCCTACAAAACCCTTTCTCGCCTTTCTCATCCTTTCTCGCCCTACAGCGCCCTTTCTCGCCTACAACACCCTTTCTCGCCCTTTCTCGCCCTACATCACCCTTTCTCGCCCTACATCACCCTTTCTCGCCCTTTCTCGCCCTACAACGCTCTTTCTCGCCCTTTCTCACCCTACAACGCCCTTTCTCGCCCTTTATCGCCCTACAATGCTCTTTCTCGCCCTTTCTCGCCCTTTCTCGCCCTACAACACCCTTTCTCGCTTTTTCTCGCACTTTCTCGCCCTTCAACCCCCTTTCTCGCCCTTTCTTACCCTACAACGCCATTTCTCGCCCTACAACACGCTACAATGCCCTACAAGGCCCTTTCTCGCCCTACAACGCCCTTTCTCGCCCTACATCGCCCTTTCTCTCCCTTTCTCGTCCTTTCTCGCCCTACAACGCTCTTTCTCGCCCTTTCTCGCCCTACAGCGCCCTTTCTCGCCCTACAACGCCCTTTCTTGCCCTTTCTTGCCCTTTCTCGCCCTTTCTCGCCCTTTCTCGTCCTTTCTCGCCCTACAACGCTCTTTCCCCCCCTTTCTCACCCTACAACGCTCCTTCTCGCCCTTTCTCACCCTACAACGCCCTACAACGCCCTACAACGCCCTTTCTGGGCATACAACGCCATTTTTCGCCCTTTCTCGCCCTTTCTCGCCCTAAAACGCCCTTTCTTGCCCTACAACGCCCTTTCTCGCCCTTTCTTACCCTACAACGCACTTTCTCGCCCTTTCTCGCCCTACAACACCCTTTCGCGCCTTTCTCATCCTTTCTCACCCTACAACACCCTTTCTTGCCCTACATCACCCTTTCTCGCCCTACATCACACTTTCTCGCCCTTTCTCGCCCTTTCTCGCCCTACAACGCTCTTTCTCGCCCTTTCTCACCCTACAACGCCCTTTCTCGCCCTACAACGCTCTTTCTCGCCCTTTCTCGCCCTACTACTCTCTTTCTCGCCCTTTCTCACCCTTTCTCGCCCTACCGCGCCCTTTCTCGCCCTACATCGCCTTTTCTCGCCCTTTCTCGTCCTTTCACGCCCTACAACGCTCTTTCTCCCCCTTTCTCACCCTACAACGCTCCTTCTCGCCCTTTCTCGCCCTACAACGCCCTACAACGCCCTACAACGCCCTTTCTGGGCATACAACGCCATTTTTCGCCCTTTCTCGCCCTTTCTCGCCCTAAAACGCCCTTTCTTGCCCTACAACGCCCTTTCTCTCCCTTTCTTACCCTACAACGCACTTTCTCGTCCTTTTTCGCCCTACAACACCCTTTCGCGCCTTTCTCATCCTTTCTCACCCTACAACACCCTTTCTTGCCCTACATCACCCTTTCTCGCCCTACATCACACTTTCTCGCCCTTTCTCGCCCTTTCTCGCCCTACAACGCTCTTTCTCGCCCTTTCTCCCCCTACAACGCCCTTTCTCGCCCTACAACGCTCTTTCTCGCCCTTTCTCGCCCTACAACGCCCATTTTCTCCCATTCTCGCCCTTCCTGGGCCTACATCGCCCTTTTCGCCCTTTCTCGCCCTACAACACACTTTCTCGCCTTTCTCACCCTTTCTCGCTCTTCAGCGCCTTTTCTTGCCCTTTCCAGCCCTTTCTCGGCCTTCAACGCCCTTTCTCGCCCTTTCTTACCCTACAACGCCCTTACTCGCCCTACAACGCCCTACAACGCCCTACAATGCACTTTCTCGCCCTACAACGCCCTACAACGCCCTACAACGCCCTACAACGCCCTTTCTCGCCCTACAACGCCCTACAACGCCCTTTCTCGCCCTACAGCGCCCTACAGCTCCCTTTCTCGCCCTACAACGCCCTTTCTTGCCCATTCTCGCCCTTTCTCGCCCTACAACGCCCTTTCTCGCCCTACGCCGCCCTTTCTCGCCCTTTCTCGCCCTACAACGCTCTTTCACCCCCTTTCTCACCCTACAACGCTCTTTCTCGCCCTTTCTCGCCCTACAGCGCCTTTTCTCGCCCTACAGCGCCCTTTCTCGCCATTTCACAACCTTAATCGCCCTTTGTTTCCCTACAACGCCATTTCTCGCCCTTTCTTACCCTACAACGCCCTTTCTCGCCCTACATCGCCTTAGAACGCCCTTTCTCGCCCTACAGCGCCTTTTCTCGCCCTACAACGCCCTTTCTCGCCCTAAAATGCCCTTTCTCGCCCTACACCGCCCTTTCTCGCCCTTTCTTACCCAGCAACGCCCTTTTTCGCCCTATCTCGCCCTACAACGCCCTACAACGCCCTTTCTCGTCCTTTCTCGCCCTACAACACCCTACAATGCCCTTTCTCGCCCTACAATGCCCTTTCTCGCCCTATCTCACCCTACAACGCCCTTTCTCGCCAGTTCTCGCCCTACAACCCCCATTCTCGCTCTTTCTCGCCCTTTCTTGCCCTACAGCGCCCTTTCTCGACCTACAACACCCTTTCTCGCCCTTTCTCGCCCTACAACACCCTTTCTCGCCCTCTCTCGCCCTTTCTCGCCCTACAACACCCTACAATGCCCTTTCTCGCCCTACAACGCCCTTTCTCGCCCTATCTCACCCTACAACGACCTACAATGCCCTTTCTCGCCCGTTCTCACCCTACAACCCCCATTCTCGCCCTTTCTCGCCCTTTCTTGCCCTACAGCGCCCTTTCTCGACCTACAACACCCTTTCTCGCCCTTTCTCGCCCTACAACGCTCTTTCTCGCCCTACAATGCCCTTTCTCACCCTAAAACGCTCTTTCTCGCCCTTTCTCGCCCTACAACGCCCTTTCTCACCCTACAACACCCTTTCTCACACTTTCTTGCCCTACAACACCCTTTCTTGCCTTTTTCACCCTTTTTCGCCCTGCAGCGCCCTTTCTCGCCCTACAACGCCCTTTCTCGCCCTACAACGCCCTTTCTAGCCCTTTCTCGCCCTACAACGCCCTTTCTCACCCTTTGTCGCCCTACAATATCCTTTCAAGGGTTTCTCACCCTTTCTCGCCCTACAACGCCATTTCTCGCCCTAAAACGCCCTTTCTTGCCCTACAACGCCCTTTCTCGCCCTTTCTTACCCTACAACGCACTTTCTCGCCCTTTCTTGACCTTTCTCGCCCTACAACACCCTTTCTCGCCTTTCTCATCCTTTCTCGCCCTACAGCGCCCTTTCTCGCCTACAACGCCCTTTCTCGCCCTACAGCGCCCTTTCTCGCCTACAACGCCCTTTCTCACCCTACAACACCCTTTCTCGCCCTACATCACCCTTTCTGGCCCTACATCACCCTTTCTCGCCCTTTCTCGCCCTTTCTCGCCCTACAACACCCTTTCTCGCTTTTTCTCGCACTTTCTCGCCCTTCAACCCCCTTTCTCGCCCTTTCTTACCCTACAACGCCATTTCTCGCCCTACAACGCCCTACAATGCCCTACAACGCCCTTTCTCGCCCTACAACGCCCTTTCTCGCCCTACATCGCCCTACAACGCCCTTTCTCACCCTACAACGCCCTTTCTTGCCCTTTCTTGCCCTTTCTCGCCCTACAACACGCTACAATGCCCTACAAGGCCCTTTCTCGCCCTACAACGCCCTTTCTCGCCCTACATCGCCCTTTCTCTCCCTTTCTCGTCCTTTCTCGCCCTACAACTCTCTTTCTCGCCCTTTCTCGCCCTACAGCGCCCTTTCTCGCCCTACAACGCCCTTTCTTGCCCTTTCTTGCCCTTTCTCGCCCTTTCTCGCCCTTTCTCGTCCTTTCTCGCCCTACAACGCTCTTTCCCCCCCTTTCTCACCCTACAACGCTCCTTCTCGCCCTTTCTCGCTCTACAACGCCCTACAACGCCCTACAACGCCCTTTCTGGGCATACAACGCCATTTTTCGCCCTTTCTCGCCCTTTCTCGCCCTAAAACGCCCTTTCTTGCCCTACAACGCCCTTTCTCGCCCTTTCTTACCCTACAACGCACTTTCTCGCCCTTTCTCGCCCTACAACACCCTTTCGCGCCTTTCTCATCCTTTCTCACCCTACAACACCCTTTCTTGCCCTACATCACCCTTTCTCGCCCTACATCACACTTTCTCGCCCTTTCTCGCCCTTTCTCGCCCTACAACGCTCTTTCTCGCCCTTTCTCACCCTACAACGCCCTTTCTCGCCCTACAACGCTCTTTCTCGCCCTTTCTCGCCCTACTACTCTCTTTCTCGCCCTTTCTCACCCTTTCTCGCCCTACCGCGCCCTTTCTCGCCCTACATCGCCTTTTCTCGCCCTTTCTCGTCCTTTCACGCCCTACAACGCTCTTTCTCCCCCTTTCTCACCCTACAACGCTCCTTCTCGCCCTTTCTCGCCCTACAACGCCCTACAACGCCCTACAACGCCCTTTCTGGGCATACAACGCCATTTTTCGCCCTTTCTCGCCCTTTCTCGCCCTAAAACGCCCTTTCTTGCCCTACAACGCCCTTTCTCTCCCTTTCTTACCCTACAACGCACTTTCTCGTCCTTTTTCGCCCTACAACACCCTTTCGCGCCTTTCTCATCCTTTCTCACCCTACAACACCCTTTCTTGCCCTACATCACCCTTTCTCGCCCTACATCACACTTTCTCGCCCTTTCTCGCCCTTTCTCGCCCTACAACGCTCTTTCTCGCCCTTTCTCCCCCTACAACGCCCATTCTCGCCCTACAACGCTCTTTCTCGCCCTTTCTCGCCCTACAACGCCCATTTTCTCCCATTCTCGCCCTTCCTGGGCCTACATCGCCCTTTTCGCCCTTTCTCGCCCTACAACACACTTTCTCGCCTTTCTCACCCTTTCTCGCTCTTCAGCGCCTTTTCTTGCCCTTTCCAGCCCTTTCTCGGCCTTCAACGCCCTTTCTCGCCCTTTCTTACCCTACAACGCCCTTACTCGCCCTACAACGCCCTACAACGCCCTACAATGCACTTTCTCGCCCTACAACGCCCTACAACGCCCTTTCTCGCCCTACAGCGCCCTACAGCGCCCTTTCTCGCCCTACAACGCCCTTTCTTGCCCATTCTCGCCCTTTCTCGCCCTACAACGCCCTTTCTCGCCCTACGCCGCCCTTTCTCGCCCTTTCTCGCCCTACAACGCTCTTTCACCCCCTTTCTCACCCTACAACGCTCTTTCTCGCCCTTTCTCGCCCTACAGCGCCTTTTCTCGCCCTACAACGCCCTTTCTCGCCCTAAAATGCCCTTTCTCGCCCTACACCGCCCTTTCTCGCCCTTTCTTACCCAGCAACGCCCTTTTTCGCCCTATCTCGCCCTACAACGCCCTACAACGCCCTTTCTCGTCCTTTCTCGCCCTACAACACCCTACAATGCCCTTTCTCGCCCTACAATGCCCTTTCTCGCCCTATCTCACCCTACAATGCCCTTTCTCGCCAGTTCTCGCCCTACAACCCCCATTCTCGCTCTTTCTCGCCCTTTCTTGCCCTATAGCGCCCTTTCTCGACCTACAACACCCTTTCTCGCCCTTTCTCGCCCTACAACACCCTTTCTCGCCCTCTCTCGCCCTTTCTCACCCTACAACACCCTACAATGCCCTTTCTCGCCCTACAACGCCCTTTCTCGCCCTATCTCACCCTACAACGACCTACAATGCCCTTTCTCGCCCGTTCTCACCCTACAACCCCCATTCTCGCCCTTTCTCGCCCTTTCTTGCCCTACAGCGCCCTTTCTCGACCTACAACACCCTTTCTCGCCCTTTCTCGCCCTACAACGCTCTTTCTCGCCCTACAATGCCCTTTCTCACCCTAAAACGCTCTTTCTCGCCCTTTCTCGCCCTACAACGCCCTTTCTCGCCCTACAACACCCTTTCTCACACTTTCTTGCCCTACAACACCCTTTCTTGCCTTTTTCACCCTTTTTCGCCCTGCAGCGCCCTTTCTCGCCCTACAACGCCCTTTCTCGCCCTACAACGCCCTTTCTAGCCCTTTCTCGCCCTACAACGCCCTTTCTCACCCTTTGTCGCCCTACAATATCCTTTCTCGGGTTTCTCACCCTTTCTCGCCCTACAACGCCATTTCTCGCCGTAAAACGCCCTTTCTTGCCCTACAACGCCCTTTCTCGCCCTTTCTTACCCTACAACGCACTTTCTCGCCCTTTCTTGACCTTTCTCGCCCTACAACACCCTTTCTCGCCTTTCTCATCCTTTCTCGCCCTACAGCGCCCTTTCTCGCCTACAACGCCCTTTCTCGCCCTACAGCGCCCTTTCTCGCCTACAACGCCCTTTCTCACCCTACAACACCCTTTCTCGCCCTACATCACCCTTTCTGGCCCTACATCACCCTTTCTCGCCCTTTCTCGCCCTTTCTCGCCCTACAACGCTCTTTCTCGCCCTTTCTCACCCTACAACGCCCTTTCTCGCCCTACAACGCTCTTTCTCGCCCTTTCTCGCCCTACAACCCCCTTTTTCGCCCTTCCTGGGCCTACAACGCCCTTTCTCGCACTTTCTCGCCCTACAACACCCTTTCTCGCTTTTTCTCGCCCTTTCTCGCCCTTCAACGCCCTTTCTCACCCTTTCTTACCCTACACCGCCCTTTCTTACCCTACAACGCCCTACAATGCCCTACAACGTCCTTTCTCGCCCTACAACGCCCTTTCTCGCCCTACATCGCCCTACAACGCCCTTTCTCGCCCTTTGTCGCCCTACAATGCCCTTTCTCGCCCTACAACACCCTACAATGCCCTACAACACCCTTTCTCGCCCTACAACACCCTTTATCGGCCTTTCTCGCCCTACAACGCCCTTTCTCGTCCTTTCTAACCTTAAAACGCCCTTTCTCGCCCTACAACACCCTACAGCGCCCTTTCTCGCCTTTTCTCACCCTTTCTCGCCCTACAGTGCCATTTCTCGCACTACAACGCTCTTTCTCACCCTTTCTCGCCCTACAACGTCCTTTTTCGCCCTTTCTCGCCCCTTCTGGGCCTACAACGCCCTTTCTCGCCCTTTCTCGCCCTACAACACCCTCTC
This sequence comes from Phyllobates terribilis, assembly GCF_046119375.1. Lineage (NCBI taxonomy): Eukaryota > Metazoa > Chordata > Amphibia > Anura > Dendrobatidae > Phyllobates > Phyllobates terribilis. The sequence goes on along the minus strand of NW_027364027.1, from coordinate 165,167 downwards.
TCACCATTTCTCGCCTTACAGCGGCCTTTATTGTCCTTTCTCGTCCTACAACGCCCTTTCTCGCCCTACAACACCCTTTCTCGCCCTTTCTCGCCCTACAACACCCTTTCTCGCTTTTTCTCGCCCTTTCTCGCCCTTCAACGCCCTTTCTCGCCCTTTCTTACCCTACAACGCCCTTTCTTACCCTACAACGCCCTACAATGCCCTACAACGCCCTTTCTCGCCCTACAACGCCCTTTCTCGCCCTACATCGCCCTACAACGCCCTTTCTCGCCCTTTCTCGCCCTACAACGCCCTTTCTTGCTCTTTCTCGCCCTTTCTCGCCCTACAATGCCCTTTCTCGCCCTACAACACCCTACAATGCCCTACAACGCTCTTTCTCGCCCTACATTGCCCTTTCTCGGCCTTTCTCGCCCTACAACGCCCTTTCTCGTCCTTTCTAACCTTAAAACGCCCTTTCTCGCCCTTTCCCGCCCTACAACACCCTACAACACCCTACAGCGCCCTTTCTCGCCTTTTCTCGCCCTTTCTCGCCCTACAGTGCCATTTCTCGCACTACAACGCTCTTTCTCGCCCTTTCTCGCCCTACAACGCCCTTTTTCGCCGTTTCTCGCCCTTTCTGGGCCTACAACGCCCTTTCTCGCCATTTCTCGCCCTACAACACAATCTCTCACCATTTCTCGCCCTACAGCGCTCTTTCTTGCCCTTTCTCGTCCTACAACGCCCTTTCTCGCCCTACAACACGCTTTCTCGCCCTTTCTTACCCTACAACGCCCTTCCTCACCCTTTCTCGCCATACAGCGCCCTTTCTTGCCCTTTCTCGCCCTTTCTCACCCTTTCTTACCCTACAACGCCCTTTCTCGCCCTTTCTCGCCCTACAACACCCTACAACGCCCTTTCTCGCCATTTATCGCCCTACAGTGCCCTTTCTCGCCCTACAACGCTCTTTCTCGCCCTTTCTTGCCCTACAACGCCCTTTTTCGCCTTTTCTCGTCCTTCCTGGGCCTACAACGCCCTTTCTCGCCATTTTTTACCCTACAACGCCCTTTCTCGCCCTACAACACCCTACAACGCCCTTTCTCGCCCTTTCTCGCCCTTTCTCGCCCTACAGTGCCCTTTCTCACCCTACAACGCTCTTTCTCGCCCTTTCTCGCCCTACAACGCCCATTTTCTCCCATTCTCGCCCTTCCTGGGCCTACAACGCCCTTTTTCGCCCTTTCTCGCCCTACAACACACTTTCTCGCATTTCTCACCCTTTCTCGCTCTTCAGCGCCTTTTCTCGCCCTTTCTAGCCCTTTCTCGGCCTTCAACGCCCTTTCTCGCCCTTTCTTACCCTACAACGCCCTTCCTCGCCCAACAACGCCCTACAACGCCCTACAACGCCCATTCTCGCCCTACAACGCCCTTTCTCGCCCTACAACGCCCTTTCTCGCCCTACAACGCCCTTTATTGCTCTTTCTCGCCCTTTCTCGCCCTACAGCGCTCTTTCTCGCCCTACAACGCCCTTTCTTGCCCTTTCTCGCCCTTTCTCGCCCTACAACGCCCTTTCTCGCCCTACATCGCCCTTTCTCGCCCTTTCTCACCCTTTCTCGTCCTTTCTCGCCCTACAACGCTCTTTCTCCTCCTTTCTCACCCTACAACGCTCTTTCTCGCCCTTTCTCGCCCTACAACGCCCTACAACGCCCTTTCTCGCCCTTTCTGGGCATACAACGCCATTTTTCGCCCTTTCTCGCCCTTTCTCGCCCTACAACGCTCTTTCTCGCCCTTTCTTGCCCTACAACCCCTTTTTTCGCCCTTCCTGGGCCTACAACGCCCTTTCTCGCCCTTTCTCGCCCTACAACACCCTTTCTCGCTTTTTCTCGCCCTTTCTCGCCCTTCAACGCCCTTTCTCGCCCTTTCTTACCCTACAACGCCCTTTCTTACCCTACAACGCCCTACAATGCCCTACAACGCCCTTTCACGCCCTACAACACCCTTTCTCGCCCTACATCGCCCTACAACGCCCTTTCTCGCCCTTTCTCGCCCTACAACGCCCTTTCATGCCCTTTCTCGCCCTTTCTCGCCCTACAATGCCCTTTCTCGCCCTACAACACCCTACAATGCCCTACAACGCTCTTTCTCGCCCTACAACGCCCTTTCTCGGCCTTTCACGCCCTACAACGCCCTTTCTCGTCCTTTCTAACCTTAAAACGCCCTTTCTCGCCCTTTCCCGCCCTACAACACCCTACAACACCCTACAGCGCCCTTTCTCGCCTTTTCTCGCCCTACAGTGCCATTTCTCGCACTACAACGCTCTTTCTCGCCCTTTCTCGCCCTACAACGCCCTTTTTCGCCGTTTCTCGCCCTTTCTGGGCCTACAACGCCCTTTCTCGCCATTTCTCGCCCTACAACACAATCTCTCACCATTTCTCGCCCTACAGCGCCCTTTCTTGCCCTTTCTCGTCCTACAACGCCCTTTCTCGCCCTACAACACGCTTTCTCGCCCTTTGTTACACTACAACGCCCTTCCTCACCCTTTCTCGCCATACAGCGCCCTTTCTTGCCCTTTCTCGCCCTTTCTCGCCCTTTCTCACCCTTTCTTACCCTACAACGCCCTTTCTCGCCCTTTCTCGCCCTACAACACCCTACAACGCCCTTTCTCGCCATTTATCGCCCTACAGTGCCCTTTCTCGCCCTACAACGCTCTTTCTCGCCCTTTCTCGCCCTACAACGCCCTTTTTCGCCTTTTCTCGTCCTTCCTGGGCCTACAACGCCCTTTCTCGCCCTTTCTTACCCTACAACGCCCTTTCTCGCCCTACAACATCCTACAACGCCCTTTCTCGCCCTTTCTCGCCCTTTCTCGCCCTACAGTGCCCTTTCTCGCCCTACAACGCTCTTTCTCGCCCTTTCTCGCCCTTTCTCGCCCTACAACGCCCATTTTCTCCCATTCTCGCCCTTCCTGTGCCTACAACGCCCTTTTTCGCCCTTTCTCGCCCTACAACACACTTTCTCGCCTTTCTCACCCTTTCTCGCTCTTCAGCGCCTTTTCTCGCCCTTTCTAGCCCTTTCTCGGCCTTCAACGCCCTTTCTCGCCCTTTCTTACCCTACAACGCCCTTCCTCGCCCTACAACGCCCTACAACGCCCTTTCTCGCCCTACAACGCCCCTTATTGCCCTTTCTCGCCCTTTCTCGCAATACAGCACCCTTTCTCGCCCTACAACGCCCTTTCTTGCCCTACAACGCCCTTTCTCGCCGTACATCGCCCTTTCTCGCCCTTTCTCGCCCTACAACGCTCTTTCTCCCCCTTTCTCACCCTACAACGCTCTTTCTCGCCCTTTCTCGCCCTACAACCCACTTTTTCACCCTTCCTGGGCCTACAACGCCCTTTCTCGCCCTTTCTCGCCCTACAACACCCTTTCTCGCCTTTTCTCACCCTTTCTCGCCCTTCAACGCCCTTTCTCACCCTTTCTTACCCTACAACGCCCTTTCTTACCTTACAACGCCCTACAATGCCCTACAACGCCCTTTCTCGCCCTACAACGCCCTTTCTTGCCCTTTTTCGCCCTTTCTCGCCCTACAACGCCCTTTCTCGCCCTTTCTCGCCCTACAACACCCTTTCTCGCCTTTTCTCACCCTTTCTCGCCCTTCAACGCCCTTTCTCACCCTTTCTTACCCTACAACGCCCTTTCTTACCTTACAACGCCCTACAATGCCCTACAACGCCCTTTCTCGCACTACAACGCCCTTTCTCGCCCTACAACGCCCTTTCTTGCCCTTTTTCGCCCTTTCTCGCCCTACAATGCCCTTTCTCGCCCTACAACACCCTACAATGCCCTACAACGCCGTTTCTCGGCCTTTCTCGCCCTACAACGCCCTTTCTCGTCCTTTCTTACCTTAAAATGCGCTTTCTCGCCCTTTCTCGCCCTACAGTGCCATTTCTCGCACTACAACGCTCTTTCTCGCCCTTTCTCGCCCTACAACGCCCTTTTTCGCCCTTTCTCGCCCTTTCTGGGCCTACAATGCCCTTTCTCGCCTTACAACACCCTCTCTCACCATTTCTCGCCCTACAGCGCCCTTTCTTGCCCTTTCTCATCCTACAACGCCCTTTCTCGCCCTACAACACGCTTTCTCGCCCTTTCTTACCCTACAACGCCCTTTCTTACCTTACAACGCCCTACAATGCCCTACAACGCCCTTTCTCGCACTACAACGCCCTTTCTCGCCCTACAACGCCCTTTCTTGCCCTTTTTCGCCCTTTCTCGCCCTACAATGCCCTTTCTCGCCCTACAACACCCTACAATGCCCTACAACGCCGTTTCTCGGCCTTTCTCGCCCTACAACGCCCTTTCTCGTCCTTTCTTACCTTAAAATGCGCTTTCTCGCCCTTTCTCGCCCTACAACACCCTACAGCGCCGTTTCTCGCCCTTTCTCGCCCTACAGTGCCATTTCTCGCACTACAACGCTCTTTCTCGCCCTTTCTCGCCCTACAACGCCCTTTTTCGCCCTTTCTCGCCCTTTCTGGGCCTACAATGCCCTTTCTCGCCTTACAACACCCTCTCTCACCATTTCTCGCCCTACAGCGCCCTTTCTTGCCCTTTCTCATCCTACAACGCCCTTTCTCGCCCTACAACACGCTTTCTCGCCCTTTCTTACCCTACAACGCCCTTTCTTACCTTACAACGCCCTACAATGCCCTACAACGCCCTTTCTCGCACTACAACGCCCTTTCTCGCCCTACAACGCCCTTTCTTGCCCTTTTTCGCCCTTTCTCGCCCTACAATGCCCTTTCTCGCCCTACAACACGCTTTCTCGCCCTTTCTTACCCTACAAAGCCCTTTCTTACCCTTTCTCGCCATACAGCGCCCTTTCTTGCCCTTTCTCGCCCTTTCTCGCCCTACAATGCCCTTTCTCGCCCTTTCTTACCCTACAACGCCCTTTCTCGCCCTACAACACCCTGCAACGCCCTTTCTCGCCCTTTATCGCCCTACAGTGCCCTTTCTCGCCCTTTCTCGCCCTATAACGCCCTTTTTCGCCCTTTCACGCCCTTCCTGGGCCTACAACGCCCTTTCTCGCCCTTTCCCGCCCTACAACACCCTACAACGCCCTTTCTCGCCCTTTCTCGCCCTTTCTCGCCCTACAGTGCCCTTTCTCGCCCTACAGCGCTCTTTCTCGCCCTTTCTTGCCCTTTCTCTCACTACAACGCCCATTTTCTCCCATTCTCGCCCTTCCTGGGCCTACAACGCCCTTTTTTGCCCTTTCTCGCCCTACAACACACTTTCTCGCCTTTCTCACCCTTCAGCGCCTTTTCTCGCCTTTTCTAGCCCTTTCTCGGCCTTCAACGCCCTTTCTCGCCCTTTCATACCCTACAACGCCCTTCCTCGCCCTACAACGCCCTACAATACACTACAGCGCCCTTTCTCGCCCTACAACGCCCTACAACGCCCTTTGTCGCCCTACAACGCCCTTTATTGCCCTTTCTCGCCCTTTCTCGCCCTACAACGCCCTTTCTCGCCCTTTCTTACCCTTTCTCGCCCTTTCTCGCCCTACAACACCCTACAACGCCCTTTCTCGCCCTTTCTCGCCCTACAGTGCCCTTTCTCGCCCTACAACGCTCTTTCTCGCCCTTTCTCGCCCTACAACGCCCTTTTTCGCCCTTTCTCACCCTTTCTGGGCCTACAACGCCCTTTTTTCGCCCTACAACACCCTTTCTCACCATTTCTAGCCCTATAGCGCCCTTTCTTTCCCTTTCTCGTCCTACAACGCCCTTTCTCGCCCTAGAACACGCTTTCGCACCCTTTCTTACCCTACAACGCCCTTTCTCACCCATTCTCGCCATACAGGGCCCTTTCTCGCCCTTTCTCGCCCTACAACGCCCTTTCTCACCCTTTCTTACACTACAACGCCCTTTCTCGCCCTGCAACACACTTTCTCGCCCTTTCTCGCCCTACAATGCCCTTTCTCGCCCTACAACGCTCTTTCTCGCCCTTTCTCGCCCTACAACTCCTTTTTTCGCCCTTACTCGCCTTTTCTCGCCCTTTCTCGCCCTACAATGCCCTTTCTCGCCCTACAATGCTCTTTCTCGCCCTTTCTCGCCCTACAACGCCCTTTTTCGCCCTTTCTCGCCCTTTCTTACCCAACAACGCTCTTTCTCGCCCTTTCTCGCCCTACAACGCCTTTTTTCGCCCTTTCTCGCCCTACAACGCCCTTTCTCGCACTACAATGCCCTTTCTCGCCCTACAACACCCTAGAACGCCATTTCTCGCCCTTTCTCGCCCTTTCTCGCACTACAACGCTTTTTCTCCCTTTCTCACCCTTCCTGGACCTACAACGCCCTTTCTCGCCCTTACTCGCCCTTTATCGCCCTACAACACACTTTCTCGCCTTTCTCACCCTTTCTCGCCCTACAGCGCCCTTTCTCGCCTTTTCTCGCCCTTTCTCGGCCTTCAACGCCCTTTCTCGCCCTTTCTTACCCTACAACGCCCTTTCTCGCCCTACAACGCTCTACAACGCCCTACAACGCCCTACAACGCCCTACAACGCCCTTTCTCGCCCTACAACGCCCTTTCTCGCCCTACAATGCCCTATCTTGCCCTTTCTCGCCGTTTCTCACCCTACAACGCCCTTTCTCCCCTTTTCTCACCCTACAATGCCCTTTCTCGGCCTTTCTCTCCCGAAAACACCATTTCTCGCCCTACAAAGTCCTTTCTTGCCCTACAATGCCGTTTCTTGCCGTTTTTCGCACTTTTTAGCCTTTTCTCGCCCTACAATGCCCTTTCTCGCCCTTTCTTGCCTTTTCTCGCCCAACAACGCACTTTCTCACCCTTTCTCGCCCTTTCTCACCCTACAACACACTTTCTCGCCCTACAACGCAATTTCTCGCCCTACAGCGCCCTTTCTCGCCCTTCATCGCCTTTTCTCGCCCTACAACGCCCTTTCTCGCCCTACAACGCCCTTTCTCACTCTACAACGCCCTTTCTCGCCCTACAACGCCCTACAATGCCCTACTACACTCTTTCTCGCCCCTTCTCGCCATATAACGCCCTTTCTTGCCCTACATCACCCTTTATCGCCCTACAACGCCCTACAACACCCTTTCTCGCCCTACAACGCCCTACAACGCCCTTTCTCGCCCTACAATGTCCTTTCTCACCCTTTCTCGCCCTACAACGCGCTACAATTACCTTTCTCGCGCTACAACACCCTTTCTTGCCCTTTCTCGCCCTTTCTCACCCTTTCTCGCCCTTTCTCACCCTACAACGCCCTTTCTCGCCCTTTCTCGCCCTGCGACGCCCTTTCTCACCCTACAACGCCCTAGAACGCCCTACAACGCCCTTTAACGCCCTACAATGCCCTTTCTCGCCCTACAACGCCGTTTCTCACCCTACAACGCCCTTTCTCGCCCTTTATCGCCCTGCAACGCCCTACAATGCCCTACAATGCCCTACAACGCCCTTTCTCACCGTTTCTCGCCCTACAACGCCCTTTCTCGCCCTACAACACCATTTCTCGCAATACAACATCCTTTCTCGCTCTTTTTCGCCCTTTTTAGCCTTTTCTCGCCCTACAATGCCCTTTCTCGCCCTTTCTCACCCTACAACGCCCTTTATCGCCCTACAATGCCCTTTCTCACCCTTTCTCGCCTTTTCTCGCCCTACAACGCCCTTTCTCGCCCTTTCTCGCCCTTTCTCGCCCTACAACGCCCTTTCTCGCCCTTTCTCGCCCTACAACGCCCTACAATGCCATTTCTCGCTCTTTCTCGCCCTTTGTCGCCCTACAATGCCCTTTCTCGACCTTTCTCGCCCTACAACGTCCTGTCTCGCCCTTTCTCGCCCTACAGTGCCCTACAACACCCTACAACGCTCTTTCTCGCCATTTCTCACCCTACAACGCCCTTTCTTGCCCTTTCTCGCCCTTTATCGCCCTACAATGCCCTACAACCCCCTACAACGCCCTTTCTCGCCCTTTCTCGCCTTTTCTCGCCCTTTCTCGCCCTACAACGCCCTTTCTCTCCCTTTCTCACCCTTTCTCGCCCTACAACCATGTTTCACGCCCTTTCTCATTCTTTCTCACCCTACAACACCCTTTCTCACACTTTCTCGCCCACAACGACGTTTCTCGCCCTACAACGCACTTTCTCGCCCTACAACGCCCTAAAAAGCCCTTCCTCACCGTTTCTCACCCTACAACGCCCTTTCTCGCCCTACAACGCCCTACAACGCCCTACTACGCTCTTTCTCGCCCTACAACGCCCTACAACGTTCTTTCTCGCTCTACAACGCCCTTTCTCGCCCTACAATGCCCTACAACGCCCTTTCTCGTCCTTTCTCGCCCTACAACGCCCTACAACGCCCTTTCTCGCCCTACAACGCCCTACAAGGCCATTTCTCGCCCTTTCTCGCTTTACAATGCCCTTTCTCGACCTTTCTCGCCCTACAACGCCCTTTCTCGCCCTACAGTGCCTACAACGCCCTACAACGCCCTTTCTCGCCATTTCTCGCCCTACAACGCCCTATCTCGCCCTACAACTCTCTTTCTCGCTCTTTCTCACCCTAGAATGCCGTTTCTCACCCTTTCTCGCCCTACAACACCCTTTCTCGCCCTTTCTCACCCTTTCTCGCCCTTTCTCACCCTACAACACACTTTCTCGTCCTACAACGCCCTACAACGCCCATTCTCGCCCTTTCTCGCCCTACAACGCCCTTTCTTGCCCTACAACACCCTTTCTCGTCCTACAACGCCCTACAACGCCCTTTCTCACCCTACAACGCCCTACAATGCCATTTCTCGCCCTTTCTCGCCATTTGTCGCCCTACAATGCCATTTCTCGCCCTTTCTCGCCCTACAGTGCCCTACAACACCCTTTCTCGCCATTTCTCGCCCTACAACGCCCTTTCTTGCCCTTTCTCGCCCTTTATCGCCCTACAACGCCCTACAACCCCCTACAACGCCCTTTCTCGCCCTACAACGCCCTTTCTCTCCCTTTCTCACCCTTTCTCGCCCTGCAACGCCCTTTCTCACCCTACAACGCCCTTTCTTGCCCGTTCTCGCCCTACAACGCCCTTTCTTGCCCTACAACACCCTTTCTCGTCCTACAACGCCCTACAACGCCCTTTCTCGCCCTACAACGCCCTACAATGCCATTTCTCGCCCTTTCTCGCCATTTGTCGCCCTACAATGCCATTTCTCGCCCTTTCTCGCCCTACAGTGCCCTACAACACCCTACAACGCCCTTTCTCGCCATTTCTCGCCCTACAACGCCCTTTCTTGCCCTTTCTCGCCCTTTATCGCCCTACAACGCCCTACAACCCCCTACAACGCCCTTTCTCGCCCTACAACGCCCTTTCTCTCCCTTTCTCACCCTTTCTCGCCCTGCAACGCCCTTTATCACCCTACAACGCTATTTCTCGACCTTTCTCGCCCTTTCTCACCCTACAACGCCCTTTCTCGCCCCACAACGCCCTACAACGCCCTACTACGCTCTTTCTCGCCCTACAACGCCCTACAACGTTCTTTCTTGCTCTACAATGCCCTTTCTCGCCCTACAATGCCCTACAACGCCCTTTCTCGTCCTTTCTCGCCCTACAACGCCCTACAACGCCCTACAACGCCCTTTCTCGCCCTACAACGCCCTACAATGCCATTTCTCGCCCTACAATGCCCTTTCTCAACATTTCTCACCCTACAATGCCCTTTCTCGCCCAACAGTGCCCTACAACGCCCTTTCTCAGCCTACAACGCCCTTTCTCGCTCTTTCTCACCCTAGAATGCCGTTTCTCACCCTTTCTCGCCCTACAACGCCCTTTCTCGCCCTTTCTCACCCTTTCTCGCCCTTTCTCACCCTACAACACACTTTCTCGCCCTACAACGCCCTACAACATCCATTCTCACCCTTTCTCGCCCTACAACGCCCTTTCTTGCCCTACAACACCCTTTCTCGCCCTACAACGCCCTACAACGCCCTTTCTCGCCATACAATGCCCTTTCTCACCATTTCTCGCCCTACAACGCCCTTGCTCGCCCTACAACACCCTTTCTCGCCCTTTCTCGCCCTTTCTCGCCCTACAACGCCCTTTCTCGCCCTTCCTCACCATACAAAAACCCTTGCTCGCCCTACAATGCCCTACAACTCCCTTTCTCCCCCTACAACGCCCTAGAACGCCATACAACACCCTTTCTAACCCTACAACGCCCAAAAACGCCCTTTCTCGCGCTACAATGCCTTTTCTCGCCCTACAACGCTATTTCTCGCCCTTTCTCGCCCTTTCTCACCCTACAACACCCTTTCTCTTCCTTTCTGGCCATTTCTCACCCTACAACGCCCTTTATCACCATTTCTCGCCCTTTCTCGCCCAAAAACGCCCTTTCTCGCCCTACAACGCTATTTCTCGACCTTTCTCGCCCTTTCTCACCCTAAAACGCTCCTTCTCGCCCTTTCTCGCCCTACAACGCCCTACAACGCCCTTTCTCGCCCTTTCTGGGCATACAACGCCATTTTTCGCCCTTTCTCGCCCTTTCTCGCCCTAAAACGCCCTTTCTTGCCCTACAACGCCCTTTCTCGCCCTTTCTTACCCTACAACGCACTTTCTCGCCCTTTCTCGCCCTACAACACCCTTTCTCGCCTTTCTCATCCTTTCTCGCCCTACAGCGCCCTTTCTCGCCTACAACGCCCTTTCTCACCCTACAACACCCTTTCTCGAACTACATCACCCTTTCTCGCCCTACATCACCCTTTCTCGCCCTTTCTCGCCCTTTCTCGCCCTTTCTCGCCCTACAACGCTCTTTCTCGCCCTTTCTCACCCTACAACGCCCTTTCTCGCCCTTTCTCGCCCTACAACGCTCTTTTTCGCCCTTCCTGGGCCTACAACGCACTTTCTCGCACTTTCTCGCCCTACAACACCCTTTCTCGCTTTTTCTCGCCTTTTATCGCCCTTCAACCCCCTTTCTCTCCCTTTCTTACCCTACAACGCCCTTTCTCGCCCTACAACGCCCTACAATGCCCTACAACGCCCTTTCTCGCCCTACAACGCCCTTTCTCACCCTACATCGCCCTACAACGCCCTTTCTTGCCCTTTCTTGCCCTTTTCTCGCCCTACAATGCCCTTTCTCGCCCTACAACACCCTACAATGCCCTACAAGGCCCTTTCTCGCCCTACAACGCCCTTTCTCGCCCTTTCTCGCCCTACAACGCCCTTTCTCGCCCTACATCGCCCTTTCTCGCCCTTTCTCTCCTTTTCTTGTCCTTTCTCGCCCTACAACGCTCTTTCTCGCCCTTTCTCGCCCTACAGCGCCCTTTCTCGCCCTACAATGCCCTTTCTTGCCCTTTCCCGCCCTTTCTCGCCCTACATGGCCCTTTCTCGCCCTTTCTCACCCTTTCTCGTCCTTTCTCGCCCTACAACGCTCTTTATCCCCCTTTCTCACCCTGCAACGCTCCTTCTCGCCCTTTCTCGCCCTTTCTCGCCCTACAACGCCCTACAACGCCCTACAACGCCCTTTCTGGGCATACAACGCCATTTTTCGCCCTTTCTCACCCTTTCTCGCCCTAAAACGCCCTTGCTCGCCCTACAACACCCTTTCTCGCCCTTTCTCGCCCTACAACGCCCTTTCTCGCCCTTCCTCACCATACAACACCCTTTCTCGCCCTACAATGCCCTACAACTCCCTTTCTCCCCCTACAACGCCCTAGAACGCCATACAACACCCTTTCTAACCCTACAACGCCCAAAAACGCCCTTTCTCGCCCTACAACACCCTACAATGCCCTACAACACCCTTTCTCGCCCTACAACGCCCTTTATCGGCCTTTCTCTCCCTACAACGCCCTTTCTCGTCCTTTCTAACCTTAAAACGCCCTTTCTCGCCCTTTCTCGCCCTACAACACCCTACAGTGCCCTTTCTCGCCTTTTCTCGCCCTTTCTCGCCCTACAGTGCCATTTCTCGCACTACAACACTCTTTCTCACCCTTTCTCGCCCTACAATGTCCTTTTTCGCCATTTCTCGCCCCTTCTGGGCCTAAAATGCCCTTTCTCGCCCTTTCTCGCCCTACAACACCCTCTCTCACCATTTCTCGCCCTACAGCGCCCTTTATTGCCCTTTCTCGTCCTACAACGCCCTTTCTCGCCCTACAACACGCTTTCTCGCCCTTTCTTACCCTACAACGCCCTTTCTCACCCTTTCTCGCCCTGCAACGTCCTTTTTCGCCCTTTCTCGCCCCTTCTGGGCCTACAACGCCCTTTCTCGCCCTTTCTCGCCCTACAACACCCACTCTCACCATTTCTCGCCCTACAGCACCCTTTATTGCCCTTTCTCGTCCTACAACGCCCTTTCTCGCCCTACAACACGCTTTCTCGCCCTTTCTTACCCTACAACACCCCTTCTCACCCTTTCTCGCCATACAGCGCCCTTTCTTGCCTTTTCTAGCCCTTTCTTACCCTACAACGCCCTTTCTCGCCCTTTCTCGCCCTACAACACCCTACAACGCCCTTTCTCGCCCTTTCTCGCCCTACAACACCCTACAACGCCCTTTCTCGCCCTTTCTCACCCTACAGTGCCCTTTCTCGCCCTACAGCGCTCTTTCTCGCCCTTTCTCGCCCTTTCTCGCCCTTCAACGCCCATTTTCTCCCATTCTCGCCCTTCCTGGGCCTACAATGCCCTTTTTTGCCTTTTCTCGCCCTACAACACACTTTCTCGCCTTTCTCACCCTTTCTCGCTCTTCAGCGCCTTTTCTCGCCCTTTCTAGCCCTTTCTCGGCCTTCAACGCCGTTTCTCGCCCTTTCTTACCCTACAACGCCCTTCCTCGCCCTACAACGCCCTACAATGCCCTACAGCGCCCTTTCTCGCCCTACAACGCCCTACAACGCCCTTTGTCGCCCTACAACGTCCTTTATTTCCCTTTCTCGCCCTTTCTCGCCCTACAACGCCCTTTCTCGCCCTTTCTTACCCTACAACGCCCTTTCTCGCCCTTTCTCGCCCTACAACACCCTACAACGCCCTTTCTCGCCCTACAGTGCCCTTTCTCGCCCTACAATGCTCTTTCTCGCCCTTTCTCGCCCTTTCTCGCCCTACAACGCCCTTTTTTGCCCTTTCTCACCCTTTCTGGGCCTACAACGCCCTTTTTTCGCCCTACAACACCCTTTCTCACCATTTCTCGCCCTACAGCGCCCTTTCTTTCCCTTTCTCGTCCTACAACGCCCTTTCTCGCCCTAGAACACGCTTTTGCGCCCTTTCTTACCCTACATCGCCCTTTCTCACCCATTCTCGCCATACAGCGCCCTTTCTCCCCCTTTCTCACCCTACAACGCCCTTTCTCACCCTTTCTTACACTACAACGCCCTTTCTCGCCCTACAACGCCCTTTCTCGCCCTTTCTTACCCTACAACGCCCTTTCTCACCCTGCAACACCCTTTCTCGCCCTTTATCGCCCTGCAATGCCCTTTCTCGCCGTACAACGCTCTTTCTCGCCCTTTCTCGCCCTACAACGCCTTTTTTCGCCCTTTCTCGCCTTTTCTCGCCCTTTCTCACCCTACAATGCCCTTTCTCGCCCTACAATGCTCTTTCTCGCCCTTTCTCGCCCTACAACGCCCTTTTTCGCCCTTTCTCGCCCTTTCTTACCCAACAACGCCCTTTCTCGCCCTTTCTAGCCCTACAACGCCTTTTTTCGCCCTTTCTCGCCCTACAACGCCCTTTCTCGCACTACAATGCCCTTTCTCGCCCTACAACGCTCTTTCTCGACCCATCTCGCCGTTCCTGGGCTTACAACGCCCTTTCTCGCTCTTTCTAACATTACAACGCCCTTTCTCGCCCTTTCTCGCCCTACAACACCCTAGAACGCCATTTCTCGCCCTTTCTCGCACTACAACGCTCTTTTTCTCCCTTTGTCACCCTTCCTGGACCTACAACGCCCTTTCTCGCCCTTACTCGCCCTTTCTCGCCCTACAACACACTTTCTCGCCTTTCTCACCCTTTCTCGCCCTACAGCGCCCTTTCTAGCCTTTTCTCGCCCTTTCTCGGCATTCAACGCCCTTTCTCGCCCTTTCTTACCCTACAACGCCCTTTCTCGCCCTACAACGCCCTACAACGCCCTACAACGCCCTACAACGCCCTTTCTCGCCCTACAACGCCCTACAACGCCCTTTCTCGCCCTACAACTCCCTATCTTGCCCTTTCTCGCCGTTTCTCGCCGTACAACGCCCTTTCTCGCCCTTTCTCGCCCTTTCTCACACTACATCGCCCTTTCTCGCACTTTCTTGCCCTTTCTAGCCCTTTCTCGCCCTACAATGCCCTTTCTCGGCCTATCTCTCCCGAAAACACCATTTCTCGCCCTACAAAGTCCTTTCTCGCCCTACAACGCCGTTTCTTGCCCTTTTTAGCCTTTTCTCGCCCTACAATGCCCTTTCTCGCCCTTTCTTGCCCTTTCTCGCCCAACAACGCACTTTCTCACCCTTTCTCGCCCTTTCTCACCCTACAACACACGTTCTCGCCCTACAACGCCCTTTCTCGCCCTACAACGCCCTTTCTCACTCTACAACGCCCTTTCTCACCCTACAATGCCCTACAATGCCCTACTACGCTCTTTCTCGCCCTACAACGCCCTACAACGCCCTTTCTCGCTCTACAACGCCCTTTCTTGCCCGTTCTCGCCCTAAAACGCCCTTTCTCGCCCTACAACGCCCTTTCTCGCCCTTTCTCACCCTACAATGCCCTTTCTCACTCTTTCTCGCCCTACAACGCCCTACAACACCCTACAATGCACTTTCTCACCCTTTCTCGCCCTTTCTCGCCCTACAACGCCCTACAACTTCCGTTCTCGCCCCTTCTCGCCCTACAACGCACTTTCTTGCCCTACATCACCCTTTATCGCCCTACAACGCCCTACAACACCCTTTCTCGCCCTACAACGCCCAACAACGCCCTTTCTCGCCCTACAATGTCCTTTCTCACCCTTTCTCGCCCTACAACGCCCTTTTTCGCCCTTTCTCGCCCTTTCTGGGCCTACAATGCCCTTTCTCGCCCTACAATACCCTCTCTCACCATTTCTCGCCCTACAGCGCCCTTTCTTGCCCTTTCTCGTCCTACAACGCCCTTTCTCGCCCTACAACACGCTTTCTCGCCCTTTCTTACCCTACAAAGCCCTTTCTCACCCTTTCTCGCCATACAGCGCCCTTTCTTGCCCTTTCTCGCCCTTTCTCGCCCTACAATGCCCTTTCTCGCCCTTTCTTACCCTACAACGCCCTTTCTCACCCTTTCTCGCCCGACAACACCCTGCAACGCCCTTTCTCGCCCTTTATCGCCCTACAGTGCCCTTTCTCGCCCTTTCTCGCCCTACAACGCCCTTTTTCGCCCTTTCTCGCCCTTCCTGGGCCTACAACGCCCTTTCTCGCCCTTTCTCGCCCTACAACACCCTACAACGCCCTTTCTCGCCCTCTCTCACCATTTCTCGCCCTACAGCGCCCTTTCTTGCCCTTTCTCGTCCTACAACGCCCTTTCTCGCCCTACAACACGCTTTCTCGCCCTTTCTTACCCTACAAAGCCCTTTCTCACCCTTTCTCGCCATACAGCGCCCTTTCTTGCCCTTTCTCGCCCTTTCTCGCCCTACAATGCCCTTTCTCGCCCTTTCTTACCCTACAACGCCCTTTCTCACCCTTTCTCGCCCGACAACACCCTGCAACGCCCTTTCTCGCCCTTTATCGCCCTACAGTGCCCTTTCTCGCCCTTTCTCGCCCTACAACGCCCTTTTTCGCCCTTTCTCGCCCTTCCTGGGCCTACAACGCCCTTTCTCGCCCTTTCTCGCCCTACAACACCCTACAACGCCCTTTCTCGCTCTTTCTCGCCCTTTCTCGCCCTTTCTCTCCCTACAACGCCCATTTTCTCCCATTCTCGCCCTTCCTGGGCCTACAACGCCCTTTTTTGCCCTTTCTCGCCCTACAACACACTATCTCGCCTTTCTCACCCTTCAGCGCCTTTTCTCGCCTTTTCTAGCCCTTTCTCGGCCTTCAATGCCCTTTCTCGCCCTTTCTTACCCTACAACGCCCTTCCTCGCCCTACAACGCCCTACAATGCCCTACAGCGCCCTTTCTCGCCCTACAACGCCCTACAACGCCCTTTGTCGCCCTACAACGTCCTTTATTGCCCTTTCTCGCCCTTTCTCGCCCTACAACGCCCTTTCTCGCCCTTTCTTACCCTACAACGCCCTTTCTCGCCCTTTCTCGCCCTACAACACCCTACAACGCCCTTTCTCGCCCTACAGTGCCCTTTCTCGCCCTACAATGCTCTTTCTCGCCCTTTCTCGCCCTTTCTCACCCTACAACGCCCTTTTTTGCCCTTTCTCACCCTTTCTGGGCCTACAACGCCCTTTTTTCGCCCTACAACACCCTTTCTCACCATTTCTCGCCCTACAGCGCCCTTTCTTTCCCTTTCTCGTCCTACAACGCCCTTTCTCGCCCTAGAACACGCTTTTGCGCCCTTTCTTACCCTACATCGCCCTTTCTCACCCATTCTCGCCATACAGCGCCCTTTCTCGCCCTTTCTCACCCTACAACGCCCTTTCTCACCCTTTCTTACACTACAACGCCCTTTCTCGCCCTACAACGCCCTTTCTCGCACTACAACGCCCTTTCTCGCCCTTTCTTACCCTACAACGCCCTTTCTCGCCCTGCAACACCCTTTCTCGCCCTTTCTCGCACTACAACGCCCTTTCTCGCCCTTTCTTACCCTACAACGCCCTTTCTCGCCCTGCAACACCCTTTCTCGCCCTTTATCGCCCTACAATGCCCTTTCTCGCCGTACAACGCTCTTTCTCGCCCTTTCTCGCCCTACAACGCTCTTTCTCGCCCTTTCTCGCCCTACAACGCCCTTTTTCGCCCTTTCTCGCCCTTCCTGGGCCTACAACGCCCTTTCTCGCCCTTTCTTACCCTACAACGCCCTTTCTCGCCCTACAACACCCTACAACGCCTTTTCTCGCCCTACAGTGCCCTTTCTCGCCCTACAACGCTCTTTCTCGCCCTTTCTCGCCCTTTCTCGCCCTACAACGCCCATTTTCTCCCCTTCTCGCCCTTCCTGGGCCTACAACGCCCTTTTTTGCCCTTTCTCGCCCTACAACACACTTTCTCGCCTTTCTCACCCTTTCTCGCTCTTCAGCGCCTTTTCTCGCCCTTTCTAGCCCTTTCTCGGCCTTCAACGCCTTTTCTCGCCCTTTCTTACCCTACAACGCCCTTCCTCGCCCTACAACGCCCTTTCTCGCCCTACAACGCCCCTTATTGCCCTTTCTCGCCCTTTCTCGCCCTTTCTCGCCCTACAGCGCCCTTTCTCGCCCTACAAAGCCCTTTCTTGCCCTACAAAGCCCTTTCTCGCCCTACAACGCCCTTTCTCGCCGTACATCGCCCTTTCTCGCATTTCTCGTCCTTTCTCGCCCTACAACGCTCTTTCTCCCCCTTTCTCACCCTACAACGCTCTTTCTCGCCCTTTCTCGCCCTACAACGCCCTTTCTCGCCCTTTCTGGGCATACAACGCCATTTTTCGCCCTTTCTCGCCCTAAAACGCCCTTTCTTGCCCTACAACGCCCTTTCTCGCCCTTTCTTACCCTACAACGCACTTTCTCGCCCTTTCTCGCCCTACAACACCCTTTCTCTCCTTTCTCATCCTTTCTCGCCCTACAGCGCACTTTCTCGCCTACAACGCCCTTTCTCACCCTACAACACCCTTTCTCGCCCTTTCTCGCCCTACATCACCCTTTCTCGCCCTACATCACCCTTTCTCGCCCTTTCTCGCCCTACAACGCTCTTTCTCGCCCTTTCTCGCCCTTTCTCGCCCTACAACCCCCTTTTTCGCCCTTCCTGGGCCTACAACGCCCTTTCTCGCCCTACAACACCCTTTCTCGCTTTTTCTCGCCCTTTCTCGCCCTTCAACGCCCTTTCTCACCCTTTCTTACCCTACAACGCCCTTTCTTACCTTACAACGCCCTACAATGCCCTACAACGCCCTTTCTCGCCCTACAACGCATTTTCTCGCCCTACATCGCCCTACAACGCCCTTTCTTGCCCTTTCTCGCCCTACAATGCCCTTTCTCGCCCTACAACACCCTACAATGCCCTACAACGCTGTTTCTCGGCCTTTCTCGCCCTACAACGCCCTTTCTCGTCCTTTCTTACCTTAAAACGCGCTTTCTCGCCCTTTCTCGCCCTACAACACCCTACAGCGCCCTTTCTCGCCCTTTCTCGCCCTACAGTGCCATTTCTCGCACTACAACGCTCTTTCTCACCCTTTCTCGCCCTACAACGCCCTTTTTCGCCCTTTCTCGCCCTTTCTGGGCCTACAATGCCCTTTCTCGCCCTACAACACCCTCTCTCACCATTTCTCGCCCTACAGTGCCATTTCTCGCACTACAACGCTCTTTCTCACCCTTTCTCGCCCTATAACGCCCTTTTTCGCCCTTTCTCGGCCTTTCTGGGCCTACAATGCCCTTTCTCGCCCTACAACACCCTCTCTCACCATTTCTCGCCCTACAGCGCCCTTTCTTGCCCTTTCTCGTCCTACAACGCCCTTTCTATCCCTACAACACGCTTTCTCGCCCTTTCTTACCCTACAAAGCCCTTTCTCACCCTTTCTCACCATACAGCGCCCTTTCTTGCCCTTTCTCGCCCTTTCTCGCCCTACAATGCCCTTTCTCGCCCTTTCTTACCCTACAACGCCCTTTCTCACCCTTTCTCGCCCTACAACACCCTGCAACGCCCTTTCTCGCCCTTTATCGCCCTACAGTGCCCTTTCTCGCCCTTTCTCGCCCTACAACGCCCTTTTTCGCCCTTTCTCGCCCTTCCTGGGCCTACAACGCCCTTTCTCGCCCTTTCTCGCCCTACAACACCCTACAACGCCCTTTCTCGCCCTTTCTCGCCCTTTCTCGCCCTACAGTACCCTTTCTCGCCCTACAGCGCTCTTTCTCGCCCTTTCTTGCCCTTTCTCTCCCTACAACGCCCATTTTCTCCCATTCTCGCCCTTCCTGGGCCTACAACGCCCTTTTTTGCCCTTTCTCGCCCTACAACACACTATCTCGCCTTTCTCACCCTTCAGCGCCTTTTCTCGCCTTTTCTAGCCCTTTCTCGGCCTTCAATGCCCTTTCTCGCCCTTTCTTACCCTACAACGCCCTTCCTCGCCCTACAACGCCCTACAATGCCCTACAGCGCCCTTTCTCGCCCTACAACGCCCTACAATGCCCTTTGTCGCCCTACAACGTCCTTTATTGCCCTTTCTCGCCCTTTCTCGCCGTACAACGCTCTTTCTCGCCCTTTCTCGCCCTACAACGCTCTTTCTCGCCCTTTCTCGCCCTACAACGCCCTTTTTCGCCCTTTCTCGCCCTTCCTGGGCCTACAACGCCCTTTCTCGCCCTTTCTTACCCTACAACGCCCTTTCTCGCCCTACAACACCCTACAACGCCTTTTCTCGCCCTACAGTGCCCTTTCTCGCCCTACAACGCTCTTTCTCGCCCTTTCTCGCCCTTTCTCGCCCTACAACGCCCATTTTCTCCCCTTCTCGCCCTTCCTGGGCCTACAACGCCCTTTTTTGCCCTTTCTCGCCCTACAACACACTTTCTCGCCTTTCTCACCCTTTCTCGCTCTTCAGCGCCTTTTCTCGCCCTTTCTAGCCCTTTCTCGGCCTTCAACGCCTTTTCTCGCCCTTTCTTACCCTACAACGCCCTTCCTCGCCCTACAACGCCCTTTCTCGCCCTACAACGCCCCTTATTGCCCTTTCTCGCCCTTTCTCGCCCTTTCTCGCCCTACAGCGCCCTTTCTCGCCCTACAAAGCCCTTTCTTGCCCTACAAAGCCCTTTCTCGCCCTACAACGCCCTTTCTCGCCGTACATCGCCCTTTCTCGCATTTCTCGTCCTTTCTCGCCCTACAACGCTCTTTCTCCCCCTTTCTCACCCTACAACGCTCTTTCTCGCCCTTTCTCGCCCTACAACGCCCTTTCTCGCCCTTTCTGGGCATACAACGCCATTTTTCGCCCTTTCTCGCCCTAAAACGCCCTTTCTTGCCCTACAACGCCCTTTCTCGCCCTTTCTTACCCTACAACGCACTTTCTCGCCCTTTCTCGCCCTACAACACCCTTTCTCTCCTTTCTCATCCTTTCTCGCCCTACAGCGCACTTTCTCGCCTACAACGCCCTTTCTCACCCTACAACACCCTTTCTCGCCCTTTCTCGCCCTACATCACCCTTTCTCGCCCTACATCACCCTTTCTCGCCCTTTCTCGCCCTACAACGCTCTTTCTCGCCCTTTCTCGCCCTTTCTCGCCCTACAACCCCCTTTTTCGCCCTTCCTGGGCCTACAACGCCCTTTCTCGCCCTACAACACCCTTTCTCGCTTTTTCTCGCCCTTTCTCGCCCTTCAACGCCCTTTCTCACCCTTTCTTACCCTACAACGCCCTTTCTTACCTTACAACGCCCTACAATGCCCTACAACGCCCTTTCTCGCCCTACAACGCATTTTCTCGCCCTACATCGCCCTACAACGCCCTTTCTTGCCCTTTCTCGCCCTACAATGCCCTTTCTCGCCCTACAACACCCTACAATGCCCTACAACGCTGTTTCTCGGCCTTTCTCGCCCTACAACGCCCTTTCTCGTCCTTTCTTACCTTAAAACGCGCTTTCTCGCCCTTTCTCGCCCTACAACACCCTACAGCGCCCTTTCTCGCCCTTTCTCGCCCTACAGTGCCATTTCTCGCACTACAACGCTCTTTCTCACCCTTTCTCGCCCTACAACGCCCTTTTTCGCCCTTTCTCGCCCTTTCTGGGCCTACAATGCCCTTTCTCGCCCTACAACACCCTCTCTCACCATTTCTCGCCCTACAGTGCCATTTCTCGCACTACAACGCTCTTTCTCACCCTTTCTCGCCCTATAACGCCCTTTTTCGCCCTTTCTCGGCCTTTCTGGGCCTACAATGCCCTTTCTCGCCCTACAACACCCTCTCTCACCATTTCTCGCCCTACAGCGCCCTTTCTTGCCCTTTCTCGTCCTACAACGCCCTTTCTATCCCTACAACACGCTTTCTCGCCCTTTCTTACCCTACAAAGCCCTTTCTCACCCTTTCTCACCATACAGCGCCCTTTCTTGCCCTTTCTCGCCCTTTCTCGCCCTACAATGCCCTTTCTCGCCCTTTCTTACCCTACAACGCCCTTTCTCACCCTTTCTCGCCCTACAACACCCTGCAACGCCCTTTCTCGCCCTTTATCGCCCTACAGTGCCCTTTCTCGCCCTTTCTCGCCCTACAACGCCCTTTTTCGCCCTTTCTCGCCCTTCCTGGGCCTACAACGCCCTTTCTCGCCCTTTCTCGCCCTACAACACCCTACAACGCCCTTTCTCGCCCTTTCTCGCCCTTTCTCGCCCTACAGTACCCTTTCTCGCCCTACAGCGCTCTTTCTCGCCCTTTCTTGCCCTTTCTCTCCCTACAACGCCCATTTTCTCCCATTCTCGCCCTTCCTGGGCCTACAACGCCCTTTTTTGCCCTTTCTCGCCCTACAACACACTATCTCGCCTTTCTCACCCTTCAGCGCCTTTTCTCGCCTTTTCTAGCCCTTTCTCGGCCTTCAATGCCCTTTCTCGCCCTTTCTTACCCTACAACGCCCTTCCTCGCCCTACAACGCCCTACAATGCCCTACAGCGCCCTTTCTCGCCCTACAACGCCCTACAATGCCCTTTGTCGCCCTACAACGTCCTTTATTGCCCTTTCTCGCCCTTTCTCGCCCTACAACGCCCTTTCTCGCCCTTTCTTACCCTACAACGCCTTTCTCGCCCTTTCTCGCCCTACAACACCCTACAACGCCCTTTCTCGCCCTACAGTGCCCTTTCTCGCCCTACAATGCTCTTTCTCGCCCTTTCTCGCCCTTTCTCGCCCTACAACGCCCTTTTTTGCCCTTTCTCACCCTTTCTGGGCCTACAACGCCCTTTTTTCGCCCTACAACACCCTTTCTCACCATTTCTCGCCCTACAGCGCCCTTTCTTTCCCTTTCTCGTCCTACAACGCCCTTTCTCGCCCTAGAACACGCTTTTGCGCCCTTTCTTACCCTACATCGCCCTTTCTCACCCATTCTCGCCATACAGCGCCCTTTCTCGCCCTTTCTCACCCTACAACGCCCTTTCTCACCCTTTCTCGCCCTACAACGCCCTTTCTCGCCCTACAACGCCCTTTCTCGCCCTTTCTTACCCTACAACGCCCTTTCTCGCCCTGCAACACCCTTTCTCGCCCTTTATCGCCCTACAATGCCCTTTCTCGCCCTACAACTCCTTTTTTCGCCCTTTCTCGCCTTTTCTCGCCCTTTCTCACCCTACAATGCCCTTTCTCGCCCTACAATGCTCTTTCTCGCCCTTTCTCGCCCTACAACGCCCTTTTTCGCCCTTTCTCGCCCTTTCTTACCAGACAACGCCCTTTCTTGCCCTTTCTAGCCCTACAACGCCTTTTTTCGCCCTTTTTCGCCCTACAACGCCCTTTCTCGCACTACAATGCCCTTTCTCGCCCTACAACGCTCTTTCTCGACCCATCTCGCCGTTCCTGGGCTTACAACGCCCTTTCTCGCTCTTTCTAACATTACAACGCCCTTTCTCGCCCTTTCTCGCCCTACAACACCCTAGAACGCCATTTCTCGCCCTTTCTCGCACTACAACGCTC
The DNA here is from genome assembly GCF_046119375.1 of Phyllobates terribilis. Taxonomy (NCBI): domain Eukaryota; kingdom Metazoa; phylum Chordata; class Amphibia; order Anura; family Dendrobatidae; genus Phyllobates; species Phyllobates terribilis. The sequence goes on along the minus strand of NW_027364027.1, from coordinate 142,539 downwards.
TTTTTCTCCCTTTGTCACCCTTCCTGGACCTACAACGCCCTTTCTCGCCCTTACTCGCCCTTTCTCGCCCTACAACACACTTTCTCGCCTTTCTCACCCTTTCTCGCCCTACAGCGCCCTTTCTAGCCTTTTCTCGCCCTTTCTCGGCATTCAACGCCCTTTCTCGCCCTTTCTTACCCTACAACGCCCTTTCTCGCCCTACAACGCTCTACAACGCCCTACAACGCCCTACAACGCCCTACAACGCCCTTTCTCGCCCTACAACGCCCTACAACGCCCTTTCTCGCCCTACAACTCCCTATCTTGCCCTTTCTCGCCGTTTCTCGCCCTACAACGCCCTTTCTCGCCCTTTCTCGCCCTTTCTCACACTACATCGCCCTTTCTCGCACTTTCTTGCCCTTTCTAGCCCTTTCTCGCCCTACAATGCCCTTTCTCGGCCTATCTCTCCCGAAAACACCATTTCTCGCCCTACAAAGTCCTTTCTCGCCCTACAGAGCCGTTTCTTGCCCTTTTTAGCCTTTTCTCGCCCTACAATGCCCTTTCTCGCCCTTTCTTGCCCTTTCTCGCCCAACAACGCACTTTCTCACCCTTTCTCGCCCTTTCTCACCCTACAACACACGTTCTCGCCCTACAACGCCCTTTCTCGCCCTACAACGCCCTTTCTCACTCTACAATGCCCTTTCTCACCCTACAATGCCCTACAATGCCCTACTACGCTCTTTCTCGCCCTACAACGCCCTACAACACCCTTTCTCGCTCTACAACGCCCTTTCTTGCCCGTTCTCGCCCTAAAACGCCCTTTCTCGCCCTTTCTCGCCCTTTCTCACCCTACAATGCCCTTTCTCACTCTTTCTCGCCCTACAACGCCCTACAACACCCTACAATGCACTTTCTCACCCTTTCTCGCCCTTTCTCGCCCTACAACGCCCTTTCTCGCCCTTTCTCGCCCTACAATGTCCTTTCTCACCCTTTCTCGCACTACAACGCCCTTTTTCGCCCTTTCTCGCCCTTTCTGGGCCTACAATGCCCTTTCTCGCCCTACAACACCCTCTCTCACCATTTCTCGCCCTACAGTGCCATTTCTCGCACTACAACGCTCTTTCTCACCCTTTCTCGCCCTACAACGCCCTTTTTCGCCCTTTCTCGCCCTTTCTGGGCCTACAATGCCCTTTCTCGCCCTACAATACCCTCTCTCACCATTTCTCGCCCTACAGCGCCCTTTCTTGCCCTTTCTCGTCCTACAACGCCCTTTCTCGCCCTACAACACGCTTTCTCGCCCTTTCTTACCCTACAAAGCCCTTTCTCACCCTTTCTCGCCATACAGCGCCCTTTCTTGCCCTTTCTCGCCCTTTCTCGCCCTACAATGCCCTTTCTCGCCCTTTCTTACCCTACAACGCCCTTTCTCACCCTTTCTCGCCCTACAACACCCTGCAACGCCCTTTCTCGCCCTTTCTCGCCCTACAGTGCCCTTTCTCGCCCTTTCTCGCCCTACAACGCCCTTTTTCGCCCTTTCTCGCCCTTCCTGGGCCTACAACGCCCTTTCTCGCCCTACAACACCCTCTCTCACCATTTCTCGCCCTACAGTGCCATTTCTCGCACTACAACGCTCTTTCTCACCCTTTCTCGCCCTACAACGCCCTTTTTCGCCCTTTCTCGCCCTTTCTGGGCCTACAATGCCCTTCCTCGCCCTACAATACCCTCTCTCACCATTTCTCGCCCTACAGCGCCCTTTCTTGCCCTTTCTCGTCCTACAACGCCCTTTCTCGCCCTACAACACGCTTTCTCGCCCTTTCTTACCCTACAAAGCCCTTTCTCACCCTTTCTCGCCATACAGCGCCCTTTTTTGCCCTTTCTCGCCCTTTCTCGCCCTACAATGCCCTTTCTCGCCCTTTCTTACCCTACAACGCCCTTTCTCACCCTTTCTCGCCCTACAACACCCTGCAACGCCCTTTCTCGCCCTTTATCGCCCTACAGTGCCCTTTCTCGCCCTTTCTCGCCCTACAACGCCCTTTTTCGCCCTTTCTCGCCCTTCCTGGGCCTACAACGCCCTTTCTCGCCCTTTCTCGCCCTACAACACCCTACAACGCCCTTTCTCGCCCTTTCTCACCCTTTCTCGCCCTACAGTACCCTTTCTCGCCCTACAGCGCTCTTTCTCGCCCTTTCTCGCCCTTTCTCTCCCTACAACGCCCATTTTCTCCCATTCTCGCCCTTCCTGGGCCTACAACGCCCTTTTTTGCCCTTTCTCGCCCTACAACACACTATCTCGCCTTTCTCACCCTTCAGCGCCTTTTCTCGCCTTTTCTAGCCCTTTCTCGGCCTTCAATGCCCTTTCTCGCCCTTTCTTACCCTACAACGCCCTTCCTCGCCATACAACGCCCTACAATGCCCTACAGCGCCCTTTCTCGCCCTACAACGCCCTACAACGCCCTTTGTCGCCCTACAACGTCCTTTATTGCCCTTTCTCGCCCTTTCTCGCCCTACAACGCCCTTTCTCGCCCTTTCTTACCCTACAACGCCCTTTCTCGCCCTTTCTCGCCCTACAACACCCTACAACGCCCTTTCTCGCCCTACAGTGCCCTTTCTCGCCCTACAATGCTCTTTCTCGCCCTTTCCTCGCCCTTTCTCGCCCTACAACGCCCTTTTTTGCCCTTTCTCACTTTTTCTGGGCCTACAACGCCCTTTTTTCGCCCTACAACACCCTTTCTCACCATTTCTCGCCCTACAGTGCCCTTTCTTTCCCTTTCTCGTCCTACAACGCCCTTTCTCGCCCTAGAACACGCTTTTGCGCCCTTTCTTACCCTACATCGCCCTTTCTCACCCATTCTCGCCATACAGCGCCCTTTCTCGCCCTTTCTCACCCTACAACGCCCTTTCTCACCCTTTCTTACACTACAACGCCCTTTCTCGCCCTACAACGCCCTTTCTCGCCCTACAACGCCCTTTCTCGCCCTTTCTTACCCTACAACGCCCTTTCTCGCCCTGCAACACCCTTTCTCGCCCTTTATCGCCCTACAATGCCCTTTCTCGCCGTACAACGCTCTTTCTCGCCCTTTCTCGCCCTACAACGCCTTTTTTCGCCCTTTCTCGCCTTTTCTCGCCCTTTCTCACCCTACAATGCCCTTTCTCGCCCTACAATGCTCTTTCTCGCCCTTTCTCGTCCTACAACGCCCTTTTTCGCCCTTTCTCGCCCTTTCTTACCCAACAACGCCCTTTCTCGCCCTTTCTAGCCCTACAACGCCTTTTTTCGCCCTTTCTCGCCCTACAACGCCCTTTCTCGGACTACAATGCCCTTTCTCGCCCTACAACGCTCTTTCTCGACCCATCTCGCCGTTCCTGGGCTTACAACGCCCTTTCTCGCTCTTTCTAACATTACAACGCCCTTTCTCGCCCTTTCTCGCCCTACAACACCCTAGAACGCCATTTCTCGCCCTTTCTCGCACTACAACGCTCTTTTTCTCCCTTTGTCACCCTTCCTGGACCTACAACGCCCTTTCTCGCCCTTACTCGCCCTTTCTCGCCCTACAACACACTTTCTCGCCTTTCTCACCCTTTGTCGCCCTACAGCGCCCTTTCTAGCCTTTTCTCTCCCTTTCTCGGCATTCAACGCCCTTTCTCGCCCTTTCTTACCCTACAACGCCCTTTCTCGCCCTACAACGCTCTACAACGCCCTACAACGCCCTACAACGCCCTACAACGCCCTTTCTCGCCCTACAACGCCCTACAACGCCCTTTCTCGCCCTACAACTCCCTATCTTGCCCTTTCTCGCCGTTTCTCGCCCTACAACGCCCTTTCTCGCCCTTTCTCGCCCTTTCTCACACTACATCGCCCTTTCTCGCACTTTCTTGCCCTTTCTAGCCCTTTCTCACCCTACAATGCCCTTTCTCGGCCTTTCTCTCCCGAAAACACCATTTCTCGCCCTACAAAGTCCTTTCTCGCCCTACAACGCCGTTTCTTGCCCTTTTTAGCCTTTTCTCGCCCTACAATGCCCTTTCTCGCCCTTTCTTGCCCTTTCTCGCCCAACAACGCACTTTCTCACCCTTTCTCGCCCTTTCTCACCCTACAACACACGTTCTCGCCCTACAACGCCCTTTCTCGCCCTACAACGCCCTTTCTCACTCTACAACGCCCTTTCTCACCCTACAATGCCCTACAATGCCCTACTACGCTCTTTCTCGCCCTACAACGCCCTACAACGCCCTTTCTCGCTCTACAACGCCCTTTCTTGCCCGTTCTCGCCTTAAAACGCCCTTTCTCGCCCTACAACGCCCTTTCTCGCCCTTTCTCACCCTACAATGCCCTTTCTCACTCTTTCTCGCCCTACAACGCCCTACAACACCCTACAATGCACTTTCTCACCCTTTCTCGCCCTACAACGCCCTACAACGCCCTACAACTTCCGTTCTCGCCCCTTCTCGCCCTACAACGCCCTTTCTTGCCCTACAACACCCTTTTTCGCCCTACAACGCCCTACAACACCCTTTCTCGCCCTACAACGCCCTACAACGCCCTTTCTCGCCCTACAATGTCCTTTCTCACCCTTTCTCGCCCTACAACGCGCTACAACGACCTTTCTCGCGGTACAACACCCTTTCTTGCCCTTTCTCGCCCTTTCGCACCCTTTCTCGCCCTTTCTGACCCTACAACGCCCTTTCTCGCATTTTCTCGCCCTGCGACGCCCTTTCTCACCCTACAACGCACTAGAACGCCCTACAACGCTATTTAAAGCCCTACAATGCCCTTTCTCGCCCTACAACGCCGTTTCTCACCGTTTCTCGCCGTACAACGTCCTACAACGCCCTTTCTCGCCCTACAACACCATTTCTCGCCCTACAACACCCTTTCTCGCTCTTTTTCGCCCTTTTTAGCCTTTTCTCGCCCTACAATGCCCTTTCTCGCCCTTTCTTGCCCTTTCTCACCCTACAACGCCCTTTATCGCCCTACAACGCCCTACAACGCCCTTTCTCACCCTTTCTCGCCCTTTCTCGCCCTACAACGCCCTTTCTCGCCCTACAACGCCCTTTCTCGCATTTTCTCGCCCTGCGACGCCCTTTCTCACCCTACAACGCACTAGAACGCCCTACAACGCCCTACAATTCCCTACAATGCCCTACAACGCCCTACAACGCCCTTTCTCACCGTTTCTCGCCGTACAACGTCCTACAACGCCCTTTCTCGCCCTACAACACCATTTCTCGCCCTACAACACCCTTTCTCGCTCTTTTTCGCCCTTTTTAGCCTTTTCTCGCCCTACAATGCCCTTTCTCGCCCTTTCTTGCCCTTTCTCACCCTACAACGCCCTTTATCGCCCTACAATGCCCTACAACGCCCTTTCTCACCCTTTCTCGCCCTTTCTCGCCCTACAACGCCCTTTCTCGCCCTACAACGCCCTACAATGCCATTTCTCGCTCTTTCTCGCCCTTTGTCGCCCTACAATGCCCTTTCTCGACCTTTCTCGCCTTACAACGTCCTGTCTCACCCTTTCTCGCCCTACAGTGCCCTACAACACCCTACAACGCCCTTTCTCGCCATTTCTCGCCCTACAACGCCCTTTCTTGCCCTTTCTCGCCCTTTATCGCCCTACAACGCCCTACAACCCCCTACAACGCCCTTTCTCGCCTTACAACGCCCTTTCTCTCCCTTTCTCACCCTTTCTCGCCCTGCAACGCCCTTTCTCGCCCTACAACGCTGTTTCACGCCCTTTCTCATTCTTTCTCATTCTACAACACCCTTTCTCACACTTTCTCGCCCTACAACGACGTTTCTCGCCCTACAACGCCCTTTCTCGCCCTACAACGCTTTTTCTCGACCTTTCTCGCCCTTTCTCACCCTACAACGCCCTTTCTCGCCCTACAACGCCCTACAACGCCCTACTACGCTCTTTCTCGCCCTACAACGCCCTACAACGTTCTTTCTTGCTCTACAACGCCCTTTCTCGCCCTACAATGCCCTACAACGCCCTTTCTCGTCCTTTCTCGCCCTACAACGCCCTGCAACGCCCTTTCTCGCCCTACAACGCCCTACAATGCCATTTCTCGCCCTACAATGCCCTTTCTCAACCTTTCTCACCCTACAACGCCCTACAACGCCCTTTCTCGCCCTACAACACCCTTTCTCGCCCTTTCTCACCCTACAACGCCCTACAACGCCCTTTCTCGCCCTACAACGCCCTACAATGCCATTTCTCGCCCTACAATGCCCTTTCTCAACCTTTCTCGCCCTACAACGCCCTACAACGCCCTTTCTCGCCCTACAACACCCTTTCTCGCCCTTTCTCACCCTACAACGCCCTACAACGCCCTTTCTCGCCCTACAACGCCCTACAATGCCATTTCTCGCCCTTTCTCGCCCTTTCTCGCCCTACAGTGCCCTACAACGCCCTACAACGCTTTTTCTCGCCATTTCTCGCCCTACAACGCCCTTTCTCGCCCTACAACGCTCTTTCTCACCCTTTCTCGCCCTACAACACCCTACAACGCCCTACAGTGCCCTACACAGTCCTTTGTCGCCCTACAACGCCCTTTCTCGCCCTTTCTCACCCTACAATGCCCTTTCTCACACTTTCTCACCCTACAACGCCCTACAACGCCCTTTCTCGCCCTTTCTCGCCCTTTCTCACCCTACAACACACTTTCTCGCCCTACAACGCCCTACAACGTCCTTTCTCACCCTTTCTTGCCCTACAACGCCCTTTCTTGCCCTACAACACCCTTTCTCGCCCTACAACGCCCTACAACGCCCTTTCTCGCCATACAATGCCCTTTCTCACCCTTTCTCGCCCTACAACGCCCTACAACGCCCTTTCTCGCCCTACAACACCCTTTCTCGCCCTTTCTCACCCTTTCTCACCCTACAACGCCCTACAACGCCCTTTCTCGCCCTACAACGCCCTACAATGCCATTTCTCGCCCTTTCTCGCCCTACAGTGCCCTACAACGCCCTTTCTCGCCATTTCTCGCCCTACAACGCCCTTTCTCGCCCTACAATGCCCTTTCTCGCCGTTTCTCACCCTACAATGCTGTTTCTCACCCTTTCTCGCCCTACAACGCCCTACAACGCCCTACAACGCCCTTTCTCGCCCTTTCTCACCCTAAAACACCCTTTCTCACCCTTTCTCGCCCTACAACGCCCTTTCTCGCCCTAAAACGCCCAACAACGCCCTTTAACGCCCAACAACGCTCTTTCTCACCCTTTCTCGCCCTTTCTCTCCCTACAAAGTCCTACAACGCCCTACAACGCTCTTTCTCGCCATTTCTCACCCTACAACGCCCTTTCTCGCCATTTCTCGCCCTTTCTCGCCCTACAACGCCCTTTCTCGCACTTTCTCGCCCTTTCTCGCCCTACAATGCCCTTTATCAACCTTTCTCGCCCTTTCTCGACCTACAACACCCTACAACGCCCTACAATGCCCTACAAAGTCCTTTGTCGCCCTACAACGCCCTTTCTCGCCCTTTCTCGCCCTACAGCGCCCTTTCTCGCCCTTCATCGCCCTTTCTCGCCCTATAACGCCCTTTCTCGCCCTACAACGCCCTTTCTCACCCTACAACACACTTTCTCTCCCTACAACGCTCTTTCTTGCCATTTCTCACCCTACAACGCCCTTTCTCGCCATTTCTCTAGCCCTTTCTCGCCCTACAACGCCCTTTCTCCCACTTTCTCGCCCTATCTCACCCTACAATGACTTTTATCAACCTTTCTCGCCCTTTCTCGCCCTACAACACCCTACAACGCCCTACAATGCAATAAAGTCCTTTGTCGCCCTACAACGCCTTTTCTCGCCCTTTCTCACCCTACAATGCCCTTTCTCACACTTTCTCATCCTACAACGCCCTACAACATCCTTTCTCGCCGTTTCTCACCGTTTCTCGCCCTTTCTCACCCTACAACACACTTTCTCGCCCTACAACGCCCTACAGTGTCCTTTCTCGCCCTTTCTCGCCCTACAACGCCCTTTCTTGCCCTACAACACCCGTTCTCGCCCTACAACGCCCTATATCGCCATACAATGCCCTTTCTCACCCTTTCTCGCCCTACAACGCCCTTTCTCGTCCTTTCTCGCCCTACAACGCCCTGCAACGCCCTTTCTCGCCCTACAACGCCCTACAATGCCATTTCTCGCCCTACAATGCCCTTTCTCAACCTTTCTCGCCCTACAACGCCCTACAACGCCCTTTCTCGCCCTACAACACCCTTTCTCGCCCTTTCTCACCCTACAACGCCCTACAATGCCCTTTCTCGCCCTACAACGCCCTACAATGCCATTTCTCGCCCTTTCTCGCCCTTTCTCGCCCTACAGTGCCCTACAACGCCCTACAACGCTTTTTCTCGCCATTTCTCGCCCTACAACGCCCTTTCTCGCCCTACAACGCCCTTTCTCACCCTTTCTCGCCCTACAACACCCTACAACGCCCTACAGTGCCCTACACAGTCCTTTGTCGCCCTACAACGCCCTTTCTCGCCCTTTCTCACCCTACAATGCCCTTTCTCACACTTTCTCACCCTACAACGCCCTACAACGCCCTTTCTCGCCCTTTCTCGCCCTTTCTCACCCTACAACACACTTTCTCGCCCTACAACGCCCTACAACGTCCTTTCTCGCCCTTTCTTGCCGTACAACGCCCTTTCTTGCCCTACAACACCCTTTCTCGCCCTACAACGCCCTACAACGCCCTTTCTCGCCATACAATGCCCTTTCTCACCCTTTCTCGCCCTACAACGCCCTACAACGCCCTTTCTCGCCCTACAACACCCTTTCTCGCCCTTTCTCACCCTTTCTCACCCTACAACGCCCTACAACGCCCTTTCTCGCCCTACAACGCCCTACAATGCCATTTCTCGCCCTTTCTCGCCCTACAGTGCCTACAACGCCCTTTCTCGCCATTTCTCGCCCTACAACGCCCTTTCTCGCCCTACAATGCCCTTTCTCGCCGTTTCTCACCCTACAATGCTGTTTCTCACCCTTTCTCGCCCTACAACGCCCTACAACGCCCTACAACGCCCTTTCTCGCCCTTTCTCATCCTACAACACACTTTCTCGCCCTACAATGCCCTACAACGTCCTTTCTCACCCTTTCTTGCCCTACAACGCCCTTTCTTGGCTTACAACACCCTTTATCGCCCTACAACGCCCTACAACGCCCTTTCTCGCCATACAATGCCCTTTCTCACCATTTCTCGCCCTACAACGCCCTACAACGCCCTTTCTCTCCCAACAACACCCTTTCTTGCCTTTTCTCACCCTTTATCGCCCTTTCTCGCCCTACAATGCCCTTTCTCGCCCTTCCTCACATACAACTCCCTTTCTTGCCCTACAATGCCCTACAACTCCCTTTCTCCCCCTACAACGCCCTAGAACGCCACACAACACCCTTTCTCACCCTACAACGCCCTTTATCGCCATTTCTCGCCCTTTCTCGCCCAAAAACGCCCTTTCTCGCCCTTTTTTGCCCTACAACGCCTTTTCTCGCCCTACAACGCTATTTCTCGCCCTTTCTCGCCCTTTCTCACCCAACAACGCCCTTTCTCGTCCTTTCTGGCCATTTCTCACCCTACAACGCCCTTTATTGCCATTTCTCGCCCTTTCTCACCCAAAAACGCCCTTTCTCGTCCTACAACGCTATTTCTCGCCCTTTCTCGCCCTTTCTCACCCTAAAACACCCTTTCTCACCCTTTCTCGCCCTACAACGCCCTTTCTCGCCCGAAAACGCCCAACAACGCCCTTTAACGCCCAACAACGCTCTTTCTCACCCTTTCTCGCCCTTTCTCTCCCTACAAAGACCTACAACGCCCTACAACGCTCTTTCTCGCCATTTCTCACCCTACAACGCCCTTTCTCGCCATTTCTCGCCCTTTCTCGCCCTACAACGCCCTTTCTCGCACTTTCTCGCCCTTTCTCGCCCTACAATGCCCTTTATCATCCTTTCTCGCCCTTTCTCGACCTACAACACCCTACAACGCCCTACAATGCCCTACAAAGTCCTTTGTCGCCCTACAACGCCCTTTCTCGCCCTTTCTCGCCCTACAGCGCCCTTTCTCGCCCTTCATCGCCCTTTCTCGCCCTATAACGCCCTTTCTCGCCCTACAACGCCCTTTCTCACCCTACAACACACTTTCTCGCCCTACAACGCTCTTTCTTGCCATTTCTCACCCTACAACGCCCTTTCTCGCCATTTCACTAGCCCTTTCTCGCCCTACAACGCCCTTTCTCCCACTTTCTCGCCCTATCTCGCCCTACAATGACTTTTATCAACCTTTCTCGCCCTTTCTCGCCCTACAACACCCTACAACGCCCTACAATGCAATAAAGTCCTTTGTCGCCCTACAACGCCCTTTCTCGCCCTTTCTCACCCTACAATGCCCTTTCTCACACTTTCTCATCCTACAACGCCCTACAACGTCCTTTCTCGCCGTTTCTCACCGTTTCTCGCCCTTTCTCACCCTACAACACACTTTCTCGCCCTACAACGCCCTACAGTGTCCTTTCTCGCCCTTTCTCGCCCTACAACGCCCTTTCTTGCCCTACAACACCCGTTCTCGCCCTACAACGCCCTATATCGCCATACAATGCCCTTTCTCACCCTTTCTCGCCCTACAACGCCCCACAACGCTCTTTCTCGCCCTACAACACCCTTTCTCGCCCTTTCTCACCCTTTCTCGCCCTACAACGCCCTACAACGCCCTTTCTCGACCTACAGCACCCTTTCTCGCCCTTTCTCACCCTTTCTCGCCCTACAACGCCCTACAACGCCCTACAATGCCCTTTCTCGCCCTACATCGCCCTACAATGCCATTTCTCGCCCTTTCTAGCCCTTTCTCGCCCTACAATGCCCTTTCTCGACCTTTCTCGCCCTACAACGCCCTTTCTCGCCTTTCTCATCCTTTCTCGCCCTACAGTGCCCTACAACGCCCTACAACACCTTTTCTCGCCATTTCTCGCCTTACAACGCCCTTTCTCGCCCTACAACGCCCTTTCTCGCCCTTTCTCACCCTAAAATGCCGTTTCTCACCCTTTCTCGCCCTACAACGCCCTACAACGCCCTTTCTCGCCCTTTCTCACCCTTTCTCGCCCTTTCTCACCCTACAACACACTTTCTCGCCCTACAATGCCCTACAACGTCCTTTCTCGCCCTTTCTCGCCCTACAACACCCTTTCTTGCCCTACAACAACCTTTCTCGCCCTACAACGCCCTGCAGCGCCCTTTCTCGCCATACAATGCCCTTTCTCACCCTTTCTCGCCCTACAACGCCCTACAACGTCCTTTCTCGCCCTACAACACTCTTTCTCGCCCTTTCTTACCCTTTCTCGCCCTTTCTCGCCCTACAATGCACTTTCTCGCCCTTCTTCACCATACAACACCCTTTCTCGCCCTACAACGCCCTACAACTCCCTTTCTACCCCTACAACGCCCTAGAACGCCCTACAACACCCTTTCTCGCCCTACAACACCCATTCTAAGCCTACAACGCCCTTTCTCGCCCTTACTCAGCATACAGTGCCCTTTCTCGCCATACAAAGACCTTTCTCGCCCTTTCTCACCCTTTCTCGCCCTACAACGCCCTTTCTCGCCCTAAAACGCACTACAATGCACTTTCTCGCCCAACAACGCCCTTTCTCACCCTTTCTCGCCCTGCAACGACCTACAACGCCCTACAACGCGCTTTCTCGTCCTTTCTCGCCATTTCTCACCCTACAACGCCCTTTATCGCCCTTTCTCGCCCTTTCTCGCTTAAAAACGGCCTTTCTCGCCCTTTCTCGCCCTACAATGCCTTTTCTCGCCCTACAACGCTATTTCTCGCCCTTTCTCGCCCTTTCTCACCCTACAACGCCCTTTCTCACCCTTTCTCGCCCTACAATTCCCTTTCTCGCCCTAAAACGCCCAACAACGCCCTTTCTCGCCCTACAACGCCTTTTCTCGCCATTTCTCGCCCTACAACGCCCTTTCTCGCCCTACAACGCCCTTTCTCGCCCTTTCTCACCCTACAACGCCCTACAACGCCCTTTCTCGCCCTTTCTCACCCTTTCTCGCCCTTTCTCACCCTACAACACACTTTCCCGCCCTACAACGCCCTTTCTTGCCCTACAACAACCTTTCTCACTCTACAAAGCCCTGCAACGCCCTTTCTCGCCATACAATGCCCTTTCTCACCCTTTCTCGCCCTACAACGTCCTTTCTCGCCCTACAACACCCTTTCTCACCCTTTCTTACCCTTTCTCGCCCTTTCTCGCCCTTACTCGCCCTACAACGCCTTTTCTCGCCCTACAACGCTATTTCTCACCCTTTCTTGCACTTTCTCACCCTACAGCGCCCTTTCTCACTCTTTCTCGCCCTACAATTCCCTTTCTCGCCCTAAAACACCCAACAACGCCCTTTCTCACCCTACAACGCTCTTTCTCACCCTTTCTCGCCCTTTCTCTCCCTACAAAGACCTACAACGCCCTTTCTCGCTCTTTCTCTCCATTTCTCCCCCTAGAACGCCCTTCCTCGCCCTTCCTCGCCCTACAACGCCCTTTCTCGCACTTTCTCGCCCTTTCTCGCCCTACAACGCCATTTATCAACCTTTCTCGCCCTTTCTCGCCCTACAACACCCTACAACGTCCTACAATGCCCTAAAAAGTCCTTTGTTGCCCTGCAACGCCCTTTCTCGCCCTTTCTCGTCCTACAGCGCCCTTTCTCGCCCTTCATCACCCTTTCTCGCCCTACAACGCCCTTTCTCACCCTACAATGCCTTTTCTCGCCCCACAACGCCCTACTACGCTCTTTCTCGCCCTACAATGCCCTACAACGCCCTTTCTCACTCTACAACGCCCTTTCTCGCCCTTTCTCACCCTACAATGGCCTTTCTCACACTTTCTCGCCCTACAACGTCCTACAACGCCCTTTCTCGCCCTTTCTCACACCTTCTCGCCATTTCTCACCCTACAACACACTTTCTCGCCCTACAACGCCCTACAACTTCCTTTCTCGCCCGTTCTCGTCCTACAACGCCCTTTCTTGCCCTACAACACCCTTTCTCACCCTACAATGCCCTACAACGCTCTTTCTCGACCTACAATGCCCTTTCTCACCCTTTCTCGCCCTACAACACCCCTTCTCTCCCTTTCTCCCCCTTTCTCGCCCTACAACGCCCTTTCTTGCCGTTCCTCACCATACAGCACCCTTTCTCGCCCTAAAACGCCCTACAACTCCCTTTCTCGCCCTACAACGCCCTAGAACGCCCTACAACACCCTTTCTCGCCCTACAATGCCCTACAACACCCATTCTCACCCTACAACACCCTTTCTCGCCTTTTTTACCCTTTCACGCCCTAAATCGCCCTTTCTCACCCTACAGCGCCCTACAGCACCCTTTCTCGCCCTACAACGCCCTTTCTCGCCCTAAAACGCCCTTTCTCGCCCTTTCTTACCCTACAACACCTTTTCTCACCCTTTCTCGCCCTACAAGGCCCTACAACACCCTTTCTCGAGCTAGAGCGCCCTTTCTCACGATACAACGCCCTTTCTCGCCCTTTCCCGCCCTTTCTCGCCCTACAGCGCCCTTTCTCGCCCTAAAACGTCCTTTCTCGCAATACAACGCCCTTTCTCGCCCTACAGCGCCCTTTCTTGCCCTACAACGCCCTACAATGCCCTTTATCGCCCTACAACGACCTTTCTCGCCCTACAACGACCTTTCTCGCCCTACAACGCCCTTTCTTGACCTTTCTCGCCCTTTCTCGCCCTACAACACCCTTTCTCGCCTTTCTCAACCTTTCTCGCCATGCAACGCCATTTCTCGCACTAGAAGGCCCTTTCTCGCCCTTTCTCACCCTACAACGCCCTACAACGCCCTTTCTCGCCCTACAACGCCCTGCAACGCCCTACAACGCCCTACAATGCCCTTTCTCGCCCTTTCTCGCCCTACAACACCCTTTATCGCCTTTCTAACCCTTTCTCGCCCTTCAGCGCCCTTTCTCGCCCTTTCTCGCCCTATAACGCTCTTTCTCGCCCTTTCTCGCCCTTTCTCACCCTTTCTGGGCCTACAACGCCCTTTCTCGCCCTTTCTCGCCCTACAGCGACCTTTCTCTCCCTAAAACGTCCTTTCTCGCCCTACAACGCCCTACAACGCCCTTTCTTACCCTACAACGCCCTTTCTCGCCCTACAATGCCCTTTCTCTCCATTTCTTACCCTACAACGCCCTACAACGCCCTACAGCGCCCTTTCTCGCCCTACAACGCCCTTTCTCGCCCTAGAACGCCCTTTCTCGCCCTTTCTCGCCCTACAACGCCCTTTCTTGCACTTTCTCGCCCTTTCTCGCCCTACAAAGCCCTTTCTCGCCCTTTCTCGCCCTTTCTAGCCATACAGCGCTGTATCTCGCCCTTTCTCGCCCTGCAAAGCTCTATCTCGCCCTTTCTCGCCCTACAACTCTCTTTCTCGCCCTTTCTCACCCTACAACGCCCTTTTTCGCTCTTTCTCGCCCTACAATGCCCTACAACGCCCTACAACGCCCTTTCTCGCCCTACAGCGCCCTACAGCGCCCTTTCTCAACCCTACCACGCACTTTCTCGCCCTTTAGCGCCCTTTCTCGCCCTACAACACCCTTTCTCGCCCTACAACGCCCTTTCTCGCCCTTTCTTGCCCATTCTTGCCCTTTCTCGCCTTTCTCACCCTTTCTCGCTCTCCAGCGCACTTTCTTGCCCTTTCTCGCCCTTTCTCGCCCTACAACGCCCTTTCTCGTCCTTTCTCACCCTACAACGCCCTTTCTCACCCTTTCTTGCCCTACAACGCCCTTTCTCGCCCTTTCTCGCCCTACAGTGCCATTTCTTGGACTTTAGCGCCCTTTCTCGCCCTACAACACCCTTTCTCGCCCTACAACGCCCTTTCTCGCCCTTTCTCGCACTACAACACCCTTTCTCACCCTTTCTCACACTACAGCGCACTTTCTCGCCCTTTCTCGACCTACAGCGCCTTTTCTCGCCCTACAATGCCCATTCTCGCCCTAAAACGCCCTTCCTCGCCCTACAACGCCCTTTCTCGACCTTTCTCGCCCTATAACGCCCTACAACGCCCTACAACGCCCTTTCTCGCCCTTTCTCATTCTTTCTCGCCCTACAGCGCCCTTTCTCGCCCTACAACGCTTTTTCTCGCCCTTTCTCGCCCTTTCTCACCCTACAACACTCTTTCTCGCCTTTCTCACCTTTTATCGCCCTTCAGCACCGTTTCTCGCCCTACAACGACCTTTCTCGCCCTACAACGCCCTTTCTTGACCTTTCTCGCCCTTTCTCGCCCTAAAACACCCTTTCTCGCCTTTCTCAACCTTTCTCGCCATGCAACGCCATCTCTCGCACTAGAAGGCCCTTTCTCGCCCTTTCTCACCCTACAACGCCCTACAACGCCCTTTCTCGCCCTACAACGCCCTACAACGCCCTTTCTCGCCCTACAACAACCTTTCTCGCCCTTTCTCGCCCTACAACACCCTTTCTCTCCTTTCTAACCCTTTCTCGCCCTTCAGCGCCCTTTCTCGCCCTAAAACGCCCTTTCTTGACCTTTCTCGCCCTACAACACCCTTTCTCGCCTTTCTCAACCTTTCTCGCCATACAACGCCCTTTCTCGCCCTTTCTCGCCCTTTCTCGCCCTATAACGCTCTTTCTCGCCCTTTCTCACCCTTTCTGGGCCTACAACGCCCTTTCTCGCCCTTTCTCGCCCTACAACACCCTTTCTCGGCTTTCTCACCCTTTCTTGCCCTACAGCGCCCTTTCTCTCCCTAAAACGTCCTTTCTTGCCCTACAACGCCCTACAACGCCCTTTCTTACCCTACAACGCCCTTTCTCGCCCTACCATGCCCTTTCTCGCCATTTCTTACCCTACAACGCCCTACAGCGCCCTTTCTCGCCCTACAACGCCCTTTCTCGCCCTAGAACGCCCTAGAACGCCCTTTCTCGCCCTTCAACACCCTTTCTCGCCCTTTCTCGCCCTACAAAGCCCTTTCTCGCCCTAGAACGCCCTAGAACGCCCATTCTCACCCTACAACACCCTTTCTCGCCTTTTTTACCCTTTCACGCCCTAAATCGCCCTTTCTCACCCTACAGCGCCCCACAGCGCCCTTTCTCGCCCTACAACGCCCTTTCTCGCCCTAAAACGCCCTTTCTCGCCCTTTCTTACCCTCTAACGCCTTTTCTCACCCTTTCTCGGCCTACAAGGCCCTACAACACCCTTTCTCGAGCTAGAGCGCCCTTTCTCACCCTACAATGCCCTTTCTCGCCCTTTCCCGCCCTTTCTCGCCCTACAGCGCCCTTTCTCGCCCTAAAACGTCCTTTCTCGCAATACAACGCCCTTTCTCGCCCTACAGCGCCCTTTCTTGCCCTACAACGCCCTACAATGCCCTTTATCGCCCTACAACGACCTTTCTCGCCCTACAACGACCTTTCTCGCCCTACAACGCCCTTTCTTGACCTTTCTCGCCCTTTCTCGCCCTACAACACCCTTTCTCGC
Organism: Phyllobates terribilis; assembly: GCF_046119375.1. NCBI lineage: Eukaryota > Metazoa > Chordata > Amphibia > Anura > Dendrobatidae > Phyllobates > Phyllobates terribilis. The sequence goes on along the minus strand of NW_027364027.1, from coordinate 126,074 downwards.
CTTTCTCAACCTTTCTCGCCATGCAACGCCATTTCTCGCACTAGAAGGCCCTTTCTCGCCCTTTCTCACCCTACAACGCCCTACAACGCCCTTTCTCGCCCTACAACGCCCTACAACGCCCTTTCTCGCCCTACAACGCCCTTTCTCGCCCTTTCTCGCCCTACAACACCCTTTCTCGCCTTTCTAACCCTTTCTCGCCCTTCAGCGCCCTTTCTCGCCCTTTCTCGCCCTATAACGCTCTTTCTCGCCCTTTCTCGCCCTTTCTCACCCTTTCTGGGCCTACAACGCCCTTTCTCGCCCTTTCTCGCCCTACAGCGACCTTTCTCTCCCTAAAACGTCCTTTCTCGCCCTACAACGCCCTACAACGCCCTTTCTTACCCTACAACGCCCTTTCTCGCCCTACAATGCCCTTTTTCTCCATTTCTTACCCTACAACGCCCTACAACGCCCTACAGCGCCCTTTCTCGCCCTACAACGCCCTTTCTCGCCCTAGAACGCCCTTTCTCGCCCTTTCTCGCCCTACAACGCCCTTTCTTGCACTTTCTCGCCCTTTCTCGCCCTACAAAGCCCTTTCTCGCCCTTTCTCGCCCTTTCTAGCCATACAGCGCTGTATCTCGCCCTTTCTCGCCCTTTCTCGCCCTGCAAAGCTCTATCTCGCCCTTTCTCGCCCTACAACGCTCTTTCTCGCCCTTTCTCACCCTACAACGCCCTTTTTCGCTCTTTCTCGCCCTACAATGCCCTACAACGCCCTACAACGCCCTTTCTCGCCCTACAGCGCCCTACAGCGCCCTTTCTCAACCCTACCACGCACTTTCTCGCCCTTTAGCGCCCTTTCTCGCCCTACAACACCCTTTCTCGCCCTACAACGCCCTTTCTCGCCCTTTCTTGCCCATTCTTGCCCTTTCTCGCCTTTCTCACCCTTTCTCGCTCTCCAGCGCACTTTCTTGCCCTTTCTCGCCCTTTCTCGCCCTACAACGCCCTTTCTCGTCCTTTCTCACCCTACAACGCCCTTTCTCACCCTTTCTTGCCCTACAACGCCCTTTCTCGCCCTTTCTCGCCCTACAGTGCCATTTCTTGGACTTTAGCGCTTTTTCTCGCCCTACAACACCCTTTCTCGCCCTACAACGCCCTTTCTCGCCCTTTCTCGCACTACAACACCCTTTCTCACCCTTTCTCACACTACAGCGCACTTTCTCGCCCTTTCTCGACCTACAGCGCCTTTTCTCGCCCTACAATGCCCATTCTCGCCCTAAAACGCCCTTCCTCGCCCTACAACGCCCTTTCTCGACCTTTCTCGCCCTATAACGCCCTACAACGCCCTACAACGCCCTTTCTCGCCCTTTCTCATTCTTTCTCGCCCTACAGCGCCCTTTTTCGCCCTACAACGCTTTTTCTCGCCCTTTCTCGCCCTTTCTCACCCTACAACACTCTTTCTCGCCTTTCTCACCTTTTATCGCCCTTCAGCACCGTTTCTCGCCCTACAACGACCTTTCTCACCCTACAACGCCCTTTCTTGACCTTTCTCGCCCTTTCTCGCCCTAAAACACCCTTTCTCGCCTTTCTCAACCTTTCTCGCCATGCAACGCCATCTCTCGCACTAGAAGGCCCTTTCTCGCCCTTTCTCACCCTACAACGCCCTACAACGCCCTTTCTCGCCCTACAACGCCCTACAACGCCCTTTCTCGCCCTACAACAACCTTTCTCGCCCTTTCTCGCCCTACAACGCCCTTTCTTGACCTTTCTCGCCCTACAACACCCTTTCTCGCCTTTCTCAACCTTTCTCACCATACAACGCCCTTTCTCGCCCTTTCTCGCCCTTTCTCGCCCTATAACGCTCTTTCTCGCCCTTTCTCACCCCTTCTGGGCCTACAACGCCCTTTCTCGCCCTTTCTCGCCCTACAACACCCTTTCTCGGCTTTCTCACCCTTTCTTGCCCTACAGCGCCCTTTCTCTCCCTAAAACGTCCTTTCTTGCCCTACAACGCCCTACAACGCCCTTTCTTACCCTACAACGCCCTTTCTCGCCCTACCATGCCCTTTCTCGCCATTTCTTACCCTACAACGCCCTACAGCGCCCTTTCTCGCCCTACAACGCCCTTTCTCGCCCTAGAACGCCCTAGAACGCCCTTTCTCGCCCTACAACACCCTTTCTCGCCCTTTCTCGCCCTACAAAGCCCTTTATTGCACTTTCTCGCCCTTTCTCGCCCTACAAAGCCCTTTCTCGCCCTTTCTCTCCCTACATCGCCCTATCTCGCCCTTTCTCGCCCTTTCTAGCCATAGAGCGCTGTTTCTCGCCCTTTCTCTCCCTACATCACCCTTTCTCGTCCTTTCTCGCCCTACAAAGCTCGATCTCGCCCTTTCTCGCCCTACAACGCGCTTTTTCACTCTTTCTCGCCCTACAATGCCCTACAGCGCCCTTTCTCAACCCTACCACGCCCTTTCTCGCCCTTTAGTGCCCTTTCTCGCCCTACAACACCCTTTCTCGCCCTACAACGCCCTTTCTCGCCCTACAACACCCTTTCTCGCCTTTCTCTCCCTTTGTCGCTCTCCAGCGCACTTTCTCGCCCTTTCTCGCCCTTTCTAGCCCTACAACGCCCTTTCTCGCCCTTTCTCACCCTACAACGCCCTTTCTCACCCTTTCTTGCCCTACAATGCCCTTTCTCGCCCTTTCTCGCCCTACAGTGCCATTTCTTGCCCTTTAGCGCCCTTTCTCGCCCTACAACACTCTTTCTCGCCCTACAACGCCCTTTCTCGCCCTTTCTCGCACTACAACTCCCTTTCTCACCCTTTCTCGCACTACATCGCACTTTCTCGCCCTTTCTCGCCCTTTCTCGACCTACAGCGCCTTTTCTCGCCCTACAACGCCCATTCTCGCCCTAAAACGCCCTTCCTCGCCCTACAACGCCCTTTCTCGACCTTTCTCGCCCTATAACGCCCTACAACGCCCAACAACGCCCTTTCTCGCCCTTTGTCATTCTTTCTCGCCCTACAGCGCCCTTTCTCGCCCTACAACGCTTTTTCTCGCCCTTTCTCGCACTTTCTCACCCTACAACACTCTTTCTCGCCTTTCTCACCTTTTATCGCCCTTCAGCACCCTTTCTCGCCCTACAACGACCTTTCTCGTCCTACAACGACCTTTCTCGCCCTACAACGACCTTTCTTGACCTTTCTCGCCCTTTCTCGCCCTACAACACCCTTTCTCGCCTTTCTCAACCTTTCTCGCCATGCAACGCCATTTCTCGCACTAGAAGGTCCTTTCTCGCCCTTTCTCACCCTACAACGCCCTACAACGCCCTTTCTCGCCCTACAACGCCCTACAACGCCCTACAACGCCCTTTCTCGCCCTACAACGCCCTTTCTCGCTCTTTCTCGCCCTTTCTCGCCCTTTCTCGCCCTACAACACCCTTTCTCGCCTTTCTAACCCTTTCTCGCCCTTCAGCGCCCTTTCTCGCCCTACAACGCCCTTTCTTGACCTTTCTCGCCCTACAACACCCTTTCTCGCCTTTCTCAACCTTTCTCGCCATAAACGCCCTTTCTCGCCCTTTCTCGCCCTATAACGCTCTTTCTCGCCCTTTCTCGCCCTTTCTCACCCTTTCTGGGCCTACAACGCCCTTTCTCGCCCTTTCTCGCCCTACAACACCCTTTCTCGGCTTTCTCTCCCTTTCTCGCCCTACAGCGCCCTTTCTCTCCCTAAAACATCCTTTCTCGCCCTACAACGCCCTATCTCGCCCTTTCTCGCCCTTTCTAGCCATACAGCGCTGTTTCTCGCCCTTTCTCTCCCTACATCACCCTTTCTCGTCCTTTCTCGCCCTACAAAGCTCTATCTCGCCCTTTCTCGCCCTACAACGCCCTTTTTCGCTCTTTCTCGCCCTACAATGCCCTACAGCGCCCTTTCTCAACCCTACCACGCCCTTTCTCGCCCTTTAGTGCCCTTTCTCACCCTACAACACCCTTTCTCGCCCTACAACGCCCTTTCTCGCCCTACAACACCCTTTCTCGCCTTTCTCACCCTTTGTCGCTCTCCAGCGCACTTTCTCGCCCTTTCTCGCCCTTTCTAGCCCTACAACGCCCTTTCTCGCCCTTTCTCACCCTACAACGCCCTTTCTCACCCTTTCTTGCCCTACAATGCCCTTTCTCGCCCTTTCTCGCCCTACAGTGCCATTTCTTGCCCTTTAGCGCCCTTTCTCGCCCTACAACACCCTTTCTCGCCCTACAACGCCCTTTCTCGCCCTTTCTCGCACTACAACTCCCTTTCTCACCCTTTCTCGCACTACATCGCACTTTCTCGCCCTTTCTCGCCCTTTCTCGACCTACAGCGCCTTTTCTCGCCCTACAACGCCCATTCTCGCCCTAAAACGCCCTTCCTCGCCCTCTAACGCCCTTTCTCGACCTCTCTCGCCCTATGACGCCCTACAACGCCCAACAACGCCCTTTCTCGCCCTTTATCATTCTTTCTCGCCCTACAGCGCCCTTTCTCGCCCTACAACGCTTTTTCTCGCCCTTTCTCGCACTTTCTCACCCTACAACACTCTTTCTCGCCTTTCTCACCTTTTATCGCCCTTCAGCACCCTTTCTCGCCCTACAACGACCTTTCTCGTCCTACAACGACCTTTCTCGCCCTACAACGCCCTTTCTTGACCTTTCTCGCCCTTTCTCGCCCTACAACACCCTTTCTCGCCTTTCTCAACCTTTCTCGCCATGCAACGCCATTTCTCGCACTAGAAGGTCCTTTCTCGCCCTTTCTCACCCTACAACGCCCTACAACGCCCTTTCTCGCCCTACAACGCCCTACAACGCCCTACAACGCCCTTTCTCGCCCTACAACGCCCTTTCTCGCTCTTTCTCGCCCTTTCTCGCCCTTTCTCGCCCTACAACACCCTTTCTCGCCTTTCTAACCCTTTCACGCCCTTCAGCGCCCTTTCTCGCCCTACAACGCCCTTTCTTGACCTTTCTCGCCCTACAACACCCTTTCTCGCCTTTCTCAACCTTTCTCGCCATAAACGCCCTTTCTCGCCCTTTCTCGCCCTATAACGCTCTTTCTCGCCCTTTCTCGCCCTTTCTCACCCTTTCTGGGCCTACAACGCCCTTTCTCGCCCTTTCTCGCCCTACAACACCCTTTCTCGGCTTTCTCTCCCTTTCTCGCCCTACAGCGCCCTTTCTCTCCCTAAAACATCCTTTCTCGCCCTACAACGCCATTTCTTACCCTACAACGCCCTTTCTCGCCCTACAATGCCCTTTCTCGCCATTTCTTACCCTACAACACCCTACAACGCCCTACAGCGCCCTTTCTCGCCCTACAACGCCCTTTCTCGCCCTAGAACGCCCTTTCTCGCCCTACAACACCCTTTCTCGCCCTTTCTCGCCCTACAACGCACTTTCTTGCACTTTCTCGCCCTTTCTCGCTCTACAAACCTCTTTCTCGCCCTTTCTCGCCCTTTCTCTCCCTACATCGCCCTATCTCGCCCTTTCTCGCCCTTTCTAGCCATACAGCGCTGTTTCTCGCCCTTTCTCTCCCTACATCACCCTTTCTCGTCCTTTCTCGCCCTACAAAGCTCTATCTCGCCCTTTCTCGCCCTACAACGCTCTTTCTCGCCCTTTCTCGCCCTTTCTCGCCCTTTCTCGCCCTAAAACGCCCTTTTTCGCTCTTTCTCGCCCTACAATGCCCTACAACGCCCTACAACGCCCTGCAACGCCCTTTCTCGCCCTACAGCGCCCTTTCTCAACCCTACCACGCCCTTTCTCGCCCTAAAACGCCCTTTCTCGCCCTATCTTACCCTACAACGCCCTTTCTCACCCTTTCTTGCCCTGCAAGGCCCTACAACGCCCTTTCTCGCCCTACAGCGCCCTTTCTCACCCTACAACGCCCTTTCTCGCCCTTTCCCGCCCTTTCTCACCCTACAACGCCCTTTCTCGCCCTTTCCCGCCCTTTCTCGCCCTACAGCGCCCTTTCTTACCCGAAAACACCCTTTCTCGCCCTACAACGCCCTTACTCGCCCTACAGCGCCCTACAACGCCCTACAATGTCCTTAATCGCAATACAACGCCCTACAACGCCCTACAACGCCCTTTCTCGCCCTTTAGCGCCCTTTCTCGCCCTGCAACACCCTTTCTCGCCCTACAACGCCCTTTCTCGCCCTTTCTTGCCCTTTCTCACCCAACAACACCCTTTCTCGCCTTTCTCACCTTTTCTCGCTCTACAGCCCACTTTCTCACCCTTTCTCGCCCTTTCTCGACCTACAGCGCCCTTTCTCGCCCTACAACGCCCTTTCTCGTCCTTTCTCGCCCTACAACACCCTTTCTCGCCTTTCTCAACCTTTCTCGCCCCACAGCGCCCTTTCTCGCCCTGTCTCGCCCTTAAACGCCCTTTCTCGCCCTACAACGCCCTTTCTCCCCCTTTCTCACCCTACAACGCCCTTTCTCACCCTTTCTTGCCCTACACCGCCCTTTCTCGCCCTTTCTCGTCCTACAGCGCCCTTTCTCGCCCTACAACGCCATTTCTCGCACAACAACGCCCTTTCTCGCCCTACAACGCCCTTTCTCGCCCTACAACACCCTTTCACGCCTTTCTCACCCTTTCGCGCCCTACAGCGCCCTTTCTCGCCCTAAAACGCCCTAAAACACCCTAAAACGCCCTTTCTCGTCCTACATCGCCATTTCTCGCCCTACAACGCCCTTTCACGCCCTTTCTCACCCTACAACGCCCTTTCTCTTCCTTTCTCGCCCTACAACGCCCTTTCTCGCCCTTTCTCACCCTACAGCGCCCTTTCTCACCCTACAACGCCCTACAATGCCCTTTATCGCCCTACAACGCCCAACAACACCCTACAACGCCTTTTCTCGCCCTTTAGCGCCCTTTCTCGCCCTACAACACCCTTTCTCGCCCTACAACGCCCTTTCTTGCCCTTTCTCGCCCTACAACACCCTTTCTCACCTTTTTCCCCTTTCTCGCACTACAGCGCACTTTCTCGCCCTTTCTCGACCTACAGCGCCTTTTCTCGCCCTACAACGCCCTTTCTCGCCCTAAAACGCACTTTCTCGCCCTACAACGCCCTTTCTCGACCTTTCTCGCCCTACAACGCCCTACAATGCCCTTTATCGCCCTACAACGCCCTACAACGCCCTGCAACGCCCTTTCTCGCGCTACAACACCCTTTCTCGCCCTACAACGCCCTTTCTTGCCCTTTCTCGCCCTACAACACCCTTTCGCGCCTTTCTCACCCTTTCTCGCTCTACAGCGCACTTTCTTGCCCTTTCTTGCCCTTTCTCGACCTACAACGCCCTTTCTCGCCCTACAACACCCTTTCTCGCCCTACAACGCTCTTTCTTGCCCTTTCTCGCCCTACAACACCCTTTCGCGCCTTTCTCACCCTTTCTCGCTCTACAGCGCACTTTCTTGCCCTTTCTCGCCCTTTCTCGCCCTACAACGCCCTTTCTCGCCCTTTCTCGCCCTACAACACCCTTTCTCTCCTTTCTCACCCTTTCTCGCCCTTAAACGCCCTTTCTCGCCCTACAACGCCCTTTCTCGCCCCTTCTCACCCTACAACGCCCTTTCTCACCCTTTCTCGCCCTTTCTCGCCCTTTCTCACCCTACAGCGCCCTTTCTCGCCCTACAACGCCCTTTCTCGCCCTTTCTTGCCCTTTCTCGTCCTATAGCGCCCTACAGCGCCCTTTCTAGCCCTACAACGCCATTTCTCGCACTACAACTCCCTTTCTCGCCCTACAACGCCCTTTCTCGCCCTTTCTCCCCCTACAACACCCTTTCTCGCCTTTATCGCACTACAGCGCACTTTCTCGCCCTTTCTCGACCTACAGCGCCTTTTCTCGCCCTACAACGCCCTTTCTTGCCCTAAAACGCCCTTTCTCGCCCTACAACGCCCTTTCTCAACCTTTCTCGCCCTACAACGCCCTACAATGTCCTTTATCGCCCTACAACGCCCTACAACACCCTACAACGCCCTTTCTCGCCCTTTAGTGCCCTTTCTCGCCCTACAACACCCTTTCTCGCCCTACAACGCCCTTTCTCGCCCTTTCTTGCCCTTTCTCGCCCTACAACACCCTTTCTCGCCTTTCTCACCCTTTCTCTCTCTCCAGCGCACTTTCTCGCCCTTTCTCGCCCTACAACGCCCTTTCTCGCCCTTTCTCACCCTACAACGCCCTTTCTCACCCTTTCTCGCCCTACAACGCCCTTTCTCGACCTTTCTCGCCCTACAGCGCCATTTCTCGCCCTACAACGCCCTACAATGCCCTTTATTGCCCTACAACACCCTACAACGCCCTACAACGCCCTTTCTGGCCCTTTAGCGCCCTTTCTCACCCTTTCTCGCCCTACAACGCCCTTTCTCGCCCTTTCTCGTCCTACAACACCCTTTCTCGCCTTTCTCACCCTTTCGCGCCCTACAGCACCCTTTCTCACTCTACAACGCCCTTTCTCGCCCTTTCTCGCCCTACAGCGCCATTTCTCGCCCTACAACGCCCTACAATGCCCTTTATCGCCCTACAACACTATACAACGCCCTACAACGCCCTTTTTCGCCCTTTAGCGCCCTTTCTCACCCTTTCTCGCCCTACAACGCCCTTATTAGCCCTTTCTCGCCCTTTCTCGTCCTACAGCGCCCTACAGCGCCCTTTCTAGCCCTACAACGCCATTTCTCGCACTACAACTCCCTTTCTCGCCCTACAACGCCCTTTCTCGCCCTTTCTCGCCCTACAACACCCTTTCTCGCCTTTCTCTCCCTTTCTCGCACTACAGCGCACTTTCTCGCCCTTTCTCGACCTACAGCGCCTTTTCTCGCCCTACAACGCCCTTTCTCGCCCTAAAACTCCCTTTCTCGCCCTACAACGCCCTTTCTCAACCTTTCAAGCCCTACAACGCCCTACAATGTCCTTTATCGCCCTACAACGCCCAACAACGCCCTACAACGCCCTTTCTCGCCCTTTAGCGCCCTTTCTCGCCCTACAACACCCTTTCTCGCCCTACAACGCCCTTTCTCGCCCTTTCTTGCCCTTTCTCGCCCTACAACGCCCTTTGTCGCCCTAAAACGCCCTTTCTCGCCCTACAACACCCTTTCTCGCCCTTTCTTACCCTACAACACCCTTTCTCGCCCTACAACGCCCTACAACGCCCTACAACGCCCTTTCTCGCCCTTTCTCATTCTTTCTCGCCCAACAACGCTCTTTCTCGCCCTTTCTCGCCCTTTTTCGCCCTTTCTGGGCCTACAACGTCCTTTCTCGCTCTTTGTCGCCCTACAACACCCTTTCTCGGCTTTCTCACCCTTTCTCGCAATATAGCGCCCTTTCTCGCCCTTTCTCGCCCTAAAACGCCCTTTCTCGCCCTACAATGCCCTTTCTCGCCATTTCTTACCCTACAACGCCCTACAGCACCCTTTCTCGCCCTACAATGCCCTTTCTCACCCTAAAACGCCCTTTCTCGTCCTACAACGCCCTTTCTCGCCCTTTCTTACCCTACAATGCCCTTTCTCGCCCTACAACGCCCTACAACGCCCTACAGCGCCCTTTCTCATTCTTTCTTGCCCTACAGCGTCCTTTCTCGCCCTACAACGCCCTTTCTCACCCTTTCTCTCCCTATAACACCCTTTCTCGGCTTTCTCACCCTTTCTCGCAATATAGCGCAGTTTCTCGCCCTTTCTCGCCCTAAAACGCCCTTTCTCGCCCTACAATGCCCTTTCTCGCCATTTCTTACCCTAGAACGCCCTACAGCACCCTTTCTCGCCCTACAACACCCTTTCTCGCCCTACAACGCCCTTTCTCGCCCTAGAACGCCCTACAACACCCTTTCTCGCCCTACAACGCCCTACAACGCTCTTTCTCGCCCTTACTCGCCCTTTCTCACCCTACAACTCCCTTTTTCGCCCTTTCTCGCCCTTTCTGCACCTACAACGTCCTTTCTCGCCCTTTCTCGCCCTTTCTCGCCCTACAGCGCCCTTTCTCACCCTACAACGCCCTTTCTCACCCTTTCTTACCCTGCAACGCCCTTTCTCGCCCTTTCTCGCTCTTTCTTACATTACAACGCCCTTTCTCGCACTAGAAGGCCCTTTCTCACCCTTTCTCACCCTACAACGCCCTACAACGCCCTACAACGCCCTTTCTCGCCCTACAACGCCCTACAACAGCCTACAACGCCCTTTCTCGCCCTTTCTCGTCCTTTCTCGCCCTACAACGTCCTTTCTCGCCCTTTCTCGCCCTACAACACCCTTTCTCGCCTTTCTCACCCTTTTTCTTCCCTTTCTCGCCTTACAACGCTTTTTCTTGACCTTTCTCGCCCTACAACATCCTTTCTCGCCTTTCTCAACGTTTCTCGCCATACAACGCCCTTTCTCGCCCTATAACGCTCTCTCTCGCCCTTTCTCGCCCTTTCTGGGCCTACAACGCCCTATCTCGCCCTTTCTCGCCCTACAACACCCTTTCTCGGCTTTCTCACCCTTTCTCGCCCTACAGCACTCTTTCTCTCCCTAAAACGCCATTTCTCGCCCTACAACACCCTACAACGCCCTTTCTTACCCTACAACGCCCTTTCTCGCCCTACAATGCTCTTTCTCGCCATTTCTTAACCTACAACGCCCTACAGCGCCCTTTCTCGCCCTACAACGCCCTTTCTCGCCCTTTCCCACCCTACAACGCCCTTTCTCGCCGTTTCTCGCCCTTCAGCGCCCTTTCTCGCCCTACAACGCCCTACAATGCCCTTTCTAGCCCCACAAAGCCCTTTCTTGCACTTTCTCGCCCTTTCTCGCCCTACAAAGCCCTTTCTCGCCCTTTCTCTCCCTACATCGCCCTATCTCGCCCTTTCTCTCCCTTTCTAGCCCTACAACGCTCTTTCTCGCCCTTTCTCTCCCTACATTGCCCTTTCTTGTCCTTTCTCGCCCGGTCTCGTCCTTTCTCGCCCTACAAAGCTCTATCTCGCCCTTTCTCGCCCTAAAACGCTCTTTCTCGCCCTTTCTCGCCCTTTCTTGCCCTTTCTCGCCCAACAACACCCTTTCTCGCCTTTCTCACCCTTTCTCGCTCTACAGCGCACTTTCTCGCCCTTTCTCGCCCTTTCTCGCCCTACAACGCCCTTTCTCGCCGTTTCTCGCCCTACAACACCCTTTCTCGCCTTTCTCACCCTTTCTCGCCCTTTCTCGCCCTTAAACGCCCTTTCTCGCCCTACAACGCCCTTTCTCCCCCTTTCTCACCCTACAACGCCCTTTCTCACCCTTTCTCGCCCTACAACGCCCTTTCTCGCCCTTTTTCGTCCTACAGCGCCCTACAGCGCCCTTTCTCGCCCTACAGCGCCCTTTCTCGCCCTACAACGCCATTTCTCGCACTACAACGCCCTTTCTCGCCCTACAACACCCTTTCTCGCACTTTCTCGCCCTACAACACCCTTTCTCGCCTTTCTCACCCTTTCGCGCCCTACAGCGCCCTAAAAAGCCCTAAAACGCCCATTCTCGTCCTACATCGCCCTTTCTCGCCGTTTCTCGCCCTACAATGCCCTTTCTCGTCCTTTCTCACCCTACAACGCCCTTTCTCTTCCTTTCTCGCCCTATAACGCCCTTTCTCGCCCTTTCTCGCCCTACAGCGCCCTTTCTCGCCCTACAACGCCCTACAATGCCCTACAACACCCTACAACGCCTTTACTCGCCCTTTAGCGCCCTTTCTCGCCCTACAACACCCTTTCTCGCACTACAGCGCACTTTCTCGCCCTTTCTCGACCTACAGCGCCTTTTCTCGCCCTACAACGCCTTTTCTCGCCCTAAAACGCACTTTCTTGCCCTTTCTCGCCCTTTCTTGCCCTTTCTCGCCCAACAACACCCTTTCTCGCCTTTCTCACCCTTTCTCACTCTACAGCGCACTTTCTCACCCTTTCTCGCCCTTTCTCGACCTACAGCGCCCTTTCTAGCCCTACAACGCCCTTTCTCGCCGTTTCTCGCCCTACAACACCCTTTCTCGCCTTTCTCACCCTTTCTCGCCCTACAGCGCGCTTTCTCGCCCTTAAACGCCCTTTCTCGCCCTACAACGCCCTTTCTCCCCCTTTCTCACCCTACAACGCCCTTTCTCACCCTTTCTCGCCCTTTCTCGCACTTTCTCGTCCTACAGCGCCCTACAGCGCCCTTTCTCTTCCTTTCTCGCCCTATAACGCCCTTTCTCGCCCTTTCTCACCCTACAGCACCCGTTCTCGCCCTACAACGCCCTACAATGCCCTTTATCGCCCTACAACGCCCTACAACACCCTACAACGCCTTTACTCGCCCTTTAGCGCCCTTTCTCGCCCTACAACACCCTTTCTCGCCCTTTCTCGACCTACAGCGCCTTTTCTCGCCCTACAACGCCTTTTCTCGCCCTAAAACACACTTTCTCGCCGTACAACGCCCTTCCTCGATCTTTCTCGCCCTACAACGCCCTACAATGTCCTTTATCGCCCTACAACGCCCTACAACGCCCTTTCTCGCCCTTTGGCGCCCTTTCTCGCACTACAACACCCTTTCTTGCCCTACAACGCCCTTTCTCGCCCTTTCTTGCCTTTTCTCGCCCTACAACACCCTTTCTCGCCTTTCTCACCCTTTCTCGCTCTACAGCGCACTTTCTCGCCCTTTCTCGCCCTTTCTCGACCTACAGCGCCCTTTCTCGCCCTACAACGCCCTTTCTCGCCCTACAACACCCTTTCTCGCCTTTCTCACCCTTTCTTGCAATACAGCGCCCTTTCTCGCCCTTTCTCGCCCTTAAACGCCCTTTCTCGCCCTACAACGCCCTTTCTCGCCCTTTCTCACCCTACAACGCACTTTCTCACCCTTTCTCTCTCTACAACGCCCTACAGCGCCCTACAGCGCCCTTTCTCGCCCTACAACGCCCTACAATGCCCTTTATCGCCCTACAACACCCTACAACGCCCTACAACGCCCTTTTTCGCCCTTTAGCGCCCTTTCTCACCCTTTCTCGCCCTTTCTCATCCTACAGCACCCTACAGCGCCCTTTCTAGCCTTACAACGCCATTTCTCGCACTACAACACCCTTTCTCGCCCTACAATGCCCTTTCTCGCCCTTTCTCGCCCTACAACACCCTTTCTCGCCTTTCTCTCCCTTTCTCGCACTACAGCGCACTTTCTCGCCCTTTCTCGACCTACAGCGCCCTTTCTCGCCCCACAACGCCCTTTCTCAACCTTTCTCGCCCTACAACGCCCTACAATGTCCTTTATCGCCCTACAACGCCCTACAATGCCCTTTATCGCCCTACAACACCCTACAACGCCCTTTCTCGCCGTTTAGCGCCCTTTCTCACCCTTTCTCGCCCTACAACGCCCTTTCTCGCCCTTTCTCGTCCTACAACACACTTTCTCGCCTTTCTCACCCTTTCGCGCCCTACAGCGCCCTTTCTCGCCCTAAACCGCCCTAAACCGCCCTAAAACACCCTTTCTCGTCCTACATCGCCCTTTCTCGCCCTACAACGCCCTTTCTCGCCTTTTCCCACCCAACAACGCCCTTTCTCGCCCTTTCTCACCCTACAGCGCCCTTTCTCGCCCTACAACGCCCTGCAATGCCCTTTCTCGCCCCACAAAGCCCTTTCTTGCACTTTCTCGCCCTTTCTCGCCCTACAAAGCCCTTTCTCGCCCTTTCTCTCCCTACATCGCCCTATCTCGCCCTTTCTCGCCCTTTCTAGCCCTACAACGCTCTTTCTCGCCCTTTCTCTCCCTACATTGCCCTTTCTTGTCCTTTCTCGCCCGGTCTCGTCCTTTCTCGCCCTACAAAGCTCTATCTCGCCCTTTCTCACCCTAAAACGCTCTTTCTCGCCCTTTCTCGCCCTTTCTTGCCCTTTCTCGCCCTAAAACGCTCTTTCTCACCCTTTCTCGCCTTTCTCACCCTTTCTCGCTCTACAACGCACTTTCTCGCCCTTTCTCGCCCTTTCTCGACCTACAGCGCCCTTTCTCGCCCTACAACGCCCTACAATGCCCTTTATCGCCCTACAACGCCCTACAACACCCTAGAACGCCTTTACTCGCCCTTTAGCGCCCTTTCTCGCCCTACAACACCCTTTCTCGCCTTACAACGCCCTTTCTCGCCCTACAACACCCTTTCTCACCTTTCTCACCCTTTCTCGCACTACAGCGCACTTTCTCGCCCTTTCTCGCCCTTTCTCGACCTACAGCGCCTTTTCTCGCCCTACAACGCCTTTTCTCGCCCTAAAACGCACTTTCTCGCCCTACAACGCCCTTCCTCGATCTTTCTCGCCCTACAACGCCCTACAATGTCCTTTATCGCCCTACAACGCCCTACAACGCCCTTTCTCGCCCTTTGGCGCCCTTTCTCGCACTACAACACCCTTTCTTGCCCTACAACGCCCTTTCTCGCCCTTTCTTGCCTTTTCTCGCCCTACAACACCCTTTCTCGCCTTTCTCACCCTTTCTCGCTCTACAGCGCACTTTCTCGCCCTTTCTCGCCCTTTCTCGACCTACAGCGCCCTTTCTCGCCCTACAATGCCCTTTCTCGCCCTACAACACCCTTTCTCGCCTTTCTCACCCTTTCTTGCCCTACAGCGCCCTTTCTCGCCCTTTCTCGCCCTTAAACGCCCTTTCTCGCCCTACAACGCCCTTTCTCACCCTACAACGCACTTTCTCACCCTTTCTCTCTCTACAACGCCCTACAGCGCCCTACAGCGCCCTTTCTCGCCCTACAACGCCCTACAATGCCCTTTATCGCCCTACAACACCCTACAACGCCCTACAACGCCCTTTTTTCGCCCTTTAGCACCCTTTCTCACCCTTTCTCGCCCTTTCTCATCCTACAGCGCCCTACAGCGCCCTTTCTAGCCCTACAACGCCATTTCTCGCACTACAACGCCCTTTCTCGCCCTACAATGCCCTTTCTCGCCCTTTCTCGCCCTACAACACCCTTTCTCGCCTTTCTCTCCCTTTCTCGCACTACAGCGCAATTTCTCGCCCTTTCTCAACCTACAGCGCCCTTTCTCGCCCCACAACGCCCTTTCTCAACCTTTCTCGCCCTACAACGCCCTACAATGTCCTTTATCGCCCTACAACGCCCTACAATGCCCTTTATCGCCCTACAACACCCTACAACGCCCTTTCTCACCCTTTCGCGCCCTACAGCGCCCTTTCTCGCCCTAAACCGCCCTAAACCGCCCTAAAACGCCCTTTCTCGTCCTACATCGCCCTTTCTCGCCCTTTCTCGCCCTACAACGCCCTTTCTCGCCCTTTCCCACCCTACAACGCCCTTTCTCGCCCTTTCTCACCCTACAGCGCCCTTTCTCGCCCTACAACGCCCTACAATGCCCTTTCTCGCCCCACAAAGCCCTTTCTTGCACTTTCTCGCCCTTTCTCGCCCTACAAAGCCCTTTCTCGCCCTTTCTCTCCCTACATCGCCCTATCTCGCCCTTTCTCGCCCTTTCTAGCCCTACAACGCTCTTTCTCGCCCTTTCTCTCCCTACATTGCCCTTTCTTGTCCTTTCTCGCCCGGTCTCGTCCTTTCTCGCCCTACAAAGCTCTATCTCGCCCTTTCTCCTCCTAAAACGCTCTTTCTCGCCCTTTCTCGCCCTTTCTTGCCCTTTCTCGCCCAACAACACCCTTTCTCGCCTTTCTCACCCTTTCTCGCTCTACAGCGCACTTTCTCGCCCTTTCTCGTCCTTTCTCGCCCTACAACGCTCTTTCTCGCCGTTTCTCGCCCTACAACACCCTTTCTCGCCTTTCTCACCCTTTCTCGCCCTTTCTCGCCCTTAAACGCCCTTTCTCGCCCTACAACGCCCTTTCTCCCCCTTTCTCACCCTACAACGCCCTTTCTCACCCTTTCTCGCCCTTTCTCGCCCTTTCTCGCCCTTTCTCGTCCTACAGCGCCCTACAGCGCCCTTTCTCGCATTACAGCGCCCTTTCTCGCACTTTCTCGCCCTACAACACCCTTTCTCGCCTTTCTCACCCTTTCGCGCCCTACAGCGCCCTAAAAAGCCCTAAAACGCCCATTCTCGTCCTACATCGCCCTTTCTCGCCGTTTCTCGCCCTACAATGCCCTTTCTCGTCCTTTCTCACCCTACAACGCCCTTTCTCTTCCTTTCTCGCCCTATAACGCCCTTTCTCGCCCTTTCTCGCCCTACAGCGCCCTTTCTCGCCCTACAACGCCCTACAATGCCCTACAACACCCTACAACGCCTTTACTCGCCCTTTAGCGCCCTTTCTCGCCCTACAACACCCTTTCTCGCACTACAGCGCACTTTCTCGCCCTTTCTCGACCTACAGCGCCTTTTCTCGCCCTACAACGCCTTTTCTCGCCCTAAAACGCACTTTCTCGCCCTTTCTCGCCCTTTCTTGCCCTTTCTCGCCCAACAACACCCTTTCTCGCCTTTCTCACCCTTTCTCGCTCTACAGCGCACTTTCTCACCCTTTCTCGCCCTTTCTCGACCTACAGCGCCCTTTCTAGCCCTACAACGCCCTTTCTCGCCGTTTCTCGCCCTACAACACCCTTTCTCGCCTTTCTCACCCTTTCTCGCCCTACAGCGCCCTTTCTCGCCCTTAAACGCCCTTTCTCGCCCTACAACGCCCTTTCTCGCCCTTTCTCACCCTACAGCGCCCTTTCTCGCCCTACAACGCCCTACAATGCCCTTTCTCGCCCCACAAAGCCCTTTCTTGCACTTTCTCGCCCTTTCTCGCCCTACAACGCCCTTTCTCGCCCTTTCCCACCCTACAACGCCCTTTCTCGTCCTTTCTCACCCTACAGCGCCCTTTCTCGCCCTACAACGCCCTACAATGCCCTTTCTCGCCCCACAAAGCCCTTTCTTGCACTTTCTCGCCCTTTCTCGCCCTACAAAGCCCTTTCTCGCCCTTTCTCTCCCTACATCGCCCTATCTCGCCCTTTCTCGCCCTTTCTAGCCCTACAACGCTCTTTCTCGCCCTTTCTCTCCCTACATTGCCCTTTCTTGTCCTTTCTCGCCCGGTCTCGTCCTTTCTCGCCCTACAAAGCTCTATCTCGCCCTTTCTCGCCCTAAAACGCTCTTTCTCGCCCTTTCTCGCCCTTTCTTGCCCTTTCTCGCCCTAAAACGCTCTTTCTCACCCTTTCTCGCCTTTCTCACCCTTTCTCGCTCTACAACGCACTTTCTCGCCCTTTCTCGCCCTTTCTCGACCTACAGCGCCCTTTCTCGCCCTACAACGCCCTACAATGCCCTTTATCGCCCTACAACGGCCTACAACACCCTAGAACGACTTTACTCGCCCTTTAGCGCCCTTTCTCGCCCTACAACACCCTTTCTCGCCTTACAACGCCCTTTCTCGCCCTACAACACCCTTTCTCACCTTTCTCACCCTTTCTCGCACTGCAGCGCACTTTCTCGCCCTTTCTCGCCCTTTCTCGACCTACAGCGCCTTTTCTCGCCCTACAACGCCTTTTCTCGCCCTAAAACGCACTTTCTCGCCCTACAACGCCCTTCCTCGATCTTTCTCGCCCTACAACGCCCTACAATGTCCTTTATCGCCCTACAACGCCCTACAACGCCCTTTCTCGCCCTTTGGCGCCCTTTCTCGCACTACAACACCCTTTCTTGCCCTACAACGCCCTTTCTCGCCCTTTCTTGCCTTTTCTCGCCCTACAACACCCTTTCTCGCCTTTCTCACCCTTTCTCGCTCTACAGCGCACTTTCTCGCCCTTTCTCGCCCTTTCTCGACCTACAGCGCCCTTTCTCGCCCTACAACGCCCTTTCTCGCCCTACAACACCCTTTCTCGCCTTTATCACCATTTCTTGCCCTACAGCGCCCTTTCTCGCCCTTTCTCGCCCTTAAACGCCCTTTCTCGCCCTACAACGCCCTTTCTCGCCCTTTCTCACCCTACAACGCACTTTCTCACCCTTTGTCTCTCTACAACGCCCTACAGCGCCCTACAGCGCCCTTTCTCGCCCTACAACGCCCTACAATGCCCTTTATCGCCCTACAACACCCTACAACGCCCTACAACGCCCTTTTTCGCCCTTTAGCACCCTTTCTCACCCTTTCTCGCCCTTTCTCATCCTACAGCGCCCTACAGCGCCCTTTCTAGCCCTACAACGCCATTTCTCGCACTACAACGCCCTTTCTCGCCCTACAATGCCCTTTCTCGCCCTTTCTCGCCCTACAACACCCTTTCTCGCCTTTCTCTCCCTTTCTCGCACTACAGCGCACTTTCTCGCCCTTTCTCAACCTACAGCGCCCTTTCTCGCCCCACAACGCCCTTTCTCAACCTTTCTCGCCCTACAACGCCCTACAATGTCCTTTATCGCCCTACAACGCCCTACAATGCCATTTATCGCCCTACAACACCCTACAACGCCCTTTCTCGCCCTTTAGCGCCCTTTCTCACCCTTTCTCGCCCTACAACGCCCTTTCTCGCCCTTTCTCGTCCTACAACACCCTTTCTCGCCTTTCTCACCCTTTCGCGCCCTACAGCGCCCTTTCTCGCCCTAAACCGCCCTAAACCGCCCTAAAACGCCCTTTCTCGTCCTACATCGCCCTTTCTCGCCCTTTCTCGCCCTACAACGCCCTTTCTCGCCCTTTCCCACCCTACAACGCCCTTTCTCGCCCTTTCTCACCCTACAGCACCCTTTCTCGCCCTACAACGCCCTACAATGCCCTTTCTCGCCCCACAAAGCCCTTTCTTGCACTTTCTCGCCCTTTCTCGCCCTACAAAGCCCTTTCTCGCCCTTTCTCTCCCTACATCGCCCTATCTCGCCCTTTCTCGCCCTTTCTAGCACTACAACGCTCTTTCTCGCCCTTTCTCTCCCTACATTGCCCTTTCTTGTCCTTTCTTGCCCGGTCTCGTCCTTTCTCGCCCTACAAAGCTCTATCTCGCCCTTTCTCGCCCTAAAACGCTCTTTCTCGCCCTTTCTCGCCCTTTCTTGCCCTTTCTCGCCCTAAAACGCTCTTTCTCACCCTTTCTCGCCTTTCTCACCCTTTCTCGCTCTACAACGCACTTTCTCGCCCTTTCTCGACCTACAGCGCCCTTTCTCGCCCTACAACGCCCTACAATGCCCTTTATCGCCCTACAACGCCCTACAACACCCTAGAACGCCTTTACTCGCCCTTTAGCGCCCTTTCTCGCCCTACAACACCCTTTCTCGCCTTACAACGCCCTTTCTCGCCCTACAACACCCTTTCTCACCTTTCTCACCCTTTCTCGCACTACAGCGCACTTTCTCGCCCTTTCTCGACCTACAGCGCCTTTTCTCGCCCTACAACGCCTTTTCTCGCCCTAAAACGCACTTTCTCGCCCTACAACGCCCTTCCTCGATGTTTCTCGCCCTACAACGCCCTACAATGTCCTTTATCGCCCTACAACGCCCAACAACGCCCTTTCTCGCCCTTTGGCGCCCTTTCTCGCACTACAACACCCTTTCTTGCCCTACAACGCCCTTTCTCGCCCTTTCTTGCCTTTTCTCGCCCTACAACACCCTTTCTCGCCTTTCTCACCCTTTCTCGCTCTACAGCGCACTTTCTCGCCCTTTCTCGCCCTTTCTCGACCTACAGCGCCCTTTCTCGCCCTACAACGCCCTTTCTCGTCCTACAACACCCTTTCTCGCCTTTCTCACCCTTTCTTGCCCTACAGCGCCCTTTCTCGCCCTTTCTCGCCCTTAAACGCCCTTTCTCGCCCTACAACGCCCTTTCTCACCCTACAACGCACTTTCTCACCCTTTCTCTCTCTACAACGCCCTACAGCGCCCTACAGCGCCCTTTCTCGCCCTACAACGCCCTACAATGCCCTTTATCGCCCTACAACACCCTACAACGCCCTACAACGCCCTTTTTTCGCCCTTTAGCACCCTTTCTCACCCTTTCTCGCCCTTTCTCATCCTACAGCGCCCTACAGCGCCCTTTCTAGCCCTACAACGCCATTTCTCGCACTACAACGCCCTTTCTCGCCCTACAATGCCCTTTCTCGCCCTTTCTCGCCCTACAACACCCTTTCTCGCCTTTCTCTCCCTTTCTCGCACTACACCGCAATTTCTCGCCCTTTCTCAACCTACAGCGCCCTTTCTCGCCCCACAACGCCCTTTCTCAACCTTTCTCGCCCTACAACGCCCTACAATGTCCTTTATCGCCCTACAACGCCCTACAATGCCCTTTATCGCCCTACAACACCCTACAACGCCCTTTCTCACCCTTTCGCGCCCTACAGCGCCCTTTCTCGCCCTAAACCGCCCTAAACCGCCCTAAAACGCCCTTTCTCGTCCTACATCGCCCTTTCTCGCCCTTTCTCGCCCTACAACGCCCTTTCTCACCCTTTCCCACCCTACAACGCCCTTTCTCGCCCTTTCTCACCCTACAGCGCCCTTTCTCGCCCTACAACGCCCTACAATGCCCTTTCTCGCCCCACAAAGCCCTTTCTTGCACTTTCTCGCCCTTTCTCGCCCTACAAAGCCCTTTCTCGCCCTTTCTCTCCCTACATCGCCCTATCTCGCCCTTTCTCGCCCTTTCTAGCCCTACAACGCTCTTTCTCGCCCTTTCTCTCCCTACATTGCCCTTTCTTGTCCTTTCTCGCCCGGTCTCGTCCTTTCTCGCCCTACAAAGCTCTATCTCGCCCTTTCTCCTCCTAAAACGCTCTTTCTCGCCCTTTCTCGCCCTTTCTTGCCCTTTCTCGCCCAACAACACCCTTTCTCGCCTTTCTCACCCTTTCTCGCTCTACAGCGCACTTTCTCGCCCTTTCTCGTCCTTTCTCGCCCTACAACGCTCTTTCTCGCCGTTTCTCGCCCTACAACACCCTTTCTCGCCTTTCTCACCCTTTCTCGCCCTTTCTCGCCCTTAAACGCCCTTTCTCGCCCTACAACGCCCTTTCTCCCCCTTTCTCGCCCTACAACGCCCTTTCTCCCCCTTTCTCACCCTACAACGCCCTTTCTCACCCTTTCTCGCCCTTTCTCGCCCTTTCTCGCCCTTTCTCGTCCTACAGCGCCCTACAGCGCCCTTTCTCGCCCTACAGCGCCCTTTCTCGCAATTTCTCGCCCTACAACACCCTTTCTCGCCTTTCTCACCCTTTCGCGCCCTACAGCGCCCTAAAAAGCCCTAAAACGCCCATTCTCGTCCTACATCGCCCTTTCTCGCCGTTTCTCGCCCTACAATGCCCTTTCTCGTCCTTTCTCACCCTACAACGCCCTTTCTCTTCCTTTCTCGCCCTATAACGCCCTTTCTCGCCCTTTCTCGCCCTACAGCGCCCTTTCTCGCCCTACAACGCCCTACAATGCCCTACAACACCCTACAACGCCTTTACTCGCCCTTTAGCGCCCTTTCTCGCCCTACAACACCCTTTCTCGCACTACAGCGCACTTTCTCGCCCTTTCTCGACCTACAGCGCCTTTTCTCGCCCTACAACGCCTTTTCTCGCCCTAAAACGCACTTTCTCGCCCTTTCTCGCCCTTTCTTGCCCTTTCTCGCCCAACAACACCCTTTCTCGCCTTTCTCACCCTTTCTCGCTCTACAGCGCACTTTCTCACCCTTTCTCGCCCTTTCTCGACCTACAGCGCCCTTTCTAGCCCTACAACGCCCTTTCTCGCCGTTTCTCGCCCTACAACACCCTTTCTCGCCTTTCTCACCCTTTCTCGCCCTACAGCGCCCTTTCTCGCCCTTAAACGCCCTTTCTCGCCCTACAACGCCCTTTCTCGCCCTTTCTCACCCTACAGCGCCCTTTCTCGCCCTACAACGCCCTACAATGCCCTTTCTCGCCCCACAAAGCCCTTTCTTGCACTTTCTCGCCCTTTCTCGCCCTACAACGCCCTTTCTCGCCCTTTCCCACCCTACAACGCCCTTTCTCGTCCTTTCTCACCCTACAGCGCCCTTTCTCGCCCTACAACGCCCTACAATGCCCTTTCTCGCCCCACAAAGCCCTTTCTTGCACTTTCTCGCCCTTTCTCGCCCTACAAAGCCCTTTCTCGCCCTTTCTCTCCCTACATCGCCCTATCTCGCCCTTTCTCGCCCTTTCTAGCCCTACAACGCTCTTTCTCGCCCTTTCTCTCCCTACATTGCCCTTTCTTGTCCTTTCTCGCCCGGTCTCGTCCTTTCTCGCCCTACAAAGCTCTATCTCGCCCTTTCTCGCCCTAAAACGCTCTTTCTCGCCCTTTCTCGCCCTTTCTTGCCCTTTCTCGCCCTAAAACGCTCTTTCTCACCCTTTCTCGCCTTTCTCACCCTTTCTCGCTCTACAACGCACTTTCTCGCCCTTTCTCGCCCTTTCTCGACCTACAGCGCCCTTTCTCGCCCTACAACGCCCTACAATGCCCTTTATCGCCCTACAACGGCCTACAACACCCTAGAACGACTTTACTCGCCCTTTAGCGCGCTTTCTCGCCCTACAACACCCTTTCTCGCCTTACAACGCCCTTTCTCGCCCTACAACACCCTTTCTCACCTTTCTCACCCTTTCTCGCACTGCAGCGCACTTTCTCGCCCTTTCTCGCCCTTTCTCGACCTACAGCGCCTTTTCTCGCCCTACAACGCCTTTTCTCGCCCTAAAACGCACTTTCTCGCCCTACAACGCCCTTCCTCGATCTTTCTCGCCCTACAACGCCCTACAATGTCCTTTATCGCCCTACAACGCCCTACAACGCCCTTTCTCGCTCTTTGGCGCCCTTTCTCGCACTACAACACCCTTTCTTGCCCTACAACGCCCTTTCTCGCCCTTTCTTGCCTTTTCTCGCCCTACAACACCCTTTCTCGCCTTTCTCACCCTTTCTCGCTCTACAGCGCACTTTCTCGCCCTTTCTCGCCCTTTCTCGACCTACAGCGCCCTTTCTCGCCCTACAACGCCCTTTCTCGCCCTACAACACCCTTTCTCGCCTTTCTCACCCTTTCTTGCCCTACAGCGCCCTTTCTCGCCCTTTCTCGCCCTTAAACGCCCTTTCTCGCCCTACAACGCCCTTTCTCGCCCTTTCTCACCCTACAACGCACTTTCTCACCCTTTCTCTCTCTACAACGCCCTACAGCGCCCTACAGCGCCCTTTCTCGCCCTACAACGCCCTACAATGCCCTTTATCGCCCTACAACACCCTACAACGCCCTACAACGCCCTTTTTCGCCCTTTAGCACCCTTTCTCACCCTTTCTCGCCCTTTCTCATCCTACAGCGCCCTACAGCGCCCTTTCTAGCCCTACAACGCCATTTCTCGCACTACAACGACCTTTCTCGCCCTACAATGCCCTTTCTCGCCCTTTCTCGCCCTACAACACCCTTTCTCGCCTTTCTCTCCCTTTCTCGCACTACAGCGCACTTTCTCGCCCTTTCTCAACCTACAGCGCCCTTTCTCGCCCCACAACGCCCTTTCTCAACCTTTCTCGCCCTACAACGCCCTACAATGTCCTTTATCGCCCTACAACGCCCTACAATGCCCTTTATCGCCCTACAACACCCTACAACGCCCTTTCTCGCCCTTTAGCGCCCTTTCTCACCCTTTCTCGCCCTACAACGCCCTTTCTCGCCCTTTCTCGTCCTACAACACCCTTTCTCACCTTTCTCACCCTTTCGCGCCCTACAGCGCCCTTTCTCGCCCTAAACCGCCCTAAAACGCCCTAAAACGCCCTTTTTCGTCCTACATCGCCCTTTCTCGCCCTTTCTCGCCCTACAACGCACTTTCTCGCCCTTTCCCACCCTACAACGCCCTTTCTCGCCCTTTCTCACCCTACAGCGCCCTTTCTCGCCCTACAACGCCCTACAATGCCCTTTCTCGCCCCACAAAGCCCTTTCTTGCACTTTCTCGCCCTTTCTCGCCCTACAAAGCCCTTTCTCGCCCTTTCTCTCCCTACATCGCCCTATCTCGCCCTTTCTCGCCCTTTCTAGCCCTACAACGCCCTACAATGCCCTTTATCGCCCTACAACACCCTACAACGCCCTACAATGCCCTTTTTCGCCCTTTAGCGCCCTTTCTCACCCTTTCTCGCCCTTTCTCATCCTACAGCGCCCTTTCTAGCCCTACAACGCCATTTCTCGCACTACAACGCCCTTTCTCGCCCTACAATGCCCTTTCTCGCCCTTTCTCGCCCTACAACACCCTTTCTCGCCTTTCTCTCCCTTTCTCGCACTACAGCGCACTTTCTCGCCCTTTCTCGACCTACAGCGCCCTTTCTCGCCCCACAACGCCCTTTCTCAACCTTTCTCGCCCTACAATGCCCTACAATGTCCTTTATCGCCCTACAACGCCCTACAATGCCCTTTATCGCCCTACAACACCCTACAACGCCCTTTCTCGCCCTTTAGCGCCCTTTCTCGCCCTACAACGCCCTTTCTCGCCCTTTCTCGTCCTACAACACCCTTTCTCGCCTTTCTCACCCTTTCGCGCCCTACAGCGCCCTTTCTCGCCCTAAACCGCCCTAAACCGCCCTAAAACACCCTTTCTCGTCCTACATCGCCCTTTCTCGCCCTTTCTCGCCCTACAACGCCCTTTCTCGCCCTTTCCCACCCTACAACGCCCTTTCTCGCCCTTTCTCACCCTACAGCACCCTTTCTCGCCCTACAACGCCCTACAATGCCCTTTCTCGCCCCACAAAGCCCTTTCTTGCACTTTCTCGCCCTTTCTCGCCCTACAAAGCCCTTCCTCGCCCTTTCTCTCCCTACATCGCCCTATCTCGCCCTTTCTCGCCCTTTCTAGCACTACAACGCTCTTTCTCGCCCTTTCTCTCCCTACATTGCCCTTTCTTGTCCTTTCTTGCCCGGTCTCGTCCTTTCTCGCCCTACAAAGCTCTATCTCGCCCTTTCTCGCCCTAAAACGCTCTTTCTCGCCCTTTCTCGCCCTTTCTTGCCCTTTCTCGCCCTAAAACGCTCTTTCTCACCCTTTCTCGCCTTTCTCACCCTTTCTCGCTCTACAACGCACTTTCTCGCCCTTTCTCGACCTACAGCGCCCTTTCTCGCCCTACAACGCCCTACAATGCCCTTTATCGCCCTACAACGCCCTACAACACCCTAGAACGCCTTTACTCGCCCTTTAGCGCCCTTTCTCGCCCTACAACACCCTTTCTCGCCTTACAACGCCCTTTCTCGCCCTACAACACCCTTTCTCACCTTTCTCACCCTTTCTCGCACTACAGCGCACTTTCTCGCCCTTTCTCGACCTACAGCGCCTTTTCTCGCCCTACAACGCCTTTTCTCGCCCTAAAACGCACTTTCTCGCCCTACAACGCCCTTCCTCGATGTTTCTCGCCCTACAACGCCCTACAATGTCCTTTATCGCCCTACAACGCCCTACAACGCCCTTTCTCGCCCTTTGGCGCCCTTTCTCGCACTACAACACCCTTTCTTGCCCTACAACGCCCTTTCTCGGCCTTTCTTGCCTTTTCTCGCCCTACAACACCCTTTCTCGCCTTTCTCACCCTTTCTCGCTCTACAGCGCCCTTTCTCGCCCTTTCTCGCCCTTTCTCGACCTACAGCGCCCTTTCTCGCCCTACAACGCCCTTTCTCGCCCTACAACACCCTTTCTCGCCTTTCTCACCCTTTCTTGCCCTACAGCGCCCTTTCTCGCCCTTTCTCGCCCTTAAACGCCCTTTCTCGCCCTACAACGCCCTTTCTCGCCCTTTCTCACCCTACAACGCACTTTCTCACCCTTTCTCTCTCTACAACGCCCTACAGCGCCCTACAGCGCCCTTTCTCGCCCTACAACGCCCTACAATGCCCTTTATCGCCCTACAACACCCTACAACGCCCTACAACGCCCTTTTTCGCCCTTTAGCGCCCTTTCTCACCCTTTCTCGCCCTTTCTCATCCTACAGCGCCCTACAGCGCCCTTTCTAGCCCTACAACGCCATTTCTCGCACTACAACGCCCTTTCTCGCCCTACAATGCCCTTTCTCGCCCTTTCTCGCCCTACAACACCCTTTCTCGCCTTTCTCTCCCTTTCTCGCACTACAGCGCACTTTCTCGCCCTTTCTCGACCTACAGCGCCCTTTCTCGCCCCACAACGCCCTTTCTCAACCTTTCTCGCCCTACAACGCCCTACAATGTCCTTTATCGCCCTACAACGCCCTACAATGCCCTTTATCGCCCTACAACACCCTACAACGCCCTTTCTCGCCCTTTAGCGCCCTTTCTCACCCTTTCTCGCCCTACAACGCCCTTTCTCGCCCTTTCTCGTCCTACAACACCCTTTCTCGCCTTTCTCACCCTTTCGCGCCCTACAGCGCCCTTTCTCGCCCTAAACCGCCCTAAAACGCCCTTTCTCGTCCTACAACGCCCTTTCTCGCCCTTTCCCACCCTACAACGCCCTTTCTCGCCCTTTCTCACCCTACAGCGCCCTTTCTCGCCCTACAACGCCCTACAATGCCCTTTCTCGCCCCACAAAGCCCTTTCTTGCACTTTCTCGCCCTTTCTCGCCCTACAAAGCCCTTTCTCGCCCTTTCTCTCCCTACATCGCCCTATCTCACCCTTTCTCGCCCTTTCTAGCCCTACAACGCTCTTTCTCGCCCTTTCTCTCCCTACATTGCCCTTTCTTGTCCTTTCTCGCCCGGTCTCGTCCTTTCTCGCCCTACAAAGCTCTATCTCGCCCTTTCTCGCCCTAAAACGCTCTTTCTCGCCCTTTCTCGCCCTTTCTTGCCCTTTCTCGCCCTAAAACGCTCTTTCTCACCCTTTCTCGCCTTTCTCACCCTTTCTCGCTCTACAACGCACTTTCTCGCCCTTTCTCGCCCTTTCTCGACCTACAGCGCCCTTTCTCGCCCTACAACGCCCTTTCTCGACGTTTCTCGCCCTACAACACCCTTTCTCGGCTTTCTCACCCTTTCTCGCCCTACAGCGCCCTTTCTCGCCCTTTCTCGCCCTTAAACGCCCTTTCTCGCCCTACAACGCCCTTTCTCCCCCTTTCTCACCCTACAACGCCCTTTCTCTCCCTTTCTCGCCCTTTCTCGCCCTTTCTCGCACTTTCTCGTCCTACAGCGCCCTACAGCGCCCTTTCTCTTCCTTTCTCGCCCTATAACGCCCTTTCTCGCATTTCTCGCCCAACAGCGCCCTTTCTCGCCCTTTCTCGCCCTACAACGCCCTACAATGCCCTTTCTCGCCCTACAACGCCCTACAACACCCTTTCTCGCCCTACAACGCCCTTTCTCGCCCTACAACATCCTTTCTCACCTTTCTCACCCTTTCTCGCACTACAGCGCACTTTCTCGCCCTTTCTCGCCCTACAACGCCTTTTCTCGCCCTAAAACGCACTTTCTCGCCCTACAACGCCCTTTCTTGACCTTTCTCGCCCTACAACGCCCTACAATGTCCTTTATCGCCCTACAACGCCCTACAACGCCCTTTCTCGCCCTTTGGCGCCCTTTCTCGCACTACAACACCCTTTCTCGCCCTTTCTCACCCTACAGCGCCCTTTCTCGCCCTACAACGCCCTACAATGCCCTTTCTCGCCCCACAAAGCCCTTTCTTGCACTTTCACGCCCTTTCTCGCCCTACAAAGCCCTTTCTCGCCCTTTCTCTCCCTACATCGCCCTACAATGTCCTTTATCGCCCTACAACGCCCTACAATGCCCTTTATCGCCCTACAACACCCTACAACGCCCTTTCTCGCCCTTTAGCGCCCTTTCTCACCCTTTCTCGCCCTACAACGCCCTTTCTCGCCCTTTCTCGTCCTACAACACCCTTTCTCGCCTTTCTCACCCTTTCGCGCCCTACAGCGCCCTTTCTCGCCCTAAACCGCCCTAAAACGCCCTTTCTCATCCTACATCGCCCTTTCTCGCCCTTTCTCGCCCTACAACGCCCTTTCTCGCCCTTTCCCACCCTACAACGCCCTTTCTCGCCCTTTCTCACCCTACAGCGCCCTTTCTCGCCCTACAACGCCCTACAATGCCCTTTCTCGCCCCACAAAGCCCTTTCTTGCACTTTCTCGCCCTTTCTCGCCCTACAAAGCCCTTTCTCGCCCTTTCTCTCCCTACATCGCCCTATCTCGCCCTTTCTCGCCCTTTCTAGCCCTACAACGCTCTTTCTCGCCCTTTCTCTCCCTACATTGCCCTTTCTTGTCCTTTCTCGCCCGGTCTCGTCCTTTCTCGCCCTACAAAGCTCTATCTCGCCCTTTCTCGCCCTAAAACGCTCTTTCTCGCCCTTTCTCGCCCTTTCTTGCCCTTTCTCGCCCTAAAACGCTCTTTCTCACCCTTTCTCGCCTTTCTCACCCTTTCTCGCTCTACAACGCACTTTCTCGCCCTTTCTCGCCCTTTCTCGACCTACAGCGCCCTTTCTCGCCCTACAACGCCCTTTCTCGACGTTTCTCGCCCTACAACACCCTTTCTCGGCTTTCTCACCCTTTCTCGCCCTACAGCGCCCTTTCTCGCCCTTAAACGCCCTTTCTCGCCCTACAACGCCCTTTCTCGCCCTTTCTCACCCTACAGCGCCCTTTCTCGCCCTACAACGCCCTACAATGCCCTTTCTCGCCCCACAAAGCCCTTTCTTGCACTTTCTCGCCCTTTCTCGCCCTACAAAGCCCTTTCTCGCCCTTTCTCTCCCTACATCGCCCTATCTCGCCCTTTCTCACCCTTTCTCGCCCTACAACGCCCTTTCTCGCCCTTTCTCGCCCTACAACGCCCTTTCTCGCCCTACAACGCCCTTTCTCGCCCTTTCTCGCCCTTTCTCGCCCTACAACGCCCTTTCTCACCCTACAACGCCCTTTCTCGCCCTACAACGCCCTTTCTCGCCCTTTCTCATCCTACAACGCCCTTTCTCGCCCTTTCTCGCCCTACAATGCCCTTTCTCGCCCTACAACGCCCTTTCTCGCCCTTTCTCGCCCTACAAGGCCCTTTGTCGCCCTACAATGCCCTTTCTCACCCTACAATGCCCCTTCCCGCCATTTCTCGCCCTACAGTGCCCTACAACGCCCTTTCTTGCCATTTCTCGCCCTACAGTGCCCTACAATGCCCTACAATGCCCTTTCTCGCCCTACAACGCTCTTTCTCGCCATTTCTCGCCCTACAGTGCCCTACAACGCCCTACAATGCCCTTTCTCGCCCTACAACGCCCTTTCTCGCCCTTTCTCGCCCTACAGTGCCCTTTCTCACCCTTTCTCGCGCTACAACGCCCTTTCTCGCCCTTTCTCACCCTTTCTCGCCCTACAACGCCCTTTCTCGCCCTTTCTCGCCCTACAATGCCCTTTCTCGCCCTACAACGCCCTTTCTCGCCCTACAACGCCCTTTCTCACCCTTTCTCGCCCTTTCTCGCCCTTTCTCGCCCTACAACGCCATACAACGCCCTTTCTCGCCCTACAACGCCCTTTCTCGCCCTACAACGCCCTTTCTCGCCCTACAACGCCCTACAGTGCCCTAAAACGCCCGTTCTCGCCCTTTCTCGCCCTACAACGCCCTTTCTCGCCCTACAACGCATTTTCTCGCCCTACAACGCCCTTTCTCGCATTTCTCGCCCAACAGCGCCCTTTCTCGCCCTTTCTCGCCCTACAACGCCCTACAATGCCCTTTCTCGCCCTACAACGCCCTACAACACCCTTTCTCGCCCTACAACGCCCTTTCTCGCCCTACAACATCCTTTCTCACCTTTCTCACCCTTTCTCGCACTACAGCGCACTTTCTCGCCCTTTCTCGCCCTACAACGCCTTTTCTCGCCCTAAAACGCACTTTCTCGCCCTACAACGCCCTTTCTCGACCTTTCTCGCCCTACAACGCCCTACAATGTCCTTTATCGCCCTACAACGCCCTACAACGCCCTTTCTCGCCCTTTGGCGCCCTTTCTCGCACTACAACACCCTTTCTCGCCCTTTCTCGCCCTACAACGCCCTACAATGCCCTTTCTCGCCCCACAAAGCCCTTTCTTGCACTTTCTCGCCCTTTCTCGCCCTACAAAGCCCTTTCTCGCCCTTTCTCTCCCTACATCGCCCTACAATGTCCTTTATCGCCCTACAACGCCCTACAATGCCCTTTATCGCCCTACAACACCCTACAACGCCCTTTCTCGCCCTTTAGCGCCCTTTCTCACCCTTTCTCGCCCTACAACGCCCTTTCTCGCCCTTTCTCGTCCTACAACACCCTTTCTCGCCTTTCTCACCCTTTCGCGCCCTACAGCGCCCTTTCTCGCCCTAAACCGCCCTAAAACGCCCTTTCTCGTCCTACATCGCCCTTTCTCGCCCTTTCTCGCCCTACAACGCCCTTTCTCGCCCTTTCCCACCCTACAACGCCCTTTCCCGCCCTTTCTCACCCTACAGCGCCCTTTCTCGCCCTACAACGCCCTACAATGCCCTTTCTCGCCCCACAAAGCCCTTTCTTGCACTTTCTCGCCCTTTCTCGCCCTACAAAGCCCTTTCTCGCCCTTTCTCTCCCTACATCGCCCTATCTCGCCCTTTCTCGCCCTTTCTAGCCCTACAACGCTCTTTCTCGCCCTTTCTCTCCCTACATTGCCCTTTCTTGTCCTTTCTCGCCCGGTCTCGTCCTTTCTCGCCCTACAAAGCTCTATCTCGCCCTTTCTCGCCCTAAAACGCTCTTTCTCGCCCTTTCTCGCCCTTTCTTGCCCTTTCTCGCCCTAAAACGCTCTTTCTCACCCTTTCTCGCCTTTCTCACCCTTTCTCGCTCTACAACGCACTTTCTCGCCCTTTCTCGCCCTTTCTCGACCTACAGCGCCCTTTCTCGCCCTACAACGCCCTTTCTCGACGTTTCTCGCCCTACAACACCCTTTCTCGGCTTTCTCACCCTTTCTCGCCCTACAGCGCCCTTTCTCGCCCTTTCTCGCCCTTAAACGCCCTTTCTCGCCCTACAACGCCCTTTCTCGCTCTTTCTCACCCTACAGCGCCCTTTCTCGCCCTACAACGCCCTACAATGCCCTTTCTCGCCCCACAAAGCCCTTTCTTGCACTTTCTCGCCCTTTCTCGCCCTACAAAGCCCTTTCTCGCCCTTTCTCTCCCTACATCGCCCTATCTCGCCCTTTCTCACCCTTTCTCGCCCTACAACGCCCTTTCTCGCCCTTTCTCGCCCTACAACGCCCTTTCTCGCCCTACAACGCCCTTTCTCGCCCTTTCTCGCCCTTTCTCGCCCTACAACGCCCTACAACGCCCTTTCTCACCCTACAACGCCCTTTCTCGCCCTACAACGCCCTTTCTCGCCCTTTCTCATCCTACAACGCCCTTTCTCGCCCTTTCTCGCCCTACAATGCCCTTTCTCGCCCTACAACGCCCTTTCTCGCCCTTTCTCGCCCTACAAGGCCCTTTGTCGCCCTACAATGCCCTTTCTCACCCTACAATGCCCCTTCCCGCCATTTCTCGCCCTACAGTGCCCTACAACGCCCTTTCTTGCCATTTCTCGCCCTACAGTGCCCTACAATGCCCTACAATGCCCTTTCTCGCCCTACAACGCTCTTTCTCGCCATTTCTCGCCCTACAGTGCCCTACAACGCCCTACAATGCCCTTTCTCGCCCTACAACGCCCTTTCTCGCCCTTTCTCGCCCTACAGTGCCCTTTCTCACCCTTTCTCGCGCTACAACGCCCTTTCTTGCCCTTTCTCACCCTTTCTCGCCCTACAACGCCCTTTCTCGCCCTTTCTCGCCCTACAATGCCCTTTCTCGCCCTACAACGCCCTTTCTCGCCCTACAACGCCGTTTCTCACCCTTTCTCGCCCTTTCTCGCCCTTTCTCGCCCTTTCTCGCCCTACAACGCCATACAACGCCCTTTCTCGCCCTACAACGCCCTTTCTCGCCCTACAACGCCCTTTCTCGCCCTACAACGCCCTACAGTGCCCTACAATGCCCTACAACGCCCGTTCTCGCCTTTTCTCGCCCTACAACGCCCTTTCTCGCCCTACAACGCATTTTCTCGCCCTACAACGCCCTTTCTCGCCCTACAACGCATTTTCTCGCCCTTTCTCGCCCTACAACGCCCTACAACGCCCTTTCTCACCCTACAATGCCCTTTCTCGCCCTACAACGCCCTACAACGCCCTTTCTCGCCCTACAACGCCCTTTCTCGCCATTTTTCGCCCTACAAGGCCCTTTCTCGCCCTACAACGCCCTTTCTCGCCCTTTCTCGCCCAACAACGCCCTTTCTCGCCCTTTCTCGCCCTACAACGCCCTTTCTCGCCCTTTCTCGCCCTTTCTCGCCATACAACGCCCTTTCTTGCCCTACAACGCCCTTTCTCGCCCTTTCTCGCCCTTTCTCGCCCTTTCTCGCCCTACAACGCCCTTTCTCGCCCTACAATGCCCTTTCTCGCCCTTTCTCGCCCTACAACGCCCTTTCTCGCCCTACAGTGCCCTACAACGCCCTACAACTCCCTTTCTCGCCATTTCTCACCCTACAACGCCCTTTCTCGCCCTACAGTGCCCTACAACGCCCTACAACTCCCTTTCTCGCCATTTCTCGCCCTACAACGCCCTACAACGCCCTACAGTGCCTTACAGCGACCTTTCTCGCCCTTTCTCGCGCTACAACGCCCTTTCTCGCCCTTTCTCACCCTACAACGCCCTACAACGCCCTTTCTCACCATTTTTCGCCCTACAACGCCCTTTCTCGCCCTTTATCACGCTACAACGACCTTTCTCGCCCTTTCTCACCCTTTTTCGCCCTACAACGCCCTTTCTCGCCCTACAACGCCCTACAACGCCCTTTCTCGCCCTACAAAGCCCTTTCTTGCCATTTCTCGCCCTACAGTGCCCTACAACGCCCTACAATGCCCTTTCTCGCCCTACAATGCCCTTTCTCGCCATTTCTCGCACTACAGTGCCCTTTCTCGCCATTTCTCGCCCTACAGTGCCCTACAACGCCCTACAATGCCCTTTCTCGCCCTACAACGCTCTTTCTCGCACTTTCACGCCCTACAATGCCCTTTCTCGCCCTTTCTCGCGCTACAACGCCCTTTCTCGCCCTTTCTCACCCTTTCTCGCCCTACAACGCCCTTTCTCGCCCTTTCTCGCCCTTTCTCGCCCTAGAACGCCCTTTCTCGCCCTTTCTCGCCCTACAACGCCCTTTCTCGCCCTACAACGCCCTTTCTCGCCCTACAATGCCCTACAACGCCCTACAACGCCCTTTCTCGCCCTACAACGCCCTTTCTCGCCCTACAACGCCATAGAACGCCCTTTCTCGCCCTATAACGCCCCTTTCTCGCCCTACAACGCCCTTTCTCACCCTACAATGCCCTACAACGCCCTGCAGTGCCCTACAACGCCCTACAACGCCCTTTCTCACCCTACAACGCCCTTTCTCGCCCTTTCTCGCCCTACAACGCCCTTTCTCGCCCTACAACGCCCTTTCTCGCCCTTTCTCGCCCTACAACGCCCTTTCTCGCCCTACAACGCCCTTTCTCGCACTTTCTCGCTCTTTCTCGCCCTACAACGCCCTTTCTCGCCCTACAACGCCCTTTCTCGCACTTTCTCGCTCTTTCTCGCCCTAAAACGCTCTTTCTCGCCCTTTCTCGCCCTTTCTTGCCCTTTCTCGCCCTAAAACGCTCTTTCTCACCCTTTCTCGCCTTTCTCACCCTTTCTCGCTCTACAACGCACTTTCTCGCCCTTTCTCGCCCTTTCTCGACCTACAGCGCCCTTTCTCGCCCTACAACGCCCTTTCTCGACGTTTCTCGCCCTACAACACCCTTTCTCGGCTTTCTCACCCTTTCTCGCCCTACAGCGCCCTTTCTCGCCCTTTCTCGCCCTTAAACGCCCTTTCTCGCCCTACAACGCCCTTTCTCGCCCTTTCTCACCCTACAACGCACTTTCTCACCCTTTCTCTCTCTACAACGCCCTACAGCGCCCTACAGCGCCCTTTCTCGCCCTACAACGCCCTACAATGCCCTTTATCGCCCTACAACACCCTACAACGCCCTACAACGCCCTTTTTCGCCCTTTAGCGCCCTTTCTCACCCTTTCTCGCCCTTTCTCATCCTACAGCGCCCTACAGCGCCCTTTCTAGCCCTACAACGCCATTTCTCGCACTACAACGCCCTTTCTCGCCCTACAATGCCCTTTCTCGCCCTTTCTCGCCCTACAACACCCTTTCTCGCCTTTCTCTCCCTTTCTCGCACTACAGCGCACTTTCTCGCCCTTTCTCGACCTACAGCGCCCTTTCTCGCCCCACAACGCCCTTTCTCAACCTTTCTCGCCCTACAACGCCCTACAATGTCCTTTATCGCCCTACAACGCCCTACAATGCCCTTTATCGCCCTACAACACCCTACAACGCCCTTTCTCGCCCTTTAGCGCCCTTTCTCACCCTTTCTCGCCCTACAACGCCCTTTCTCGCCCTTTCTCGTCCTACAACACCCTTTCTCGCCTTTCTCACCCTTTCGCGCCCTACAGCGCCCTTTCTCGCCCTAAACCGCCCTAAAACGCCCTTTCTCGTCCTACATCGCCCTTTCTCGCCCTACAACGCCCTTTCTCGCCCTTTCCCACCCTACAACGCCCTTTCTCGCCCTTTCTCACCCTACAGCGCCCTTTCTCGCCCTACAACGCCCTACAATGCCCTTTCTCGCCCCACAAAGCCCTTTCTTGCACTTTCTCGCCCTTTCTCGCCCTACAAAGCCCTTTCTCGCCCTTTCTCTCCCTACATCGCCCTATCTCGCCCTTTCTCGCCCTTTCTAGCCCTACAACGCTCTTTCTCGCCCTTTCTCTCCCTACATTGCCCTTTCTTGTCCTTTCTCGCCCGGTCTCGTCCTTTCTCGCCCTACAAAGCTCTATCTCGCCCTTTCTCGCCCTAAAACGCTCTTTCTCGCCCTTTCTCGCCCTTTCTTGCCCTTTCTCGCCCTAAAACGCTCTTTCTCACCCTTTCTCGCTCTACAACGCACTTTCTCGCCCTTTCTCGCCCTTTCTCGACCTACAGCGCCCTTTCTCGCCCTACAACGCCCTTTCTCGACGTTTCTCGCCCTACAACACCCTTTCTCGGCTTTCTCACCCTTTCTCGCCCTACAGCGCCCTTTCTCGCCCTTTCTCGCCCTTAAACGCCCTTTCTCGCCCTACAACGCCCTTTCTCCCCCTTTCTCACCCTACAACGCCGTTTCTCACCCTTTCTCGCCCTTTCTCGCACTTTCTCGTCCTACAGCGCCCTACAGCGCCCTTTCTCTTCCTTTCTCGCCCTATAACGCCCTTTCTCGCATTTCTCGCCCAACAGCGCCCTTTCTCGCCCTTTCGCGCCCTACAACGCCCTACAATGCCCTTTCTCGCCCTACAACGCCCTACAACACCCTTTCTCGCCCTACAACGCCCTTTCTCGCCCTACAACATCCTTTCTCACCTTTCTCACCCTTTCTCGCCCTACAACGCCTTTTCTCGCCCTAAAACGCACTTTCTCGCCCTACAACGCCCTTTCTCGACCTTTCTCGCCCTACAACGCCCTACAATGTCCTTTATCGCCCTACAACGCCCTACAACGCCCTTTCTCGCCCTTTGGCGCCCTTTCTCGCACTACAACACCCTTTCTCGCCCTTTCTCACCCTACAGCGCCCTTTCTCGCCCTACAACGCCCTACAATGCCCTTTCTCGCCCCACAAAGCCCTTTCTTGCACTTTCTCGCCCTTTCTCGCCCTACAAAGCCCTTTCTCGCCCTTTCTCTCCCTACATCGCCCTATCTCGCCCTTTCTCGCCCTTTCTAGCCCTACAACGCTCTTTCTCGCCCTTTCTCTCCCTACATTGCCCTTTCTTGTCCTTTCTCGCCCGGTCTCGTCCTTTCTCGCCCTACAAAGCTCTATCTCGCCCTTTCTCGCCCTAAAACGCTCTTTCTCGCCCTTTCTCGCCCTTTCTTGCCCTTTCTCGCCCTAAAATGCTCTTTCTCACCCTTTCTCGCCTTTCTCACCCTTTCTCGCTCTACAACGCACTTTCTCGCCCTTTCTCGCCCTTTCTCGACCTACAGCGCCCTTTCTCGCCCTACAACGCCCTTTCTCGCCGTTTCTCGCCCTACAACACCCTTTCTCGGCTTTCTCACCCTTTCTCGCCCTACAGCGCCCTTTCTCGCCCTTTCTCGCCCTTAAACGCCCTTTCTCGCCCTACAACGCCCTTTCTCCCCCTTTCTCACCCTACAACGCACTTTCTCACCCTTTCTCTCTCTACAACGCCCTACAGCGCCCTACAGCGCCCTTTCTCGCCCTACAACGCCCTACAATGCCCTTTATCGCCCTACAACACCCTACAACGCCCTACAACACCCTTTTTCGCCCTTTAGCGCCCTTTCTCACCCTTTCTCGCCCTTTCTCATCCTACAGCGCCCTTTCTAGCCCTACAACGCCATTTCTCGCACTACAACGCCCTTTCTCGCCCTACAATGCCCTTTCTCGCCCTTTCTCGCCCTACAACACCCTTTCTCGCCTTTCTCTCCCTTTCTCGCACTACAGCGCACTTTCTCGCCCTTTCTCGACCTACAGCGCCCTTTCTCGCCCCACAACGCCCTTTCTCAACCTTTCTCGCCCTACAATGCCCTACAATGTCCTTTATCGCCCTACAACGCCCTACAATGCCCTTTATCGCCCTACAACACCCTACAACGCCCTTTCTCGCCCTTTAGCGCCCTTTCTCGCCCTACAACGCCCTTTCTCGCCCTTTCTCGTCCTACAACACCCTTTCTCGCCTTTCTCACCCTTTCGCGCCCTACAGCGCCCTTTCTCGCCCTAAACCGCCCTAAACCGCCCTAAAACGCCCTTTCTCGTCCTACATCGCCCTTTCTCGCCCTTTCTCGCCCTACAACGCCCTTTCTCGCCCTTTCCCACCCTACAACGCCCTTTCTCGCCCTTTCTCACCCTACAGCGCCCTTTCTCGCCCTACAACGCCCTACAATGCCCTTTCTCACCCTACAACGCCCTTTCTCGCACTTTCTCGCTCTTTCTCGCCCTAAAACGCTCTTTCTCGCCCTTTCTCGCCCTTTCTTGCCCTTTCTCGCCCTAAAACGCTCTTTCTCACCCTTTCTCGCCTTTCTCACCCTTTCTCGCTCTACAACGCACTTTCTCGCCCTTTCTCGCCCTTTCTCGACCTACAGTGCCCTTTCTCGCCCTACAACGCCCTTTCTCGACGTTTCTCGCCCTACAACACCCTTTCTCGGCTTTCTCACCCTTTCTCGCCCTACAGCGCCCTTTCTCGCCCTTTCTCGCCCTTAAACGCCCTTTCTCGCCCTACAACGCCCTTTCTCGCCCTTTCTCACCCTACAACGCACTTTCTCACCCTTTCTCTCTCTACAACGCCCTACAGCGCCCTACAGCGCCCTTTCTCGCCCTACAACGCCCTACAATGCCCTTTATCGCCCTACAACACCCTACAACGCCCTACAACGCCCTTTTTCGCCCTTTAGCGCCCTTTCTCACCCTTTCTCGCCCTTTCCCACCCTACAACGCCCTTTCTCGCCCTTTCTCACCCTACAGCGCCCTTTCTCGCCCTACAACGCCCTACAATGCCCTTTCTCGCCCCACAAAGCCCTTTCTTGCACTTTCTCGCCCTTTCTCGCCCTACAAAGCCCTTTCTCGCCCTTTCTCTCCCTACATCGCCCTATCTCGCCCTTTCTCGCCCTTTCTCGCCCTTTCTAGCCCTACAACGCTCTTTCTCGCCCTTTCTCTCCCTACATTGCCCTTTCTTGTCCTTTCTCGCCCGGTCTCGTCCTTTCTCGCCCTACAAAGCTCTATCTCGCCCTTTCTCGCCCTAAAACGCTCTTTCTCTCCCTTTCTCGCCCTTTCTTGCCCTTTCTCGCCCTAAAATGCTCTTTCTCACCCTTTCTCGCCTTTCTCACCCTTTCTCGCTCTACAACGCACTTTCTCGCCCTTTCTCGCCCTTTCTCGACCTACAGCGCCCTTTCTCGCCCTACAACGCCCTTTCTCGCCGTTTCTCGCCCTACAACACCCTTTCTCGGCTTTCTCACCCTTTCTCGCCCTACAGCGCCCTTTCTCGCCCTTTCTCGCCCTTAAACGCCCTTTCTCGCCCTACAACGCCCTTTCTCCCCCTTTCTCACCCTACAACGCACTTTCTCACCCTTTCTCTCTCTACAACGCCCTACAGCGCCCTACAGCGCCCTTTCTCGCCCTACAACGCCCTACAATGCCCTTTATCGCCCTACAACACCCTACAACGCCCTACAACGCCCTTTTTCGCCCTTTAGCGCCCTTTCTCACCCTTTCTCGCCCTTTCTCATCCTACAGCGCCCTTTCTAGCCCTACAACGCCATTTCTCGCACTACAACGCCCTTTCTCGCCCTACAATGCCCTTTCTCGCACTTTCTCGCCCTACAACACCCTTTCTCGCCTTTCTCTCCCTTTCTCGCACTACAGCGCACTTTCTCGCCCTTTCTCGACCTACAGCGCCCTTTCTCGCCCCACAACGCCCTTTCTCAACCTTTCTCGCCCTACAATGCCCTACAATGTCCTTTATCGCCCTACAACGCCCTACAATGCCCTTTATCGCCCTACAACACCCTACAACGCCCTTTCTCGCCCTTTAGCGCCCTTTCTCGCCCTACAACGCCCTTTCTCGCCCTTTCTCGTCCTACAACACCCTTTCTCGCCTTTCTCACCCTTTCGCGCCCTACAGCGCCCTTTCTCGCCCTAAACCGCCCTAAACCGCCCTAAAACGCCCTTTCTCGTCCTACATCGCCCTTTCTCGCCCTTTCTCGCCCTACAACGCCCTTTCTCGCCCTTTCCCACCCTACAACGCCCTTTCTCGCCCTTTCTCACCCTACAGCGCCCTTTCTCGCCCTACAACGCCCTACAATGCCCTTTCTCGCCCTACAACGCCCTTTCTCGCACTTTCTCGCTCTTTCTCGCCCTAAAACGCTCTTTCTCGCCCTTTCTCGCCCTTTCTTGCCCTTTCTCGCCCTAAAACGCTCTTTCTCACCCTTTCTCGCCTTTCTCACCCTTTCTCGCTCTACAACGCACTTTCTCGCCCTTTCTCGCCCTTTCTCGACCTACAGCGCCCTTTCTCGCCCTACAACGCCCTTTCTCGACGTTTCTCGCCCTACAACACCCTTTCTCGGCTTTCTCACCCTTTCTCGCCCTACAGCGCCCTTTCTCGCCCTTTCTCGCCCTTAAACGCCCTTTCTCGCCCTACAACGCCCTTTCTCACCCTTTCTCACCCTACAACGCACTTTCTCACCCTTTCTCTCTCTACAACGCCCTACAGCGCCCTACAGCGCCCTTTCTCGCCCTACAACGCCCTACAATGCCCTTTATCGCCCTACAACACCCTACAACGCCCTACAACGCCCTTTTTCGCCCTTTAGCGCCCTTTCTCACCCTTTCTCGCCCTTTCCCACCCTACAACGCCCTTTCTCGCCCTTTCTCACCCTACAGCGCCCTTTCTCGCCCTACAACGCCCTACAATGCCCTTTCTCGCCCCACAAAGCCCTTTCTTGCACTTTCTCGCCCTTTCTCGCCCTACAAAGCCCTTTCTCGCCCTTTCTCTCCCTACATCGCCCTATCTCGCCCTTTCTCGCCCTTTCTAGCCCTACAACGCTCTTTCTCGCCCTTTCTCTCCCTACATTGCCCTTTCTTGTCCTTTCTCGCCCGGTCTCGTCCTTTCTCGCCCTACAAAGCTCTATCTCGCCCTTTCTCGCCCTAAAACGCTCTTTCTCGCCCTTTCTCGCCCTTTCTTGCCCTTTCTCGCCCTAAAACGCTCTTTCTCACCCTTTCTCGCCTTTCTCACCCTTTCTCGCTCTACAACGCACTTTCTCGCCCTTTCTCGCCCTTTCTCGACCTACAGCGCCCTTTCTCGCCCTACAACGCCCTTTCTCGACGTTTCTCGCCCTACAACACCCTTTCTCGGCTTTCTCACCCTTTCTCGCCCTACAGCGCCCTTTCTCGCCCTTTCTCGCCCTTAAACGCACTTTCTCGCCCTACAACGCCCTTTCTCCCCCTTTCTCACCCTACAACGCCCTTTCTCACCCTTTCTCGCCCTTTCTCGCACTTTCTCGTCCTACAGCGCCCTACAGCGCCCTTTCTCTTCCTTTCTCGCCCTATAACGCCCTTTCTCGCATTTCTCGCCCAACAGCGCCCTTTCTCGCCCTTTCTCGCCCTACAACGCCCTACAATGCCCTTTCTCGCCCTACAACGCCCTACAACACCCTTTCTCGCCCTACAACGCCCTTTCTCGCCCTACAACATCCTTTCTCACCTTTCTCACCCTTTCTCGCACTACAGCGCACTTTCTCGCCCTTTCTCGCCCTACAACGCCTTTTCTCGCCCTAAAACGCACTTTCTCGCCCTACAACGCCCTTTCTCGACCTTTCTCGCCCTACAACGCCCTACAATGTCCTTTATCGCCCTACAACGCCCTACAACGCCCTTTCTCGCCCTTTGGCGCCCTTTCTCGCACTACAACACCCTTTCTCGCCCTTTCTCACCCTACAGCACCCTTTCTCGCCCTACAACGCCCTACAATGCCCTTTCTCGCCCTACAAAGCCCTTTCTCGCCCTTTCTCTCCCTACATCGCCCTATCTCGCCCTTTCTCGCCCTTTCTAGCCCTACAACGCTCTTTCTCGCCCTTTCTCTCCCTACATTGCCCTTTCTTGTCCTTTCTCGCCCGGTCTCGTCCTTTCTCGCCCTACAAAGCTCTATCTCGCCCTTTCTCGCCCTAAAACGCTCTTTCTCGCCCTTTCTCGCCCTTTCTTGCCCTTTCTCGCCCTAAAATGCTCTTTCTCACCCTTTCTCGCCTTTCTCACCCTTTCTCGCTCTACAACGCACTTTCTCGCCCTTTCTCGCCCTTTCTCGACCTACAGCGCCCTTTCTCGCCCTACAACGCCCTTTCTCGCCGTTTCTCGCCCTACAACACCCTTTCTCGGCTTTCTCACCCTTTCTCGCCCTACAGCGCCCTTTCTCGCCCTTTCTCGCCCTTAAACGCCCTTTCTCGCCCTACAACGCCCTTTCTCACCCTACAACGCACTTTCTCACCCTTTCTCTCTCTACAACGCCCTACAGCGCCCTACAGCGCCCTTTCTCGCCCTACAACGCCCTACAATGCCCTTTATCGCCCTACAACACCCTACAACGCCCTACAACGCCCTTTTTCGCCCTCTAGAGCCCTTTCTCACCCTTTCTCGACCTTTCTCATCCTACAGCGCCCTTTCTAGCCCTACAACGCCATTTCTCGCACTACAACGCCCTTTCTCGCCCTACAATGCCCTTTCTCGCCCTTTCTCGCCCTACAACACCCTTTCTCGCCTTTCTCTCCCTTTCTCGCACTACAGCGCACTTTCTCGCCATTTCTCGACCTACAGCGCCCTTTCTCGCCCCACAACGCCCTTTCTCAACCTTTCTCGCCCTACAATGCCCTACAATGTCCTTTATCGCCCTACAACGCCCTACAATGCCCTTTATCGCCCTACAACACCCTACAACGCCCTTTCTCGCCCTTTAGCGCCCTTTCTCGCCCTACAACGCCCTTTCTCGCCCTTTCTCGTCCTACAACACCCTTTCTCGCCTTTCTCACCCTTTCGCGCCCTACAGCGCCCTTTCTCGCC
This sequence comes from Phyllobates terribilis, assembly GCF_046119375.1. Classification (NCBI taxonomy): domain Eukaryota; kingdom Metazoa; phylum Chordata; class Amphibia; order Anura; family Dendrobatidae; genus Phyllobates; species Phyllobates terribilis. The sequence continues at coordinate 84,781 of NW_027364027.1, read as the reverse complement.
CTAAACCGCCCTAAACCGCCCTAAAACGCCCTTTCTCGTCCTACATCGCCCTTTCTCGCCCTTTCTCGCCCTACAACGCCCTTTCTCGCCCTTTCCCACCCTACAACGCCCTTTCTCGCCCTTTCTCACCCTACAGCGCCCTTTCTCGCCCTACAACGCCCTACAATGCCCTTTCTCGCCCCACAAAGCCCTTTCTTGCACTTTCTCGCCCTTTCTCGCCCTACAAAGCCCTTTCTCGCCCTTTCTCTCCCTACATCGCCCTATCTCGCCCTTTTCTCGCCCTTTCTAGCCCTACAACGCTCTTTCTCGCCCTTTCTCTCCCTACATTGCCCTTTCTTGTCCTTTCTTGCCCAGTCTCGTCCTTTCTCGCCCTACAAAGCTCTATCTCGCCCTTTCTCGCCCTAAAACGCTCTTTCTCGCCCTTTCTCGCCCTTTCTTGCCCTTTCTCGCCCTAAAACGCTCTTTCTCACCCTTTCTCGCCTTTCTCACCCTTTCTCGCTCTACAACGCACTTTCTCGCCCTTTCTCGCCCTTTCTCGACCTACAGCGCCCTTTCTCGCCCTACAACGCCCTTTCTCGCCGTTTCTCGCCCTACAACACCCTTTCTCGGCTTTCTCACCCTTTCTCGCCCTTTAGCGCCCTTTCTCGCCCTTTCTCGCCCTTAAACGCCCTTAAACGCCCTTTCTCGCCCTACAACGCCCTTTCTCCCCCTTTCTCACCCTACAACGCACTTTCTCACCCTTTCTCTCTCTACAACGCCCTACAGCGCCCTACAGCGCCCTTTCTCGCCCTACAACGCCCTACAATGCCCTTTATCGCCCTACAACACCCTACAACGCCCTACAACGCCCTTTTTCGCCCTTTAGCACCCTTTCTCACCCTTTCTCGACCTTTCTCATCCTACAGCGCCCTTTCTAGCCCTACAACGCCATTTCTCGTACTAAAACGCCCTTTCTCGCCCTACAATGCCCTTTCTCACCCTACAACACCCTTTCTCGCCTTTCTCTCCCTTTCTCGCACTACAGCGCACTTTCTCGCCCTTTCTCGTCCTACAGCGCCCTTTCTCGCCCCACAACGCCCTTTCTCAACCTTTCTCGCCCTACAACGCCCTACAATGTCCTTTATCGCCCTACAACGCCCTACAATGCCCTTTATCGCCCTACAACACCCTACAACGCCCTTTCTCGCCCTTTAGCGCCCTTTCTCGCCCTACAACGCCCTTTCTCGCCCTTTCTCGTCCTACAACACCCTTTCTCGCCTTTCTCACCCTTTCGCGCCCTACAGCGCCCTTTCTCGCCCTAAACCGCCCTAAACCGCCCTAAAACGCCCTTTCTCGTCCTACATCGCCCTTTCTCACCCTTTCTCGCCCTACAACGCCCTTTCTCGCCCTTTCCCACCCTACAACGCCCTTTCTCGCCCTTTCTCACCCTACAGCGCCCTTTCTCGCCCTACAACGCCCTACAATGCCCTTTCTCGCCCCACAAAGCCCTTTCTTGCACTTTCTCGCCCTTTCTTGCCCTACAAAGCCCTTTCTCGCCCTTTCTCTCCCTACATCGCCCTATCTCGCCCTTTCTCGCCCTTTCTAGCCCTACAACGCTCTTTCTCGCCCTTTCTCTCCCTACATTGCCCTTTCTTGTCCTTTCTCGCCCGGTCTCGTCCTTTTTTCGCCCTACAAAGCTCTATCTCGCCCTTTCTCGCCCTAAAACGCTCTTTCTCGCCCTTTCTCGCCCTTTCTTGCCCTTTCTCGCCCTAAAACGCTCTTTCTCACCCTTTCTCGCCTTTCTCACCCTTTCTCGCTCTACAACGCACTTTCTCGCCCTTTCTCGACCTACAGCGCCCTTTCTCGCCCTACAACGCCCTACAATGCCCTTTATCGCCCTACAACGCCCTACAACACCCTTTCTCGCCTTACAACGCCCTTTCTCGCCCTACAACACTCTTTCTCACCTTTCTCACCCTTTCTCGCACTACAGCGCACTTTCTCGCCCTTTCTCGCCCTTTCTCGACCTACAGCGCCTTTTCTCGCCCTACAACGCCTTTTCTCGCCCTAAAACGCACTTTCTCGCCCTACAACGCCCTTCCTCGATGTTTCTCGCCCTACAACGCCCTACAATGTCCTTTATCGCCCTACAACGCCCTACAACGCCCTTTCTCGCCCTTTGGCGCCCTTTCTCGCACTACAACACCCTTTCTTGCCCTACAACGCCCTTTCTCGCCCTTTCTTGCCTTTTCTCGCCCTACAACACCCTTTCTCGCCTTTCTCACCGTTTCTCGCTCTACAGCGCCCTTTCTCGCCCTTTCTCGCCCTTTCTCGACCTACAGCGCCCTTTCTCGCCCTACAACGCCCTTTCTCGCCCTACAACACCCTTTCTCGCCTTTCTCACCCTTTCTTGCCCTACAGCGCCCTTTCCCGCCCTTTCTCGCCCTTAAACGCCCTTTCTCGCCCTACAACGCCCTTTCTCGCCCTTTCTCACCCTACAACGCACTTTCTCACCCTTTCTCTCTCTACAACGCCCTACAGCGCCCTACAGCGCCCTTTCTCGCCCTACAACGCCCTACAATGCCCTTTATCGCCCTACAACACCCTACAACGCCCTACAACGCCCTTTTTCGCCCTTTAGCGCCCTTTCTCACCCTTTCTCGCCCTTTCTCATCCTACAGCGCCCTACAGCGCCCTTTCTAGCCCTACAACGCCATTTCTCGCACTACAACGCCCTTTCTCGCCCTACAATGCCCTTTCTCGCCCTTTCTCGCCCTACAACACCCTTTCTCGCCTTTCTCTCCCTTTCTCGCACTACAGCGCACTTTCTCGCCCTTTCTCGACCTACAGCGCCCTTTCTCGCCCCACAACGCCCTTTCTCAACCTTTCTCGCCCTACAACGCCCTACAATGTCCTTTATCGCCCTACAACGCCCTACAATGCCCTTTATCGCCCTACAACACCCTACAACGCCCTTTCTCGCCCTTTAGCGCCCTTTCTCACCCTTTCTCGCCCTACAACGCCCTTTCTCGCCCTTTCTCGTCCTACAACACCCTTTCTCGCCTTTCTCACCCTTTCGCGCCCTACAGCGCCCTTTCTCGCCCTAAACCGCCCTAAAACGCCCTTTCTCGTCCTACATCGCCCTTTCTCGCCCTTTCTCGCCCTACAACGCCCTTTCTCGCCCTTTCCCACCCTACAACGCCCTTTCTCGCCCTTTCTCACCCTACAGCGCCCTTTCTCGCCCTACAACGCCCTACAATGCCCTTTCTCGCCCCACAAAGCCCTTTCTTGCACTTTCTCGCCCTTTCTCGCCCTACAAAGCCCTTTCTCGCCCTTTCTCTCCCTACATCGCCCTATCTCGCCCTTTCTCGCCCTTTCTAGCCCTACAACGCTCTTTCTCGCCCTTTCTCTCCCTACATTGCCCTTTCTTGTCCTTTCTCGCCCGGTCTCGTCCTTTCTCGCCCTACAAAGCTCTATCTCGCCCTTTCTCGCCCTAAAACGCTCTTTCTCGCCCTTTCTCGCCCTTTCTTGCCCTTTATCGCCCTAAAACGCTCTTTCTCACCCTTTCTCACCCTTTCTCGCCTTTCTCACCCTTTCTCGCTCTACAACGCACTTTCTCGCCCTTTCTCGCCCTTTCTCGACCTACAGCGCCCTTTCTCGCCCTACAACGCCCTTTCTCGACGTTTCTCGCCCTACAACACCCTTTCTCGGCTTTCTCACCCTTTCTCGCCCTACAGCGCCCTTTCTCGCCCTTTCTCGCCCTTAAACGCCCTTTCTCGCCCTACAACGCCCTTTCTCCCCCTTTCTCACCCTACAACGCCCTTTCTCACCCTTTCTCGCCCTTTCTCGCACTTTCTCGTCCTACAGCGCCCTACAGCGCCCTTTCTCTTCCTTTCTCGCCCTATAACGCCCTTTCTCGCATTTCTCGCCCTACAGCGCCCTTTCTCGCCCTTTCTCGCCCTACAACGCCCTACAATGCCCTTTCTCGCCCTACAACGCCCTACAACACCCTTTCTCGCCCTACAACGCCCTTTCTCGCCCTACAACATCCTTTCTCACCTTTCTCACCCTTTCTCGCACTACAGCGCACTTTCTCGCCCTTTCTCGCCCTACAACGCCTTTTCTCGCCCTAAAACGCACTTTCTCGCCCTACAACGCCCTTTCTCGACCTTTCTCGCCCTACAACGCCCTACAATGTCCTTTATCGCACTACAACGCCCTACAACGCCCTTTCTCGCCCTTTGGCGCCCTTTCTCGCACTACAACACCCTTTCTCGCCCTACAACGCCCTTTCTCGCCCTTTCTTGCCTTTTCTCGCCCTACAACACCCTTTCTCGCCTTTCTCACCCTTTCTTGCTCTACAGCGCACTTTCTCGCCCTTTCTCGACCTACAGCGCCCTTTCTCGCCCTACAACACCCTTTTTCGCCTTTCTCACCCTTTCTCGCCCTACAGCGCCCTTTCTCGCCCTTTTTCGCTCTTAAACGCCCTTTCTCGCCCTACAACGCCCTTTCTCACCCCTTTCTCACCCTACAACGCCCTTTCTCACCCTTTCTCGCCCTTTCTCGTCCTACAGCACCCTACAGCGCCCTTTCTCTTCCTTTCTCGCCCTATAACGCCCTTTCCCGCCCTTTCTCGCCCTACAGCACCCTTTCTCGCCCTACAACGCCCTACAATGCCCTTTATCGCCCTACAACGCCCTACAACGCCTTTACTCGCCCTTTAGCGCCCTTTCTCACCCTACAACACCCTTTCTCGCCCTACAACACCCTTTCTCACCTTTCTCACCCTTTCTCGCACTACAGCGCACTTTCTCGCACTTTCTCGCCCTACAACGCCCTTTCTCGACCTTTCTCGCCCTACAACGCCCTACAATGTCCTTTATCGCCCTACAACGCCCTTTATCGCCCTTTCTTGCCTTTTCTCGCCCTACAACACCTTTTCTCGCCTTTCTCACCCTTTCTCGCTCTACAGCGCACTTTCTCGCCCTTTCTCGCCCTTTCTCGACCTACAGCACCCTTTCTCGCCCTACAACGCCCTTTCTCGCCCTTTCTCGCCCTACAACACCCTTTCTCGCCTTTCTCACCCTTTCTTGCCCTACAGCGCCCTTTCTCGCCCTTTCTCGCCCTTAAACGCCCTTTCTCGCCCTACAACGCCCTTTCTCGCCCTTTCTCACCCTACAATGCCCTTTCTCACCCTTTCTCGCCCTACAACGCCCTTTCTCGCCCTTTCTCATCCTACAGCGCCCTACAGCGCCCTTTCTACCCCTACAACGCCATTTCTCGCACTAAAACGCCCTTTCTCGCCCTACAATGCCCTTTCTCGCCCTTTCTCGCCCTACAACACCCTTTCTCGCCTTTCTCTCCCTTTCTCGCACTACAGCGCACTTTTTCGCCCTTTCTCGACCTACAGCGTCTTTTCTCGCCCTACAACGCCCTTTCTCGCCCTAAAACGCCCTTTCTCGCCCCACAACGCCCTTTCTCAACCTTTCTCGCCCTACAACGCCCTACAATGTCCTTTATCGCCCTACAACGCCCTACAACGCCCTACAACGCCCTTTCTCGCCCTTTAGCGCCCTTTCTCGCCCTACAACACCCTTTCTCGCCCTACAACGCCCTTTCTCGCCCTTTCTTGCCCTTTCTCGCCCTACAACACCCTTTCTCGCCTTTCTCACCCTTTCTCGCTCTCCAGCGCACTTTCTCGCCCTTTCTCGCCCTACAACGCCCTTTCTCGCCCTTTCTCTCCCTACAACGCCCTTTCTCGCCCTTTCTCGCCCTACAGCGCCATTTCTCGCCCTACAACGCCCTACAATGCCCTTTATCGCCCTACAACACCCTACAACGCCCTTTCTCGCCCTTTAGCGCCCTTTCTCACCCTTTCTCGCCCTACAACGCCCTTTCTCGCCCTTTCTCATCCTACAACACCCTTTCTCGCCTTTCTCACCCTTTCGCGCCCTACAGCGCCCTTTCTCGCCCTTTCTCGCCCTAAACCGCCCTAAAACGCCCTTTCTCGTCCTACGTCGCCCTTTCTCGCCCTTTCTCGCCCTACAACGCCCTTTCTCGCCCTTTCCCACCCTACAACGCCCTTTCTCGCCCTTTCTCGCCCTACAGCGCCCTTTCTCGCCCTATAACGCCCTACAATGCCCTTTCTCGCCCTACAACGCCCTTTCTTGCACTTTCTCGCCCTTTCTCGCCCTACAATGCTCTTTCTCGCCATTTCTTAACCTACAACGCCCTACAACGCCCTACAGCGCCCTTTCTCGCCCTACAACGCCCTTTCTCGCCTTAGAACGCCCTACAACACCCTACAACGCCTTTACTCGCCCTTTAGCGCCCTTTCTCGCCCTACAACACCCTTTCTCGCCCTACAACACCCTTTCTCACCTTTCTCACCCTTTCTCGCACTACAGCGCACTTTCTCGCCCTTTCTCGCCCTACAACGGCTTTTCTCGCCCTAAAACGCACTTTCTCGCCCTACAACGCCCTTTCTCGACCTTTCTCGCCCTACAACGCCCTACAATGTCCTTTATCGCCCTACAACGTCCTTTATCGCCCTTTGGCGCCCTTTCTCGCACTACAACACCCTTTCTCGCCCTACAACGGCCTTTCTCGCCCTTTCTTGCCTTTTCTCGCCCTACAACACCTTTTCTCGCCTTTCTCACCCTTTCTCGCTCTACAGCGCACTTTCTCGCCCTTTCTCGCCCTTTCTCGACCTACAGCACCCTTTCTCGCCCTACAACGCCCTTTCTCACCCCTTTCTCACCCTACAACGCCCTTTCTCACCCTTTCTCGCCCTTTCTCGTCCTACAGCACCCTACAGCGCCCTTTCTCTTCCTTTCTCGCCGAATAACGCCCTTTCCCGCCCTTTCTCGCCCTACAGCACCCTTTCTCGCCCTACAACGCCCTACAATGCCCTTTATCGCCCTACAACGCCCTACAACACCCTACAACGCCTTTACTCGCCCTTTAGCGCCCTTTCTCGCCCTACAACACCCTTTCTCGCCCTACAACACCCTTTCTCACCTTTCTCACCCTTTCTCGCACTACAGCGCACTTTCTCGCACTTTCTCGCCCTACAACGCCCTTTCTCGACCTTTCTCGCCCTACAACGCCCTACAATGTCCTTTATCGCCCTACAACGCCCTTTATCGCCCTTTGGCGCCCTTTCTCGCACTACAACACCCTTTCTCGCCCTATAACGCCCTTTCTCGCCCTTTCTTGCCTTTTCTCGCCCTACAACACCTTTTCTCGCCTTTCTCACCCTTTCTCGCTCTACAGCGCACTTTCTCGCCCTTTCTCGCCCTTTCTCGACCTACAGCACCCTTTCTCGCCCTACAACGCCCTTTCTCGCCCTTTCTCGCCCTACAACACCCTTTCTCGCCTTTCTCACCCTTTCTTGCCCTACAGCGCCCTTTCTCGCCCTTTCTCGCCCTTAAACGCCCTTTCTCGCCCTACAACGCCCTTTCTCGCCCTTTCTCACCCTACAATGCCCTTTCTCACCCTTTCTCGCCCTACAACGCCCTTTCTCGCCCTACAGCGCCCTTTCTCGCCCTACAACGCCCTACAATGCCATTTATTGCCCTACAACACCCTACAAAGCCCTACAACGCCCTTTTTCGCCCTTTAGCGCCCCTTCTCACCCTTTCTCGCCCTACAACGCCCTTTCTCGCCCTTTCTCATCCTACAGCGCCCTACAGCGCCCTTTCTAGCCCTACAACTCCATTTCTCGCACTACAACGCCCTTTCTCGCCCTACAATGCCCTTTCTCGCCCTTTCTCGCCCTACAACACCCTTTCTCGCCTTTCTCTCCCTTTCTCGCACTACAGCGCACTTTTTCGCCCTTTCTCGACCTACAGCGTCTTTTCTCGCCCTACAACGCCCTTTCTCGCCCTAAAACGCCCTTTCTCGCCCCACAACGCCCTTTGTCAACCTTTCTCGCCCTACAACGCCCTACAATGTCCTTTATCGCCCTACAACGCCCTACAATGCCCTACAACACCCTTTCTCGCCCTTTAGCGCCCTTTCTCGCCCTACAACACCCTTTCTCGCCCTACAACGCCCTTTCTCGCCCTTTCTTGCCCTTTCTCGCCCTACAACACCCTTTCTCGCCTTTCTCACCCTTTCTCGCTCTCCAGCGCACTTTCTCGCCCTTTCTCGCCCTACAACGCCCTTTCTCGCCCTTTCTCACCCTACAACGCCCTTTCTCGCCCTTTCTCGCCCTACAGCGCCATTTCTCGCCCTACAACGCCCTACAATGCCCTTTATCGCCCTACAACACCCTACAACGCCCTTTCTCGCCCTTTAGCGCCCTTTCTCACCCTTTCTCGCCCTACAACGCCCTTTCTCGCCCTTTCTCGTCCTACAACACCCTTTCTCGCCTTTCTCACCCTTTCGCGCCCTACAGCGCCCTTTCTCGCCCTTTCTCGCCCTACAACGCCCTTTCTCGCCCTTTCCCACCCTACAACGCCCTTTCTCGCCCTTTCTCGCCCTACAATGCTCTTTCTCGCCATTTCTTAACCTACAACGCCCTACAACGCCCTACAGCGCCCTTTCTCGCCCTACAACGCCCTTTCTCGCCTTAGAACGCCCTACAACACCCTACAACGCCTTTACTCGCCCTTTAGCGCCCTTTCTCGCCCTACAACACCCTTTCTCGCCCTACAACACCCTTTCTCACCTTTCTCACCCTTTCTCGCACTACAGCGCACTTTCTCGCCCTTTCTCGCCCTACAACGGCTTTTCTCGCCCTAAAACGCACTTTCTCGCCCTACAACGCCCTTTCTCGACCTTTCTCGCCCTACAACGCCCTACAATGTCCTTTATCGCCCTACAACGCCCTTTATCGCCCTTTGGCGCCCTTTCTCGCACTACAACACCCTTTCTCGCCCTACAACGCCCTTTCTCGCCCTTTCTTGCCTTTTCTCGCCCTACAACGCCCTTTCTCGCCCTTTCTCACCCTACAATGCCCTTTCTCACCCTTTCTCGCCCTACAACGCCCTTTCTCGCCCTACAGCACCCTTTCTCGCCCTACAACGCCCTACAATGCCCTTTATTGCCCTACAACACCCTACAACGCCCTACAACGCCCTTTTTCGCCCTTTAGCGCCCTTTCTCACCCTTTCTCGCCCTACAACGCCCTTTCTCGCCCTTTCTCATCCTACAGCGCCCTACAGCGCCCTTTCTAGCCCTACAACGCCATTTCTCGCACTACAACGCCCTTTCTCGCCCTACAATGCCCTTTCTCGCCCTTTCTCGCCCTACAACACCCTTTCTCGCCTTTCTCTCCCTTTCTCGCACTACAGCGCACTTTTTCGCCCTTTCTCGACCTACAGCGTCTTTTCTCGCCCTACAACGCCCTTTCTCGCCCTGAAACGCCCTTTCTCGCCCCACAACGCCCTTTCTCAACCTTTCTCGCCCTACAACGCCCTACAATGTCCTTTATCGCCCTACAACGCCCTACAACGCCCTACAACGCCCTTTCTCGCCCTTAAGCGCCCTTTCTCGCCCTACAACACCCTTTCTCGCCCTACAACGCCCTTTCTCGCCCTTTCTTGCCCTTTCTCGCCCTACAACACCCTTTCTCGCCTTTCTCACCCTTTCTCGCTCTCCAGCGCACTTTCTCGCCCTTTCTCGCCCTACAACGCCCTTTCTCGCCCTTTCTCACCCTACAACGCCCTTTCTCGCCCTTTCTCGCCCTACAGCGCCATTTCTCGCCCTACAACGCCCTACAATGCCCTTTATCGCCCTACAACACCCTACAACGCCCTTTCTCGCCCTTTAGCGCCCTTTCTCACCCTTTCTCGCCCTACAACGCCCTTTCTCGCCCTTTCTCGTCCTACAACACCCTTTCTCGCCTTTCTCACCCTTTCGCGCCCTACAGCGCCCTTTCTCACCCTAAACCGCCCTAAACCGCCCTAAAACGCCCTTTCTCGTCCTACATCGCCCTTTCTCGCCCTTTCTCGCCCTACAACGCCCTTTCTCGCCCTTTCCCACCCTACAACGCCCTTTCTCGCCCTACAGCGCCCTACAGCGCCCTTTCTTGCACTTTCTCGCCCTTTCTCGCCCTACAATGCTCTTTCTCGCCATTTCTTAACCTACAACGCCCTACAACGCCCTACAGCGCCCTTTCTCGCCCTACAACGCCCTTTCTCGCCTTAGAACGCCCTACAACACCCTACAACGCCTTTACTCGCCCTTTAGCGCCCTTTCTCGCCCTACAACACCCTTTCTCGCCCTACAACACCCTTTCTCACCTTTCTCACCCTTTCTCGCACTACAGCGCACTTTCTCGCCCTTTCTCGCCCTACAACGGCTTTTCTCGCCCTAAAACGCACTTTCTCGCCCTACAACGCCCTTTCTCGACCTTTCTCGCCCTACAACGCCCTACAATGTCCTTTATCGCCCTACAACGCCCTTTATCACCCTTTGGCACCCTTTCTCGCACTACAACACCCTTTCTCGCCCTACAACGCCCTTTCTCGCCCTTTCTTGCCTTTTCTCGCCCTACAACACCTTTTCTCGCCTTTCTCACCCTTTCTCGCTCTACAGCGCACTTTCTCGCCCTTTCTCGCCCTTTCTCGACCTACAGCACCCTTTCTCGCCCTACAACGCCCTTTCTCGCCCTTTCTCGCCCTACAACACCCTTTCTCGCCTTTCTCACCCTTTCTTGCCCTACAGCGCCCTTTCTCGCCCTTTCTCGCCCTTAAACGCCCTTTCTCGCCCTACAACGCCCTTTCTCGCCCTTTCTCACCCTACAATGCCCTTTCTCACCCTTTCTCGCCCTACAACGCCCTTTCTCGCTCTACAGCGCCCTTTCTCGCCCTACAACGCCCTACAATGCCCTTTATTGCCCTACAACACCCTACAACGCCCTACAACGCCCTTTTTCGCCCTTTAGCACCCTTTCTCACCCTTTCTCGCCCTACAACGCCCTTTCTCGCCCTTTCTCATCCTACAGCGCCCTACAGCGCCCTTTCTAGCCCTACAACGCCATTTCTCGCACTACAACGCCCTTTCTCGCCCTACAATGCCCTTTCTCGCCCTTTCTCGCCCTACAACACCCTTTCTCGCCTTTCTCTCCCTTTCTCGCACTACAGCGCACTTTTTCGCCCTTTCTCGACCTACAGCGTCTTTTCTCGCCCTACAACGCCCTTTCTCGCCCTAAAACGCCCTTTCTCGCCCCACAACGCCCTTTCTCAACCTTTCTCGCCCTACAACGCCCTACAATGTCCTTTATCGCCCTACAACGCCCTACAACGCCCTACAACGCCTTTTCTCGCCCTTTAGCGCCCTTTCTCGCCCTACAACACCCTTTCTCGCCCTACAACGCCCTTTCTCGCCCTTTCTTGCCCTTTCTCGCCCTACAACACCCTTTCTCGCCTTTCTCACCCTTTCTCGCTCTCCAGCGCACTTTCTCGCCCTTTCTCGCCCTACAACGCCCTTTCTCGCCCTTTCTCACCCTACAACGCCCTTTCTCGCCCTACAGCACCATTTCTCGCCTTACAACGCCCTACAATGCCCTTTATCGCCCTACAACACCCTACAACGCCCTTTCTCGCCCTTTAGCGCCCTTTCTCACCCTTTCTCGCCCTACAACGCCCTTTCTCGCCCTTTCTCGTCCTACAATACCCTTTCTCTCCTTTCTCACCCTTTCTCGCCCTACAGCGCCCTTTCTCGCCCTAAACCGCCCTAAACCGCCCTAAAACGCCCTTTCTCGCCCTACATCGCCCTTTCTCGCCCTTTCTCGCCCTACAACGCCCTTTCTCGCCCTTTCCCACCCTACAACGCCCTTTCTCGCCCTTTCTCGCCCTACAGCGCCCTTTCTCGCCCTATAACGCCCTACAATGCCCTTTCTCGCCCTACAACGCCCTTTCTTGCACTTTCTCGCCCTTTCTCGCCCTACAATGCTCTTTCTCGCCATTTTTTAACCTACAACGCCCTACAACGCCCTACAGCGCCCTTTCTCGCCCTACAACGCCCTTTCTCGCCTTAGAACGCCCTTTCTCGCCCTTTCTCGCCCTACAACACCCTTTCTCGCCCTTTCTCGCCCTACAACGCCCTTTCTTGCACTTCCTCGCCCTTTCTCGCCCTACAATGCTCTTTCTCGCCATTTCTTAACCTACAACGCCCTACAACGCCCTACAGCGCCCTTTCTCGCCCTACAACGCCCTTTCTCGCCTTAGAACGCCCTACAACACCCTACAACGCCTTTACTCGCCCTTTAGCGCCCTTTCTCGCCCTACAACACCCTTTCTCGCCCTACAACACCCTTTCTCACCTTTCTCACCCTTTCTCGCACTACAGCGCACTTTCTCGCCCTTTCTCGCCCTACAACGGCTTTTCTCGCCCTAAAACGCACTTTCTCGCCCTTTCTCACCCTACAATGCCCTTTCTAACCCTTTCTCGCCCTACAACGCCCTTTCTCGCTCTACAGCGCCCTTTCTCGCCCTACAACGCCCTACAATGCCCTTTATTGCCCTACAACACCCTACAACGCCCTACAACGCCCTTTTTCGCCCTTTAGCGCCCTTTCTCACCCTTTCTCGCCCTACAACGCCCTTTCTCGCCCTTTCTCATCCTACAGCGCCCTACAGCGCCCTTTCTAGCCCTACAACGCCATTTCTCGCACTACAACGCCCTTTCTCGCCCTACAATGCCCTTTCTCGCCCTTTCTCGCCCTACAACACCCTTTCTCGCCTTTCTCTCCCTTTCTCGCACTACAGCGCACTTTTTCGCCCTTTCTCGACCTACAGCGTCTTTTCTCGCCCTACAACGCCCTTTCTCGCCCTAAAACGCCCTTTCTCGCCCCACAACGCCCTTTCTCAACCTTTCTCGCCCTACAACGCCCTACAATGTCCTTTATCGCCCTACAACGCCCTACAACGCCCTACAACGCCTTTTCTCGCCCTTTAGCGCCCTTTCTCGCCCTACAACACCCTTTCTCACCCTACAACGCCCTTTCTCGCCCTTTCTTGCCCTTTCTCGCCCTACAACACCCTTTCTCGCCTTTCTCACCCTTTCTCGCTCTCCAGCGCACTTTCTCGCCCTTTCTCGCCCTACAACGCCCTTTCTCGCCCTTTCTCACCCTACAACGCCCTTTCTCGCCCTACAGCACCATTTCTCGCCTTACAACGCCCTACAATGCCCTTTATCGCCCTACAACACCCTACAACGCCCTTTCTCGCCCTTTAGCGCCCTTTCTCACCCTTTCTCGCCCTACAACGCCCTTTCTCGCCCTTTCTCGTCCTACAATACCCTTTCTCTCCTTTCTCACCCTTTCTCGCCCTACAGCGCCCTTTCTCGCCCTAAACCGCCCTAAACCGCCCTAAAACGCCCTTTCTCGCCCTACATCGCCCTTTCTCGCCCTTTCTCGCCCTACAACGCCCTTTCTCGCCCTTTCCCACCCTACAACGCCCTTTCTCGCCCTTTCTCGCCCTACAGCGCCCTTTCTCGCCCTATAACGCCCTACAATGCCCTTTCTCGCCCTACAACGCCCTTTCTTGCACTTTCTCGCCCTTTCTCGCCCTACAATGCTCTTTCTCGCCATTTCTTAACCTACAACGCCCTACAACGCCCTACAGCGCCCTTTCTCGCCCTACAACGCCCTTTCTCGCCTTAGAACGCCCTTTCTCGCCCTTTCTCGCCCTACAACACCCTTTCTCGCCCTTTCTCGCCCTACAACGCCCTTTCTTGCACTTTCTCGCCCTTTCTCGCCCTACAATGCTCTTTCTCGCCATTTCTTAACCTACAACGCCCTACAACGCCCTACAGCGCCCTTTCTCGCCCTACAACGCCCTTTCTCGCCTTAGAACGCCCTACAACACCCTACAACGCCTTTACTCGCCCTTTAGCGCCCTTTCTCGCCCTACAACACCCTTTCTCGCCCTACAACACCCTTTCTCACCTTTCTCACCCTTTCTCGCACTACAGCGCACTTTCTCGCCCTTTCTCGCCCTACAACGGCTTTTCTCGCCCTAAAACGCACTTTCTCGCCCTACAACGCCCTTTCTCGACCTTTCTCGCCCTACAACGCCCTACAATGTCCTTTATCGCCCTACAACGCCCTTTATCGCCCTTTGGCGCCCTTTCTCGCACTACAACACCCTTTCTCGCCCTACAACGGCCTTTCTCGCCCTTTCTTGCCTTTTCTCGCCCTACAACACCTTTTCTCGCCTTTCTCACCCTTTCTCGCTCTACAGCGCACTTTCTCGCCCTTTCTCGCCCTTTCTCGACCTACAGCACCCTTTCTCGCCCTACAACGCCCTTTCTCACCCCTTTCTCACCCTACAACGCCCTTTCTCACCCTTTCTCGCCCTTTCTCGTCCTACAGCACCCTACAGCGCCCTTTCTCTTCCTTTCTCGCCCTATAACGCCCTTTCCCGCCCTTTCTCGCCCTACAGCACCCTTTCTCGCCCTACAACGCCCTACAATGCCCTTTATCGCCCTACAACGCCCTACAACACCCTACAACGCCTTTACTCGCCCTTTAGCGCCCTTTCTCGCCCTACAACACCCTTTCTCGCCCTACAACACCCTTTCTCACCTTTGTCACCCTTTCTCGCACTACAGCGCACTTTCTCGCACTTTCTCGCCCTACAACGCCCTTTCTCGACCTTTCTCGCCCTACAACGCCCTACAATGTCCTTTATCGCCCTACAACGCCCTTTATCGCCCTTTGGCGCCCTTTCTCGCACTACAACACCCTTTCTCGCCCTACAACGCCCTTTCTCGCCCTTTCTTGCCTTTTCTCGCCCTACAACACCTTTTCTCGCCTTTCTCACCCTTTCTCGCTCTACAGCGCACTTTCTCGCCCTTTCTCGCCCTTTCTCGACCTACAGCACCCTTTCTCGCCCTACAACGCCCTTTCTCGCCCTTTCTCGCCCTACAACACCCTTTCTCGCCTTTCTCACCCTTTCTTGCCCTACAGCGCCCTTTCTCGCCCTTTCTCGCCCTTAAACGCCCTTTCTCGCCCTACAACGCCCTTTCTCGCCCTTTCTCACCCTACAATGCCCTTTCTCACCCTTTCTCGCCCTACAACGCCCTTTCTCGCCCTACAGCGCCCTTTCTCGCCCTACAACGCCCTACAATGCCCTTTATTGCCCTACAACACCCTACAACGCCCTACAACGCCCTTTTTCGCCCTTTAGCGCCCCTTCTCACCCTTTCTCGCCCTACAACGCCCTTTCTCGCCCTTTCTCATCCTACAGCGCCCTACAGCGCCCTTTCTAGCCCTACAACGCCATTTCTCGCACTACAACGCCCTTTCTCGCCCTACAATGCCCTTTCTCGCCCTTTCTCGCCCTACAACACCCTTTCTCGCCTTTCTCTCCCTTTCTCGCACTACAGCGCACTTTTTCGCCCTTTCTCGACCTACAGCGTCTTTTCTCGCCCTACAACGCCCTTTCTCGCCCTAAAACGCCCTTTCTCGCCCCACAACGCCCTTTGTCAACCATTCTCGCCCTACAACGCCCTACAATGTCCTTTATCGCCCTACAACGCCCTACAATGCCCTACAACACCCTTTCTCGCCCTTTAGCGCCCTTTCTCGCCCTACAACACCCTTTCTCGCCCTACAACGCCCTTTCTCGCCCTTTCTTGCCCTTTCTCGCCCTACAACACCCTTTCTCGCCTTTCTCACCCTTTCTCGCTCTCCAGCGCACTTTCTCGCCCTTTCTCGCCCTACAACGCCCTTTCTCGCCCTTTCTCACCCTACAACGCCCTTTCTCGCCCTTTCTCGCCGTACAGCGCCATTTCTCGCCCTACAACGCCCTACAATGCCCTTTATCGCCCTACAACACCCTACAACGCCCTTTCTCGCCCTTTAGCGCCCTTTCTCACCCTTTCTCGCCCTACAACGCCCTTTCTCGCCCTTTCTCGTCCTACAACACCCTTTCTCGCCTTTCTCACCCTTTCGCGCCCTACAGCGCCCTTTCTCGCCCTTTCTCGCCCTAAACCTCCCTAAAACGCCCTTTCTCGTCCTACATCGCCCTTTCTCGCCCTTTCTCGCCCTACAACGCCCTTTCTCGCCCTTTCCCACCCTACAACGCCCTTTCTCGCCCTTTCTCGCCCTACAATGCTCTTTCTCGCCATTTCTTAACCTACAACGCCCTACAACGCCCTACAGCACCCTTTCTCGCCCTACAACGCCCTTTCTCGCCTTAGAACGCCCTACAACACCCTACAACGCCTTTACTCGCCCTTTAGCGCCCTTTCTCGCCCTACAACACCCTTTCTCGCCCTACAACACCCTTTCTCACCTTTCTCACCCTTTCTCGCACTACAGCGCACTTTCTCGCCCTTTCTCGCCCTACAACGGCTTTTCTCGCCCTAAAACGCACTTTCTCGCCCTACAACGCCCTTTCTCGACCTTTCTCGCCCTACAACGCCCTACAATGTCCTTTATCACCCTACAACGCCCTTTATCGCCCTTTGGCGCCCTTTCTCGCACTACAACACCCTTTCTCGCCCTACAACGCCCTTTCTCGCCCTTTCTTGCCTTTTCTCGCCCTACAACGCCCTTTCTCGCCCTTTCTCACCCTACAATGCCCTTTCTCACCCTTTCTCGCCCTACAACGCCCTTTCTCGCCCTACAGCACCCTTTCTCGCCCTACAACGCCCTACAATGCCCTTTATTGCCCTACAACACCCTACAACGCCCTACAACGCCCTTTTTCGCCCTTTAGCGAACTTTCTCACCCTTTCTCGTCCTACAACGCCCTTTCTCGCCCTTTCTCATCCTACAGCACCCTACAGCGCCCTTTCTAGCCCTACAACGCCATTTCTCGCACTACAACGCCCTTTCTCGCCCTACAATGCCCTTTCTCGCCCTTTCTCGCCCTACAACACCCTTTCTCGCCTTTCTCTCCCTTTCTCGCACTACATCGCACTTTTTCGCCCTTTCTCGACCTACAGCGTCTTTTCTCGCCCTACAACGCCCTTTCTCGCCCTAAAACGCCCTTTCTCGCCCCACAACGCCCTTTCTCAACCTTTCTCGCCCTACAACGCCCTACAATGTCCTTTATCGCCCTACAACGCCCTACAACGCCCTACAACGCCCTTTCTCGCCCTTTAGCGCCCTTTCTCGCCCTACAACACCCTTTCTCGCCCTACAACGCCCTTTCTCGCCCTTTAGCGCCCTTTCTCGCCCTACAACACCATTTCTCGCCTTTCTCACCCTTTCTCGCTCTCCAGCGCACTTTCTCGCCCTTTCTCGCCCTACAACGCCCTTTCTCGCCCTTTCTCACCCTACAACGCCCTTTCTCGCCCTTTCTCGCCCTACAGCGCCATTTCTCGCCCTACAACGCCCTACAATGCCCTTTATCGCCCTACAACACCCTACAACGCCCTTTCTCGCCCTTTAGCGCCCTTTCTCACCCTTTCTCGCCCTACAACGCCCTTTCTCGCCCTTTCTCGTCCTACAACACCCTTTCTCGCCTTTCTCACCCTTTCGCGCCCTACAGCGCCCTTTCTCGCCCTAAACCGCCCTAAACCGCCCTAAAACGCCCTTTCTCGTCCTACATCGCCCTTTCTCGCCCTTTCTCGCCCTACAACGCCCTTTCTCGCCCTTTCCCACCCTACAACGCCCTTTCTCGCCCTTTCTCGCCCTACAGCGCCCTTTCTTGCACTTTCTCGCCCTTTCTCGCCCTACAATGCTCTTTCTCGCCATTTCTTAACCTACAACGCCCTACAACGCCCTACAGCGCCCTTTCTCGCCCTACAACGCCCTTTCTCGCCTTAGAACGCCCTACAACACCCTACAACGCCTTTACTCGCCCTTTAGCGCCCTTTCTCGCCCTACAACACCCTTTCTCGCCCTACAACACCCTTTCTCACCTTTCTCACCCTTTCTCGCACTACAGCGCACTTTCTGGCCCTTTCTCGCCCTACAACGGCTTTTCTCGCCCTAAAACGCACTTTCTCGCCCTACAACGCCCTTTCTCGACCTTTCTCGCCCTACAACGCCCTACAATGTCCTTTATCGCCCTACAACGCCCTTTATCACCCTTTGGCGCCCTTTCTCGCACTACAACACCCTTTCTCGCCCTACAACGCCCTTTCTCGCCCTTTCTTGCCTTTTCTCGCCCTACAACACCTTTTCTCGCCTTTCTCACCCTTTCTCGCTCTACAGCGCACTTTCTCGCCCTTTCTCGCCCTTTCTCGACCTACAGCACCCTTTCTCGCCCTACAACGCCCTTTCTCGCCCTTTCTCGCCCTACAACACCCTTTCTCGCCTTTCTCACCCTTTCTTGCCCTACAGCGCCCTTTCTCGCCCTTAAACGCCCTTTCTCGCACTACAACGCCCTTTCTCGCCCTACAACGCCCTTTCTCGCCCTTTCTCACCCTACAATGCCCTTTCTCACCCTTTCTCGCCCTACAACGCCCTTTCTCGCTCTACAGCGCCCTTTCTCGCCCTACAACGCCCTACAATGCCCTTTATTGCCCTACAACACCCTACAACGCCCTACAACGCCCTTTTTCGCCCTTTAGCGCCCTTTCTCACCCTTTCTCGCCCTACAACGCCCTTTCTCGCCCTTTCTCATCCTACAGCGCCCTACAGCGCCCTTTCTAGCCCTACAACGCCATTTCTCGCACTACAACGCCCTTTCTCGCCCTACAACACCCTTTCTCGCCTTTCTCTCCCTTTCTCGCACTACAGCGCACTTTTTCGCCCTTTCTCGATCTACAGCGTCTTTTCTCGCCCTACAACGCCCTTTCTCGCCCTAAAACGCCCTTTCTCGCCCCACAACGCCCTTTCTCAACCTTTCTCGCCCTACAACGACCTACAATGTCCTTTATCGCCCTACAACGCCCTACAACGCCCTACAACGCCTTTTCTCGCCCTTTAGCGCCCTTTCTCGCCCTACAACACCCTTTCTCGCCCTACAACGCCCTTTCTCGCCCTTTCTTGCCCTTTCTCGCCCTACAACACCCTTTCTCGCCTTTCTCACCCTTTCTCGCTCTCCAGCGCACTTTCTCGCCCTTTCTCGCCCTACAACGCCCTTTCTCGCCCTTTCTCACCCTACAACGCCCTTTCTCGCCCTACAGCGCCATTTCTCGCCCTACAACGCCCTACAATGCCCTTTATCGCCCTACAACACCCTACAACGCCCTTTCTCGCCCTTTAGCGCCCTTTCTCACCCTTTCTCGCCCTACAACGCCCTTTCTCGCCCTTTCTCGTCCTACAATACCCTTTCTCTCCTTTCTCACCCTTTCTCGCCCTACAGCGCCCTTTCTCGCCCTAAACCGCCCTAAACCGCCCTAAAACGCCCTTTCTCGCCCTACATCGCCCTTTCTCGCCCTTTCTCGCCCTACAACGCCCTTTCTCGCCCTTTCCCACCCTACAACGCCCTTTCTCGCCCTTTCTCGCCCTACAGCGCCCTTTCTCGCCCTATAACGCCCTACAATGCCCTTTCTCGCCCTACAACGCCCTTTCTTGCACTTTCTCGCCCTTTCTCGCCCTACAATGCTCTTTCTCGCCATTTCTTAACCTACAACGCCCTACAACGCCCTACAGCGCCCTTTCTCGCCCTACAACGCCCTTTCTCGCCTTAGAACGCCCTTTCTCGCCCTTTCTCGCCCTACAACACCCTTTCTCGCCCTTTCTCGCCCTACAACGCCCTTTCTTGCACTTTCTCGCCCTTTCTCGCCCTACAATGCTCTTTCTCGCCATTTCTTAACCTACAACGCCCTACAACGCCCTACAGCGCCCTTTCTCGCCCTACAACGCCCTTTCTCGCCCTAGAACGCCCTTTCTCGCCCTACAACACCCTTTCTCGCCCTTTCTCGCCCTACAACGCCCTTTCTTGCACTTTCTCGCCCTTTCTCGCCCTTTCTCTCCCTACATCGCACTATCTCGCCCTTTCTCGCCCTTTCTAGCCCTACAACACTCTTTCTCGCCCTTTCTCTCCCTACATTGCCCTTTCTCGTCCTTTCTCGCCCGGTCTCGTCCTTTCTCGCCCTACAAAGCTCTATCTCGCCCTTTCTCGCCCTTTCTTGCCTTTTGTCGCCCAACAACACCCTTTCTCGCCTTTCTCACCCTTTCTCGCTCTCCAGCGCACTTTCTCGCCCTTTCTCGCCCTACAACGCCCTTTCTCGCCCTTTCTCACCCTACAACGCCCTTTCTCACCCTTTCTCGCCCTACAACGCCCTTTCTCACCCTTTCTCGCCCTACAGCGCTATTTCTCGCCCTACAACGCCCTACAATGCCCTTTATCGCCCTACAACACCCTACAACGCCCTTTCTCGCCCTTTAGCGCCCTTTCTCACCCTTTCTCGCCCTACAACGCCATTTCTCGCCCTTTCTCGTCCTACAACACCCTTTCTCGCCTTTCTCACCCTTTCGCGCCCTACAGCGCCCTTTCTCGCCCTTTCTCGCCCTAAACCGCCCTAAAACGCCCTTTCTCGTCCTACATCGCCCTTTCTCGCCCTACAACGCCCTTTCTCGCCCTTTCCCACCCTACAACGCCCTTTCTCGCCCTTTCTCGCCCTACAGCGCCCTACAACGCCCTACAACGCCCTACAATGCACTTTCTCGCCCCACAAAGCCCTTTCTTGCACTTTCTCGCCCTTTCTCGCCCTACAAAGCCCTATCTCGCCCTTTCTCTCCCTTTCTAGCCCTACAACGCTCTTTCTCGCCCTTTCTCTCCCTACATTGCCCTTTCTCGTCCTTTCTCGCCCGGTCTCGTCCTTTCTCGCCCTACAAAGCTCTATCTCGCCCTTTCTCGCCCTAAAACGCTCTTTCTCGCCCTTTCTCGCCCTTTCTTGCCCTTTCTCGCCCAACAACACCCTTTCTCGCCTTTCTCACCCTTTCTCGCTCTACAGCGCACTTTCTCACCCTTTCTCGCCCTTTCTCGACCTACAGCGCCCTTTCTAGCCCTACAACGCCCTTTCTCGCCGTTTCTCGCCCTACAACACCCTTTATCGCCTTTCTCACCCTTTCTCGCCCTACAGCGCCCTTTCTCGCCCTTAAACGCCCTTTCTCGCCCTACAACGCCCTTTCTCCCCCTTTCTCGCCCTACAACGCCCTTTCTCGCCTTAGAACGCCCTTTCTCGCCCTACAACACCCTTTCTCGCCCTTTCTCGCCCTACAACGCCCTTTCTTGCACTTTCTCGCCCTACAATGCTCTTTCTCGCCATTTCTTAACCTACAACGCCCTACAACGCCCTACAGCGCCCTTTCTCGCCCTACAACGCCCTTTCTCGCCCTAGAACGCCCTTTCTCGCCCTACAACACCCTTTCACGACCTTTCTCGCCCTACAACGCCCTTTCTTGCACTTTCTCGCCCTTTCTCGCCCTCTCTCTCCCTACATCGCCCTATCTCGCCCTTTCTCGCCCTTTCTAGCCCTACAACACTCTTTCTCGCCCTTTCTCTCCCTACATTGCCCTTTCTCGTCCTTTCTCGCCCGGTCTCGTCCTTTCTCGCCCTACAAAGCTCTATCTCGCCCTTTCTCGCCCTTTCTTGCCTTTTCTCGCCCAACAACACCCTTTCTCGCCTTTCTCACCCTTTCTCGCTCTCCAGCGCACTTTCTCGCCCTTTCTCGCCCTTTCTCGACCTACAACGCCCTTTCTCGCCCTTTCTCACCCTACAACGCCCTTTCTCACCCTTTCTCGCCCTACAACGCCCTTTCTCACCCTTTCTCGCCCTACAGCGCCATTTCTCGCCCTTTCCCACCCTACAACGCCCTTTCTCGCCCTTTCTCGCCCTTTCTCGCCCTACAGCGCCCTTTCTCGCCCTACAACGCCCTACAATGCCCTTTCTCGCCCCACAAAGCCCTTTCTTGCACTTTCTCGCCCTTTCTCGCCCTACAAAGCCCTATCTCGCCCTTTCTCTCCCTTTCTAGCCCTACAACGCTCTTTCTCGCCCTTTCTCTCCCTACATTGCCCTTTCTTGTCCTTTCTCGCCCGGTCTCGTCCTTTCTCGCCCTACAAAGCTCTATCTCGCCCTTTCTCGCCCTAAAACGCTCTTTCTCGCCCTTTCTTGCCCTTTCTCACCCAACAACACCCTTTCTCGCCTTTCTCACCCTTTCTCGCTCTACAGCGCACTTTCTCACCCTTTCTCGCCCTTTCTCGACCTACAGCGCCCTTTCTCGCCCTACAACGCCCTTTCTCGCCGTTTCTCGCCCTACAACACCCTTTATCGCCTTTCTCACCCTTTCTCGCCCTACAGCGCCCTTTCTCGCCCTTAAACGCCCTTTCTCGCCCTACAACGCCCTTTCTCCATCTTTCTCACCCTACAACGCCCTTTCTCACCCTTTCTCGCCCTTTCTCGCACTTTCTCGTCCTACAGCGCCCTACAGCGCCCTTTCTTTTCCTTTCTCGCCCTATAACGCCCTTTCTCGCCCTACAGCACCCTTTCTCGCCCTACAACGCTCTACAATGCCCTTTATCGCCCTACAACGCCCTACAACACCCTACAACGCCTTTACTCGCCCTTTAGTGCCCTTTCTCGCCCTACAACACCCTTTCTCGCCTTACAACGCCCTTTCTCGCCCTACAACACCCTTTCTCACCTTTCTCACCCTTTCTCGCACTACAGCGCACTTTCTCGCCCTTTCTCGCCCTTTCTCGACCTACAGCGCCTTTTCTCGCCCTACAACGCCTTTTCTCGCCCAAAAACGCACTTTCTCGCCCTACAACGCCCTTTCTCGATCTTTCTCGCCCTACAACGCCCTACAATGTCCTTTATCGCCCTACAACGCCCTACAACGCCCTTTCTCGCCCTTTGGCGCCCTTTCTCGCACTACAACACCCTTTCTCGCCCTACAACGCCCTTTCTCGCCCTTTCTTGCCTTTTCTCGCCCTACAACACCCTTTCTCGCTTTTCTCACCCTTTCTCGTTCTACAGCGCACTTTCTCGCCCTTTCTCGACCTACAGCGCCCTTTCTCGCCCTACAACACCCTTTTTCGCCTTTCTCACCCTTTCTCGCCCTACAGCGCCCTTTCTCGCCCTTTCTCGCCCTTAAACGCCCTTTCTCGCCCTACAACGCCCTTTCTCACCCCTTTCTCACCCTACAACGCCCTTTCTCACCCTTTCTCGCCCTATAACGCTCTTTCTCGCCCTTTCTCGCCCTACAGCACCCTTTCTCGCCCTACAACGCCCTACAATGCCGTTTATCGCCCTACAACGCCCTACAACACCCTACAACGCCTTTACTCGCCCTTTAGCGCCCTTTCTCGCCCTACAACACCCTTTCTCGCCCTACAACACCCTTTCTCACCTTTCTCACCCTTTCTCGCACTACAGCGCACTTTCTCGCCCTACAACGCCTTTTCTCGCCCTAAAACGCACTTTCTCGCCCTACAACGCCCTTTCTCGACCTTTCTCGCCCTACAACGCCCTACAATGTCCTTTATCGCCCTACAACGCCCTTTATCGCCCTTTGGCGCCCTTTCTCGCACTACAACACCCTTTCTCGCCCTACAACGCCCTTACTCGCCCTTTCTTGCCTTTTCTCGCCCTACAAAACCCTTTCTCGCCTTTCTCACCCTTTCTCGCTTCACAGCGCACTTTCTCGCCCTTTCTCGCCCTTTCTCGACCTACAGCGCCCTTTCTCGCCCTACAACGCCCTTTCTCGCGCTTTCTCGCCCTACAACACCCTTTCTCGCCTTTCTCACCCTTTCTTGCCCTACAGCGCCCTTTCTCGCCCTTAAACGCCCTTTCTCGCCCTACAACGCCCTTTCTCGCCCTTTCTCACCCTACAACGCCCTTTCTCACCCTTTCTCGCCCTACAACGCCCTTTCTCGCCCTACAGCGCCCTTTCTCGCCCTACAACGCCCTACAATGCCCTTTATCGCCCTACAACACCCTACAACGCCCTACAACGCCCTTTTTCGCCCTTTAGCGCCCATTCTCACCATTTCTCATCCTACAGCGCCCTACAGCGCCCTTTCTAGCCCTACAACGCCATTTCTCACACTACAACGCCCTTTCTCGCCCTACAATGCCCTTTCTCGCCCTTTCTCGCCCATACAACACCCTTTCTTGCCTTTCTCTCCCTTTCTCGCACTACAGCGCACTTTCTCGCCCTTTCTCGACCTACAGCGTCTTTTCTCGACCTACAGCGCCCTTTCTCGCCCTACAACGCCCTTTCTCGCGCTTTCTCGCCCTACAACACCCTTTCTCGCCTTTCTCACCCTTTCTTGCCCTACAGCGCCCTTTCTCGCCCTTAAACGCCCTTTCTCGCCCTACAACGCCCTTTCTCGCCCTTTCTCACCCTACAACGCCCTTTCTCACCCTTTCTCGCCCTACAACGCCCTTTCTCGCCCTACAGCGCCCTTTCTCGCCCTACAACGCCCTACAATGCCCTTTATCGCCCTACAACACCCTACAACGCCCTACAACGCCCTTTTTCGCCCTTTAGCGCCCATTCTCACCATTTCTCATCCTACAGCGCCCTACAGCGCCCTTTCTAGCCCTACAACGCCATTTCTCACACTACAACGCCCTTTCTCGCCCTACAATGCCCTTTCTCGCCCTTTCTCGCCCATACAACACCCTTTCTTGCCTTTCTCTCCCTTTCTCGCACTACAGCGCACTTTCTCGCCCTTTCTCGACCTACAGCGTCTTTTCTCGCCCTACAACGCCCTTTCTCGCCCTAAAACGCCCTTTCTCGCCCCACAACGCCCTTTCTCAACCTTTCTCGCCCTACAACGCCCTACAATGTCCTTTATCACCCCACAACGCCCTACAACGCCCTACAACGCCCTTTCTCGCCCTTTAGCGCCGTTTCTCGCCCTACAACACCCTTTCTCGCCCTACAACGCCCTTTCTCGCCCTTTCTTGCCCTTTCTCGCCCTACAACACCCTTTCTCGCCTTTCTCACCCTTTCTCGCTCTCCAGCGCACTTTCTCGCCCTTTCTCGCCCTACAACGCCCTTTCTCGCCCTTTCTCACCCTACAACGCCCTTTCTCGCCCTTTCTCGCCCTACAGCGCCATTTCTCGCCCTACAACGCCCTACAATGCCCTTTATCGCCCTACAACACCCTACAACGCCCTTTCTCGCCCTTTAGCGCCCTTTCTCACCCTTTCTCGCCCTACAACGCCCTTTCTCGCCCTTTCTCGTCCTACAACACCCTTTCTCGCCTTTCTCACCCTTTCGCGCCCTACAGCGCCCTTTCTCGCCCTTTCTCGCCCTAAACCGCCCTAAAACGCCCTTTCTCGTCCTACATCGCCCTTTCTCGCCCTTTCTCGCCCTACAACGCCCTTTCTCGCCCTTTCCCACCCTACAACGCCCTTTCTCGCCCTTTCTCGCCCTACAGCGCCCTTTCTCGCCCTACAACGCCCTACAATGCCCTTTCTCGCCCTACAACGCCCTTTCTTGCACTTTCTCGCCCTTTCTCGCCCTACAATGCTCTTTCTCGCCATTTCTTAACCTACAACGCCCTACAACGCCCTACAGCGCCCTTTCTCGCCCTACAACGCCCTTTCTCGCCTTAGAACGCCCTTTCTCGCACTTTCTCGCCCTACAACACCCTTTCTCGCCCTACAACGCCCTTTCTTGCACTTTCTCGCCCTTTCTCGCCCTACAATGCTCTTTCTCGCCATTTCTTAACCTACAACGCCCTACAACGCCCTACAGCGCCCTTTCTCGCCCTACAACGCCCTTTCTCGCCTTAGAACGCCCTTTCTCGCCCTACAACACCATTTCTCGCCCTACAACGCCTTTTCTTGCACTTTCTCGCCCTTTCTCGCCCTACAATGCTCTTTCTCGCCTTTTCTTAACCTACAACGCCCTACAACGCCCTTTCTCGCCCTAGAACGCCCTTTCTCGCCCTACAACACCCTTTCTCGCCCTTTCTCGCCCTACAACGCCCTTTCTTGCACTTTCTCGCCCTTTCTCGCCCTTTCTCTCCCTACATCGCCCTATCTCGCCCTTTCTCGCCCTTTCTAGCCCTACAACGCTCTTTCTCGCCCTTTCTCTCCCTACATTGCCCTTTCTCGTCCTTTCTCGCCCGGTCTCGTCCTTTCTCGCCCTACAAAGCTCTATCTCGCCCTTTCTCGCCCTTTCTTGCCTTTTCTCGCCCAACAACACCCTTTCTCGCCTTTCTCACCCTTTCTCGCTCTCCAGCGCACTTTCTCGCCCTTTCTCACCATTTCTCGCCCTACAGCGCCATTTCTCGCCCTACAACGCCCTACAATGCCCTTTATCGCCCTACAACACCCTACAACGCCCTTTCTCGCCCTTTAGCGCCCTTTCTCACCCTTTCTCGCCCTACAACGCCCTTTCTCGCCCTTTCTCGTCCTACAACACCCTTTCTCGCCTTTCTCACCCTTTCGCGCCCTACAGCGCCCTTTCTCGCCCCTTTCTCGCCCTAAACCGCCCTAAAACGCCCTTTCTCATCCTACATCGCCCTTTCTCGCCCTTTCTCGCCCTACAACGCCCTTTCTCGCCCTTTCCCACCCTACAACGCCCTTTCTCGCCCTTTCTCGCCCTACAGCGCCCTTTCTTGCCCTACAACGCCCTACAATGCCCTTTCTCGCCCCACAAAGCCCTTTCTTTCACTTTCTCGCCCTTTCTCGCCCTACAAAGCCCTTTCTCTCCCTACATCGCCCTATCTCCCCTTTCACTCCCTTTCTAGCCCTACAACGCTCTTTCTCGCCCTTTCTCTCCCTACATTGCCCTTTCTTGTCCTTTCTCGCCCGGTCTCGTCCTTTCTCGCCCTACAAAGCTCTATCTCGCCCTTTCTCGCCCTAAAACGCTCTTTCTCGCCCTTTCTCGCCCTTTCTTGCCCTTTCTCGCCCAACAACACCCTTTCTCGCCTTTCTCACCCTTTCTCGCTCTACAGCGCACTTTCTCGCCCTTTCTCGACCTACAGCGCCCTTTCTCGCCCTACAACGCCCTTTCTCGCCGTTTCCCGCCCTACAACACCCTTTCTCGCCCTACAGCGCCCTTTCTCGCCCTACAGCGCCCTTTCTCGCCCTACAACGCCCTTTCTCCCCCTTTCTCACCCTACAACGCCGTTTCTCACCCTTTCTCGCCCTTTCTCATCCTTTCTCGTCCTACAGCGCCCTACAGCGCCCTTTCTTTCCTTTCTCGCACTATAACGCCCTTTCTCGCCCTTTCTCGCCCTACAGCGCCCTTTCTCGCCCTACAACGCCCTACAATGCACTTTATCGCCCTACAACGCCCTACAACACCCTACAACGCCTTTACGCGCCCTTTAGCGCCCTTTCTCACCCTACAACACCCTTTCTCGCCTTACAACGCCCTTTCTCGCCCTACAACACCCTTTCTCACCTTTCTCACCCTTTCTCGCACTACAGCGCACTTTCTCGCCCTTTCTCGACCTACAGCGCCTTTTCTCGCCCTACAACGCCTTTTCTCGCCCTAAAACGCACTTTCTCGCCCTACAACGCCCTTTCTCGATCTCTCTCGCCCTACAACGCCATACAATGTCCTTTATCGCCCTACAACGCCCTACAACGCCCTTTCTCGCCCTTTGGCGCCCTTTCTCGCACTACAACACCCTTTCTCGCCCTACAACGCCCTTTCTCGCCCTTTCTAGCCTTTTCTCGCCCTACAACACCCTTTCTCGCTTTTCTCACCCTTTCTCGCTCTACAGCGCACTTTCTCGCCCTTTCTCGCCCTTTCTCGACCTACAGCGCCCTTTCTCGCCCTACAACGCCCTTTCTCGCCCTACAACACCCTTTCTCGCCTTTCTCACCCTTTCTTGCCCTACAGCGCCCTTTCTCGCCCTTTCTCGCCCTTAAACGCCCTTTCTCGCCCTACATCGCCCTTTCTCGCCCTTTCTCACCCTACAACGCCCTTTCTCACCCTTTCTCGCTCTACAACGCCCTACAGCGCCCTACAGCGCCCTTTCTCGCCCTACAACGCCCTACAATGCCCTTTATCGCCCTCCAACACCCTACAACGCCCTTTTTCGCCCTTTAGCGCCCTTTCTCACCCTTTCTCGCCCTTTCTCATCCTACAGCGCCCTACAGCGCCCTTTCTCGCACTACAACGCCCTTTCTCGCCCTACAATGCCCTTTCTCGCCCTTTCTCGCCCTACAACACCCTTTCTTGCCTTTCTCTCCCTTTCTCGCACTACAGCGCACTTTCTCGCCCTTTCTCGACCTACAGCGCCCTTTCTCGCCCCACAACGCCCTTTCTCAACCTTTCTCGCCCTACAACGCCCTACAATGTCCTTTATCGCCCTACAACGCCTTACAACGCCCTACAACGCCCTTTCTCGCCCTTTAGCGCCCTTTCTCACCCTTTCTTGCCCTTTCTCGCCCTACAACACCCTTTCTCACCTTTCTCACCCTTTCTCGCTCTCCAGCGCACTTTCTCGCCCTACAATGCCCTTTCTCGCCCTTTCTCACCCTACAGCGCCATTTCTCGCCCTACAACGCCCTACAATGCCCTTTATAGCCCTACAACACCCTACAACGCCCTTTCTCGCCCTTTAGCGCCCTTTCTCACCCTTTCTCGCCCTACAACGCCCTTTCTCGCCCTTTCTCGCCCTTTCACGTCCTACAACACCCTTTCTCGCCTTTCTCACCCTTTCGCGCCCTACAGCGCCCTTTCTCGACCTTTCTCAAACTAAACCGCCCTAAAACGCCCTTTCTCGTCCTACATCGCCCTTTCTCGCCCTTTCCCACCCTACAACGCCCTTTCTCGCCCTTTCTCGCCCTACAACGCCCTTTCTTGCCCTAAAACGCCCTTTCTCGCCCTACAATGCCCTTTCTTCCCCTTTCTTACCCTACAACGCCCTTTCTCGCCCTTTCCCACCCTACAACGCCCTTTCTCGCCCTTTCTCGCCCTACAACGCCCTTTCTTGCCCTAAAACGCCCTTTCTCGCCCTACAATGCCCTTTCTCGCCCTTTCTTACCCTACAACGCCCTTTCTCGCCCTACGACGCCCCACAACGCCCTTTCTCGCCTTTCTTAACCTTTCTCGCCCTACAACGCACTTTCTCGCCCTTATTTACCCTACAAAGCCCTTTCTCGCCCTACAACACCCTTTCTCACCTTTCTCACCCTTTCTCGCACTACAGCGCACTTTCTCGCCCTTTCTCGCCCTTTCTCGACCTACAGCGCCTTTTCTCGCCCTACAACGCCTTTTCTCGCCCAAAAACGCACTTTCTCGCCCTACAACGCCCTTTCTCGATCTTTCTCGCCCTACAACGCCCTACAATGTCCTTTATCGCCCTACAACGCCCTACAACGCCCTTTCTCGCCCTTTCTCGCACTACAACACCCTTTCTCGCCCTACAACGCCCTTTCTCGCCCTTTCTTGCCTTTTCTCGCCCTACAACACCCTTTCTCGCCTTTCTCACCCTTTCTCGTTCTACAGCGCACTTTCTCGCCCTTTCTCGACCTACAGCGCCCTTTCTCGCCCTACAACACCCTTTTTCGCCTTTCTCACCCCTTTCTCACCCTACAACGCCCTTTCTCACCCTTTCTCGCCCTATAACGCTCTTTCTCGCCCTTTCTCGCCCTACAGCACCCTTTCTCGCCCTACAACGCCCTACAATGCCGTTTATCGCCCTACAACGCCCTACAACACCCTACAACGCCTTTACTCGCCCTTTAGCGCCCTTTCTCGCCCTACAACACCCTTTCTCGCCCTACAACACCCTTTCTCACCTTTCTCACCCTTTCTCGCACTACAGCGCACTTTCTCGCCCTACAACGCCTTTTCTCGCCCTAAAACGCACTTTCTCACCCTACAACGCCCTTTCTCGACCTTTCTCGCCCTACAACGCCCTACAATGTCCTTTATCGCCCTACAACGCCCTTTATCGCCCTTTGGCGCCCTTTCTCGCACTACAACACCCTTTCTCGCCCTACAACGCCCTTACTCGCCCTTTCTTGCCTTTTCTCGCCCTACAAAACCCTTTCTCGCCTTTCTCACCCTTTCTCGCTTCACAGCGCACTTTCTCGCCCTTTCTCGCCCTTTCTCGACCTACAGCGCCCTTTCTCGCCCTAC
Organism: Phyllobates terribilis; assembly: GCF_046119375.1. Classification (NCBI taxonomy): domain Eukaryota; kingdom Metazoa; phylum Chordata; class Amphibia; order Anura; family Dendrobatidae; genus Phyllobates; species Phyllobates terribilis. Next base: position 54,874 of record NW_027364027.1, on the reverse strand, counting down.
AACGCCCTTTCTCGCGCTTTCTCGCCCTACAACACCCTTTCTCGCCTTTCTCACCCTTTCTTGCCCTACAGCGCCCTTTCTCGCCCTTAAACGCCCTTTCTCGCCCTACAACGCCCTTTCTCGCCCTTTCTCACCCTACAACGCCCTTTCTCACCCTTTCTCGCCCTACAACGCCCTTTCTCGCCCTACAGCGCCCTTTCTCGCCCTACAACGCCCTACAATGCCCTTTATCGCCCTACAACACCCTACAACGCCCTACAACGCCCTTTTTCGCCCTTTAGCGCCCATTCTCACCCTTTCTCATCCTACAGCGCCCTACAGCGCCCTTTCTAGCCCTACAACGCCATTTCTCACACTACAACGCCCTTTCTCGCCCTACAATGCCCTTTCTCGCCCTTTCTCGCCCTACAACACCCTTTCTTGCCTTTCTCTCCCTTTCTCGCACTACAGCGCACTTTCTCGCCCTTTCTCGACCTACAGCGTCTTTTCTCGCCCTACAACGCCCTTTCTCGCCCTAAAACGCCCTTTCTCGCCCCACAACGCCCTTTCTCAACCTTTCTCGCCCTACAACGCCCTACAATGTCCTTTATCACCCCACAACGCCCTACAACGCCCTACAACGCCCTTTCTCGCCCTTTAGCGCCGTTTCTCGCCCTACAACACCCTTTCTCGCCCTACAACGCCCTTTCTCGCCCTTTCTTGCCCTTTCTCGCCCTACAACACCCTTTCTCGCCTTTCTCACCCTTTCTCGCTCTCCAGCGCACTTTCTCGCCCTTTCTCGCCCTACAACGCCCTTTCTCGCCCTTTCTCACCCTACAACGCCCTTTCTCGCCCTTTCTCGCCCTACAGCGCCATTTCTCGCCCTACAACGCCCTACAATGCCCTTTATCGCCCTACAACACCCTACAACGCCCTTTCTCGCCCTTTAGCGCCCTTTCTCACCCTTTCTCGCCCTACAACGCCCTTTCTCGCCCTTTCTCGTCCTACAACACCCTTTCTCGCCTTTCTCACCCTTTCGCGCCCTACAGCGCCCTTTCTCGCCCTAAACCGCCCTAAAACGCCCTTTCTCGTCCTACATCGCCCTTTCTCGCCCTTTCTCGCCCTACAACGCCCTTTCTCGCCCTTTCCCACCCTACAACGCCCTTTCTCGCCCTTTCTCGCCCTACAGCGCCCTTTCTCGCCCTACAACGCCCTACAATGCCCTTTCTCGCCCTACAACGCCCTTTCTTGCACTTTCTCGCCCTTTCTCGCCCTACAATGCTCTTTCTCGCCATTTCTTAACCTACAACGCCCTACAACGCCCTACAGCGCCCTTTCTCGCCCTACAATGCCCTTTCTCGCCTTAGAACGCCCTTTCTCGCCCTTTCTCGCCCTACAACACCCTTTCTCGCCCTACAACGCCCTTTCTTGCACTTTCTCGCCCTTTCTTGCCCTACAATGCTCTTTCTCGCCATTTCTTAACCTACAACGCCCTACAACGCCCTACAGCGCCCTTTCTCGCCCTACAACGCCCTTTCTCGCCTTTGAACGCCCTTTCTCGCCCTACAACACCATTTCTCGCCCTACAACGCCTTTTCTTGCACTTTCTCGCCCTTTCTCGCCCTACAATGCTCTTTCTCGCCTTTTCTTAACCTACAACGCCCTACAACGCCCTTTCTCGCCCTAGAACGCCCTTTCTCGCCCTACAACACCCTTTCTCGCCCTTTCTCGCCCTACAACGCCCTTTCTTGCACTTTCTCGCCCTTTCTCGCCCTTTCTCTCCCTACATCGCCCTATCTCGCCCTTTCTCGCCCTTTCTAGCCCTACAACGCTCTTTCTCGCCCTTTCTCTCCCTACATTGCCCTTTCTCGTCCTTTCTCGCCCGGTCTCGTCCTTTCTCGCCCTACAAAGCTCTATCTCGCCCTTTCTCGCCCTTTCTTGCCTTTTCTCGCCCAACAACACCCTTTCTCGCCTTTCTCACCCTTTCTCGCTCTCCAGCGCACTTTCTCGCCCTTTCTCGCCCTACAACGCCCTTTCTCGCCCTTTCTCACCCTACAACGCCCTTTCTCACCCTTTCTCGCCCTACAACGCCCTTTCTCACCATTTCTCGCCCTACAGTGCCATTTCTCGCCCTACAACGCCCTACAATGCCCTTTATCGCCCTACAACACCCTACAACGCCCTTTCTCGCCCTTTAGCGCCCTTTCTCACCCTTTCTCGCCCTACAACGCCCTTTCTCGCCATTTCTCGTCCTACAACACCCTTTCTCGCCTTTCTCACCCTTTCGCGCCCTACAGCGCCCTTTCTCGCCCCTTTCTCGCCCTAAACCGCCCTAAAACGCCCTTTCTCATCCTACATCGCCCTTTCTCGCCCTTTCTCGCCCTACAACGCCCTTTCTCGCCCTTTCCCACCCTACAACGCCCTTTCTCGCCCTTTCTCGCCCTACAGCGCCCTTTCTTGCCCTACAACGCCCTACAATGCCCTTTCTCGCCCCACAAAGCCCTTTCTTTCACTTTCTCGCCCTTTCTCGCCCTACAAAGCCCTTTCTCTCCCTACATCGCCCTATCTCCCCTTTCATTCCCTTTCTAGCCCTACAACGCTCTTTCTCGCCCTTTCTCTCCCTACATTGCCCTTTCTTGTCCTTTCTCGCCCGGTCTCGTCCTTTCTCGCCCTACAAAGCTCTATCTCGCCCTTTCTCGCCCTAAAACGCTCTTTCTCGCCCTTTCTCGCCCTTTCTTGCCCTTTCTCGCCCAACAACACCCTTTCTCGCCTTTCTCACCCTTTCTCGCTCTACAGCGCACTTTCTCGCCCTTTCTCGACCTACAGCGCCCTTTCTCGCCCTACAACGCCCTTTCTCGCCGTTTCCCGCCCTACAACACCCTTTCTCGCCCTACAGCGCCCTTTCTCGCCCTACAGCGCCCTTTCTCGCCCTACAACGCCCTTTCTCCCCCTTTCTCACCCTACAACGCCGTTTCTCACCCTTTCTCGCCCTTTCTCACCCTTTCTCGTCCTACAGCGCCCTACAGCGCCCTTTCTCTTCCTTTCTCGCACTATAACGCCCTTTCTCGCCCTTTCTCGCCCTACAGCGCCCTTTCTCGACCTACAACGCCCTACAATGCCCTTTATCGCCCTACAACGCCCTACAACACCCTACAACGCCTTTACGCGCCCTTTAGCGCCCTTTCTCACCCTACAACACCCTTTCTCGCCTTACAACGCCCTTTCTCGCCCTACAACACCCTTTCTCACCTTTCTCACCCTTTCTCGCACTACAGCGCACTTTCTCGCCCTTTCTCGACCTACAGCGCCTTTTCTCGCCCTACAACGCCTTTTCTCGCCCTAAAACGCACTTTCTCGCCCTACAACGCCCTTTCTCGATCTCTCTCGCCCTACAACGCCCTACAATGTCCTTTATCGCCCTACAACGCCCTACAACGCCCTTTCTCGCCCTTTCCCACCCTACAACGCCCTTTCTCGCCCTTTCTCGCCCTACAGCGCCCTTTCTCGCCCTACAACGCCCTACAATGCCCTTTCTCGCCCTACAACGCCCTTTCTTGCACTTTCTCGCCCTTTCTCGCCCTACAATGCTCTTTCTCGCCATTTCTTAACCTACAACGCCCTACAACGCCCTACAGCGCCCTTTCTCGCCCTACAATGCCCTTTCTCGCCTTAGAACGCCCTTTCTCGCCCTTTCTCGCCCTACAACACCCTTTCTCGCCCTACAACGCCCTTTCTTGCACTTTCTCGCCCTTTCTTGCCCTACAATGCTCTTTCTCGCCATTTCTTAACCTACAACGCCCTACAACGCCCTACAGCGCCCTTTCTCGCCCTACAACGCCCTTTCTCGCCTTTGAACGCCCTTTCTCGCCCTACAACACCATTTCTCGCCCTACAACGCCTTTTCTTGCACTTTCTCGCCCTTTCTCGCCCTACAATGCTCTTTCTCGCCTTTTCTTAACCTACAACGCCCTACAACGCCCTTTCTCGCCCTAGAACGCCCTTTCTCGCCCTACAACACCCTTTCTCGCCCTTTCTCGCCCTACAACGCCCTTTCTTGCACTTTCTCGCCCTTTCTCGCCCTTTCTCTCCCTACATCGCCCTATCTCGCCCTTTCTCGCCCTTTCTAGCCCTACAACGCTCTTTCTCGCCCTTTCTCTCCCTACATTGCCCTTTCTCGTCCTTTCTCGCCCGGTCTCGTCCTTTCTCGCCCTACAAAGCTCTATCTCGCCCTTTCTCGCCCTTTCTTGCCTTTTCTCGCCCAACAACACCCTTTCTCGCCTTTCTCACCCTTTCTCGCTCTCCAGCGCACTTTCTCGCCCTTTCTCGCCCTACAACGCCCTTTCTCGCCCTTTCTCACCCTACAACGCCCTTTCTCACCCTTTCTCGCCCTACAACGCCCTTTCTCACCATTTCTCGCCCTACAGCGCCATTTCTCGCCCTACAACGCCCTACAATGCCCTTTATCGCCCTACAACACCCTACAACGCCCTTTCTCGCCCTTTAGCGCCCTTTCTCACCCTTTCTCGCCCTACAACGCCCTTTCTCGCCATTTCTCGTCCTACAACACCCTTTCTCGCCTTTCTCACCCTTTCGCGCCCTACAGCGCCCTTTCTCGCCCCTTTCTCGCCCTAAACCGCCCTAAAACGCCCTTTCTCATCCTACATCGCCCTTTCTCGCCCTTTCTCGCCCTACAACGCCCTTTCTCGCCCTTTCCCACCCTACAACGCCCTTTCTCGCCCTTTCTCGCCCTACAGCGCCCTTTCTTGCCCTACAACGCCCTACAATGCCCTTTCTCGCCCCACAAAGCCCTTTCTTTCACTTTCTCGCCCTTTCTCGCCCTACAAAGCCCTTTCTCTCCCTACATCGCCCTATCTCCCCTTTCATTCCCTTTCTAGCCCTACAACGCTCTTTCTCGCCCTTTCTCTCCCTACATTGCCCTTTCTTGTCCTTTCTCGCCCGGTCTCGTCCTTTCTCGCCCTACAAAGCTCTATCTCGCCCTTTCTCGCCCTAAAACGCTCTTTCTCGCCCTTTCTCGCCCTTTCTTGCCCTTTCTCGCCCAACAACACCCTTTCTCGCCTTTCTCACCCTTTCTCGCTCTACAGCGCACTTTCTCGCCCTTTCTCGACCTACAGCGCCCTTTCTCGCCCTACAACGCCCTTTCTCGCCGTTTCCCGCCCTACAACACCCTTTCTCGCCCTACAGCGCCCTTTCTCGCCCTACAGCGCCCTTTCTCGCCCTACAACGCCCTTTCTCCCCCTTTCTCACCCTACAACGCCGTTTCTCACCCTTTCTCGCCCTTTCTCACCCTTTCTCGTCCTACAGCGCCCTACAGCGCCCTTTCTCTTCCTTTCTCGCACTATAACGCCCTTTCTCGCCCTTTCTCGCCCTACAGCGCCCTTTCTCGACCTACAACGCCCTACAATGCCCTTTATCGCCCTACAACGCCCTACAACACCCTACAACGCCTTTACGCGCCCTTTAGCGCCCTTTCTCACCCTACAACACCCTTTCTCGCCTTACAACGCCCTTTCTCGCCCTACAACACCCTTTCTCACCTTTCTCACCCTTTCTCGCACTACAGCGCACTTTCTCGCCCTTTCTCGACCTACAGCGCCTTTTCTCGCCCTACAACGCCTTTTCTCGCCCTAAAACGCACTTTCTCGCCCTACAACGCCCTTTCTCGATCTCTCTCGCCCTACAACGCCCTACAATGTCCTTTATCGCCCTACAACGCCCTACAACGCCCTTTCTCGCCCTTTGGCGCCCTTTCTCGCACTACAACACCCTTTCTCGCCCTACAACGCCCTTTCTCGCCCTTTCTAGCCTTTTCTCGCCCTACAACACCCTTTCTCGCTTTTCTCACCCTTTCTCGCTCTACAGCGCACTTTCTCGCCCTTTCTCGCCCTTTCTCGACCTACAGCGCCCTTTCTCGCCCTACAACGCCCTTTCTCGCCCTACAACACCCTTTCTCGCCTTTCTCACCGTTTCTTGCCCTACAGCGCCCTTTCTCGCCCTTTCTCGCCCTTAAACGCCCTTTCTCGCCCTACATCGCCCTTTCTCGCCCTTTCTCACCCTACAACGCCCTTTCTCACCCTTTCTCGCTCTACAACGCCCTACAGCGCCCTACAGCGCCCTTTCTCGCCCTACAACGCCCTACAATGCCCTTTATCGCCCTACAACACCCTACAACGCCCTTTTTCGCCCTTTAGCGCCCTTTCTCACCCTTTCTCGCCCTTTCTCATCCTACAGCGCCCTACAGCGCCCTTTCTCGCACTACAACGCCCTTTCTCGCCCTACAATGCCCTTTCTCGCCCTTTCTCGCCCTACAACACCCTTTCTTGCCTTTCTCTCCCTTTCTCGCACTACAGCGCACTTTCTCGCCCTTTCTCGACCTACAGCGCCCTTTCTCGCCCCACAACGCCCTTTCTCAACCTTTCTCGCCCTACAACGCCCTACAATGTCCTTTATCGCCCTACAACGCCTTACAACGCCCTACAACGCCCTTTCTCGCCCTTTAGCGCCCTTTCTCACCCTTTCTTGCCCTTTCTCGCCCTACAACACCCTTTCTCACCTTTCTCACCCTTTCTCGCTCTCCAGCGCACTTTCTCGCCCTACAATGCCCTTTCTCGCCCTTTCTCACCCTACAGCGCCATTTCTCGCCCTACAACGCCCTACAATGCCCTTTATAGCCCTACAACACCCTACAACGCCCTTTCTCGCCCTTTAGCGCCCTTTCTCACCCTTTCTCGCCCTACAACGCCCTTTCTCGCCCTTTCTCGCCCTTTCTCGTCCTACAACACCCTTTCTCGCCTTTCTCACCCTTTCGCGCCCTACAGCGCCCTTTCTCGACCTTTCTCAAACTAAACCGCCCTAAAACGCCCTTTCTCGTCCTACATCGCCCTTTCTCGCCCTTTCCCACCCTACAACGCCCTTTCTCGCCCTTTCTCGCCCTACAACGCCCTTTCTTGCCCTAAAACGCCCTTTCTCGCCCTACAATGCCCTTTCTTCCCCTTTCTTACCCTACAACGCCCTTTCTCGCCCTTTCCCACCCTACAACGCCCTTTCTCGCCCTTTCTCACCCTACAACGCCCTTTCTTGCCCTAAAACGCCCTTTCTCGCCCTACAATGCCCTTTCTCGCCCTTTCTTACCCTACAACGCCCTTTCTCGCCCTACGACGCCCCACAATGCCCTTTCTCGCCTTTCTTAACCTTTCTCGCCCTACAACGCACTTTCTCGCCCTTATTTACCCTACAAAGCCCTTTCTCGCCCATTCTCGCCCTACAACGCCGTTTCTCGCCCTTTCTCGCCCTCTCTCGCCTGCAACGCCCTTTTTTGCACTACAACGCCCTTTCTCGCCCTAAAACGCCCTTTCTCGCCCTACAACTCCCTTTCTCGCCCTTTCTCACCCTACAACGCCCTTTCTCGCCCTACAACGCCCTACAACGCCCTTTCTCGTCCTTTCTCGTCCTACAACGCCCTTTCTCGACCGACAACGCCCTACAACACCATTTCTCGCCATTTCTTGCATTACAACGCACTACAACGCCTTACAACACCCTACAACGCACTTTCTCTCCCTTTCTCGCCCTACAACGCCCTTTCTCGCCCTTTCTCGCCCTACAACGCTCTTTCTCGTCCTTTCTCGCCCTACAACGACCTTTTTCGCCCTTTCTTGCACTTTCTGGGCCTAGAACGCCCTTTCTCGCCCTTTCTCTCCCTTTCTCGCCCTACAACACCCTTTCTCGTCTTTCTCACCCTTTCGCGTCCTACAGCGCCCTTTCTCGCCCTTTCTCGCCCTAAAACACCCTACAGCGCCCTTTCTCGCCCTTTCTCGCCCTACAGTGCTATTTCTCGCCCCACAACGCGCTATCTTGCCCTAAAACGCCCTTTCTCGCCCTACAATGCCCTTTCTCGCCCTTTCTTACCCTACAACACCCTTTCTCGCCCTTTCTCACCCTACGACGCCCTACAACGCCCTTTCTCGCCCTTTCTCGCCGTACAGCGCCCTTTCTCGCCCTTTCTCACCGTTTCTCGCCCTACAACACCCTTTCTAGCCTTTCTCACCCTTTCACGCCCTACAGCGCCTTTTCTCGCCCTTTCTCGCCCTACAGCGCCCTACAGCGCCCTTTCTCGCCCTACAACGCCCTTTCTCACCCTAAAACGCCCTTTCTCGCCCTTTCTCACCCAACAACGCCCTTTCTCGCCCTACAAGGCCCTACAACGCCCTTTCTCGCCCTAGAGCGCCCTTTCTCACCCTACAACACCCTTTCTCGCCCTTCCCCGCCCTTTCTCGCCCTACAGCGCCCTTTCTCGCCCTAAAACGCCCTTTCTCGCCCTACAACGCCCTACAATGCCCTTTATCGCCTTACAACACCCTACAACGCCCTTTCTCGCCCTTTAGCGCCCTTTCTCACCCTACAACATCCTTTCTCACCCTACAACGCCCTTTCTCGCCCTTTCTTGCCCTTTCTCGCCCTACAACACCCTTACTCGCATTTCTCACCCTTTCTCGCTCTACAGCGCACTTTCTCGCCCTTTCTCGCCCTACAACACCCTTTCTCGCCCTACAACGCCCTTTCTCGCCCTTTCTTTCCCTTTCTCGCCTTACAACGCCCTTTCTCGCCCTAAAACACCCTTTCTCGCCCTACAACGCCCTTTCTCCCCCTTTCTTACCCTACAACGCCCTTTCTCGCTCTTTCTCGCCCTTTCTCACCCTGCAACGCCCTACAACGCCCTACAACGCCCTTTCTCGCCCTTTCTCATTCTTTCTCGCCCAACAACGCTCTTTCTCGCCCTTTCTCGCCCTTTCTTGCCCTACAACGCCCTTTTTCGCCCTTTCTGGGCTACAACACCCTTTCTCTCCCTTTGTCGCCCTACAGCACCCTTTCTCGGCTTTCTCACCCTTTCTCGCAATATAGCGCCCTTTCTCGCCGTTTCTCTCCCTAAAACTGTTATGTTCTGCTACCAAAGCTAAGGAAAGAGAGGAGATCTGTCCCTACTATAAGACTCAGCTGAATCCCTACGATGTAACAGGGAACCTGATCCTGCGATCAGACCTGCTAAAGTCCTAATCTAGTCTGTACGGAGACCTATAGATGTGGGGAAGGAATCCCTACAAGTACTAAGGACTGGGAGGAATATGGGACACCTCCTAACAGAAATAGTAGCAGACAGACGAACAAACAAAATAGAAAGAACATAGAGGTCCGTAGACCAAGCAAACTAACAGAGTTAGATACAGAGCACAGGCTAGCTAGAAAGTAGATATACAATGGAGTCCAGCAAAGCCAGAAGGGCGGAGCAGGATTAAATAGGCCAACAAGGTCATGTGACCAGCAAAGGAAAAAAAACCTAACAGCAAGGTTCTAACAGTACCCCCCTTCTAAGAGGATCCTCCGGATCCCCTAGGACCAGGCTTATCAGGAAATCTCCTGTGAAACGCTCTGATAAGTCTGGACGCGGAAACATCATCTGACCTCACCCAAGAGTTATCCTCGGGTCCGAAACCTTTCCAGGCCACAAGATACTGCAAACTACCTCTATACCGTCTAGAGTCAAGGATGCGAGAAATTTCATATTCCCCGTCCTCCACCACCGGAGGAATAGAGGCAGAGGCGTCACCATCCAACACAACAGCTTTTTTTAACAAAGAGACATGAAATACCGGATTAATTCTCCAGGAGGTAGGAACCTTCAACCTAACAGCAGATTGGTTGACAACCTGAAGCACCTTAAAGGGCCCTACAAACTTGGGACCCAATTTCTTAGAAGGAATCCTCAACCGCAGATTCCTAGAGGACAACCAAACCATGTCACCAACAGCGAACAAAACCTCCTGTCGTTTCCTATCAAAGTAGTCTTTAGATTTTCTGTTGGCCTCCTGAAGATTACCACGCACATCCGTCCAAACTCTTTCCAAATCACCGGAAAAATTCTCCTCCTCAGGCACGGCAGATCCCAACTTGGAGAACGACCCAAACGACGGATGTCTCCCAGAACAACAAAAAAAAGGCGAACAACCAGCAGAAGAAGATGTATGATTGTTCAGAGCAAATTCAGCAAGTGGCAGAAACTCAGACCACCCCTCTTGATTGTCTGCCAAAAAACAACGCAAGAACTGCTCAACATCCTGTTTTTTCCTTTCTGTCTGGCCATTAGATTCAGGATGATATCCGGACGAAAACGACAAATGAATTCCCAACCTGTCACAAAAGGCACGCCAAAAACGAGCCACAAACTGAGGACCCCTATCAGAAACAATGTCAGTAGGAACGCCATGAAGTCTGACAATTTCCTTGACAAAGGCCTTAGCGAGAGTTTTAGCGCAGGGCAGTTTGATGAAGGGAACCAAGTGACACATCTTGCTAAAACGGTCCACGACCACCCAGATGACAGTAAAACCCTCAGAGGGGGGAAGGTCAGTTATAAAGTCCATAGCCAAATGTGTCCAAGGAGCACTGGGGACCTCCAAAGGACAAAGCAACCCCGCAGCAGGAGTATGTGAGGACTTAGATCTAGCACATATAGTACATTGGCGCACCCACTTAATGACTTCCTTCTGCCATCCAGGCCACCAAAAACTGCGACCCACCAGTCTCTTGGTCTCAGAGATTCCGGGATGACCTGCCAACCGAGATTCGTGACACTCAACAAACAAATCTCTCCTAAAGGTCCCAGGCACAAACAACCTCCCATGAGGAGTGTTAGAAGGGGCATTCTCCTGTGCTTTAAGAATCTCATCTTCCATAACGGAGTCTAAAGCAGCTATCACAACACCTTCTTGTAAAATGTTCTCCTCTTTCTCAGCACCGACTATGGGAGAAAAACTGCGAGACAAGGCATCCTCCTTAACATTCTTAGTACCAGGGATGTAAGTAACGGAGGAATTAAACCGCGAGAAAAACAGTGCCCACCTAGCCTGACGGGCATTCAGGCGCTTGGCAGCATCAAGATATATCAGATTTTTATGATCCGTAAGAACCTGAACGGGAAATTCCGCACCTTCCAAGAAGTGGCGCCAGTGTTCAAATGCGAGCTTAATAGCCAATAATTCCCGATTACCAATATCGTAATTCAGTTCAGTCTCCGAAAAATTTTTTGAAAAAAAGGCACAGGGATGTAATCCATCCCCGTTATCCTGAGACAATACTGCTCCAACCCCCACAGAGGAAGCATCAACCTCAACCAAAAACGGCTTAGTCACATCAGGCTGCATAAGGATGGGAGCAGAGGTGAACCTCTCCTTGAGATACACAAAAGCTTCAATGGCCTCAGCAGACCACTGAACCGCATCAGCACCTTTCCTGGTGAGATCGGTCAGAGGTTTGACAATACTAGAAAAATTTTTTATGAATTTTCTGTAATAATTGGCGAAACCTAAAAACCTCTGTATCGATTTCAAACCAATAGACCTAGGCCATTCCTGTATAGCTTGAACTTTAACCGGGTCCATCTCAAAACCTTCGCTGGAGATAATGTAACCCAAAAAACTAATTCTCTGTACAGCGAATTCACATTTCTCCAGCTTAGCAAAAAGCGAATTGTCCATTAATAACTGCAATACCTCACGTACGCTCCGCCAATGAGACTCCAGATCCGGCGAATAAATCAGAATGTCATCCAAATACACAACCACATTTTTGCCGATCAAAGGCCCAAGGATGTCATTAATAAGATTCTGAAAAAATGCAGGAGCATTGGTAAGACCAAAAGGCATAACCAGATTCTCAAAATGACCCACAGGAGTGTTAAAAGCAGTCTTCCATTCGTCACCCTCCTTCATGCGCAACAGATTGTATGCCCCCTTAAGGTCAATTTTAGAGAACCACCTGGCCCCCATTAACTGGTTAAACAGATCAGGAATCAATGGCAGTGGGTAAGGATTGCATACAGTAATTTTGTTAATCTCACGAAAATCCAGACAAGGACGTAAACCACCGTCCTTCTTTTTTACAAAAAAAAATCCAACCGCCACAGGAGACTTAGAGGGCCTAATGTGACCGGCGGCCAAACTTGTCTGTATGTATTCCTCCAAAGCCTTCCTCTCAGGAATAGTAAGGTTAAATAAACGACTTTTAGGAAGAGTCGCTCCAGGGACAAATTCAATAGAGCAATCATAGTCTCTATGGGGAGGCAAAACCTGCGATTCCTTCTCAGAAAAAACTCTCCAAAAATCCTGAATAGGAACAGGCAATTCTCCCCTATCCAAAGCTGCAATACGCCCGTTACAACACTTGTCATAACATTTATGGCTCCAGGATTTAATTTCACTGGTAGACCAATCCAGTACATGATTGTGAAATTTTAACCAGGGCAAACCCAATATTACTGGAGAAGGCAAGTTATTCAACACTACCAAATCCAATTTCTCATGGTGAACACCATTAATAATGAGAGGAAATTCACTGACCTTGAGAGTAATATTCTTCAAAGGGGAACCATCCACAGAAACCACAGCAATGGGGGATGATAAAGGTTCAGGTTTTAAATTGAGTCTTTCCACAAATCCCCCATCAATAACATTCAGAGTAGACCCACAATCGACAAACACCCTAAATTCCATTAATTTTTCCTGAGCAATCGTGGAAGCAGCTAAAAATATACCCTTGGAATTTAAACAGGCAATACGGGCGTGACTGACCATTTTTTTTTCTTTCTTCATACGAAGCTCACAGCCTTTAATCAGATGACCAGATTTTCCGCAATAGAAACACAAGCCTTCCGAAAAACGACGATCTTTTTCTTGAGAGCGAGGTGCCACCGATCCAATCTCCATCGGTTCACCACTGTTAGTACATACATTCTCATAACCAGAAACTGACATAGCAGAGGATTTGCTCTCATTAACCCTTGCACGCAGTCTTCTATCCACCCGTATAGCTAATTGCATAGCCTGTTGCAAATCTTCAGGTGTAGGATAAGCAATTAGCAGGTCTTTAACCCTTTCACTGAGCCCAGCAAGAAATAGACTTTTCAGAGCAGAATCGTTCCACCCTGTTTGAGTGGACCAACGACGAAAATGAGTACAATATTTTTCCACATTACCTGATCCTTGTTTTAAACGTCTCAACTCAGTCTCAGCTGATGCCACACGGTCAGGATCATCATATAATAGGCCCAAAGCAGAAAAAAAACTATCCACTGATCTGAAGCATGTATCACTAGGTTGCAAAGAAAAGGCCCACTCCTGAGGCTCTTTGCGCAAAAGTGACATTATGAACCCTACGCGCTGGGATTCATCCCCAGAGGACTTGGGTCTCAAACGAAAATACAATAAGCAAGCATTTTTAAATGAAAAAAATTCTCGGTGTTCACCAAAAAATAAATCCGGCAAACATACCTTAGGCTCCAAGAAATATGCTCCAGGACAGTTACTCACGTGCTGACGGAGCTCGGCCACCTCCAGAGAGAGTCCCTGCAGGTGTTTAGCCAAATCCTGAACCGACACCATGATGGTACAGAAAAATCTTTCCTTAGAGAATTTGCAGGCTGGACTTACTGTTATGTTCTGCTACCAAAGCTAAGGAAAGAGAGGAGATCTGTCCCTACTATAAGACTTAGCTGAATCCCTACGATGTAACAGGGAACCTGATCCTGCGATCAGACCTGCTAAAGTCCTAATCTAGTCTGTACGGAGACCTATAGATGTGGGGAAGGAATCCCTACAAGTACTAAGGACTGGGAGGAATATGGGACACCTCCTAACAGAAATAGTAGCAGACAGACGAACAAACAAAATAGAAAGAACATAGAGGTCCGTAGACCAAGCAAACTAACAGAGTTAGATACAGAGCACAGGCTAGCTAGAAAGTAGATATACAATGGAGTCCAGCAAAGCCAGAAGGGCGGAGCAGGATTAAATAGGCCAACAAGGTCATGTGACCAGCAAAGGAAAAAAAACCTAACAGCAAGGTTCTAACAAAAACGCCCTTTCTCGCCCTACAATGTCCCTTTTCGCCATTTCTTACCCTACAACGCCCTACAACGCACTACAGCACCCTTTCTCGCCCTACAATGCCCTTTCTCGCCCTAAAGCGACCTTTCTCGCCCTGCAACGCCCTTTCTCGCCCTTTCTTACCCTACAATGCCCTTTCTCGCTCTACAACGCCCTACAACGCCATACAACGCCCTTTCTCATTCTTTCTCACCCTACAGCGCCCTTTCTTGCCCTACAACGCCCTTTCTCGCCCTTTCTCTCCCTACAACACCCTTTCTCGGCTTTCTCACCCTTTCTCGCAATATAGCGCCCTTTCTCGCCCTTTCAAGCCCTTTCTCGCCCTAAAACGCCCTTTCTCGCCCTTACAATGCCCTTTCTCGCCATTTCTTACCCTACAACGCCCTATAACGCCCTACAGCACCCTTTCTCGCCCTACAACGCCCTTTCTCGCCCTAGAACGCTCTTTCTCGCCCTAGAACGCCCTACAACACCCTTTCTCGCCCTACAACGCCCTACAACGCTCTTTCTCGCCCTTACTCGCCCTTTCTCACCCTACAACGCCCTTTTTCGCCCTTTCTCGCCCTTTCTTGGCCTACAACGCCTTTTCTCCCCCTTTCTCGCCCTTTCTCGCCCTTTCTCGCCCTACAGCGCCCTTTCTCACCCTTTCTTACCCTGCAACGCCCTTTCTCGCCCTTTCTTACCCTACGCCCTTTCTCGCACTAGAAGTCCCTTTCTCACCCTTTCTCACCCTACAACGCCCTTTCTCGCCCTACAACGCCCTACAACACCCTACAACGCCCTTTCTCGCCCTTTCTCATCCTTTCTCGCCCTACAACGCCCTTTCTCGCCCTACAACACCCTTTCTCACCTTTCTCACCCTTTCTCGCCCTAGAACGCCCTTTCTTGACCTTTCTCGCCCTACAACATCCTTTCTCGCCTTTCTCAACCTTTCTCGCCATACAACGCCCTTTCTCACCCTTTCTCGCCCTATAACGCTCTTTCTAGCCCTTTCTCGCCCTTTCTCGCCCTTTCTGGACCTACAACGCCCTATCTCGCCCTACAACACACTTTTTCGGCTTTCTCACCCTTTCTCGCCCTACAGCGCCCTTTCTCTCCCTAAAACGCCATTTCTCGCCCTACAACACCCTACAACGCCCTTTCTTACCCTACAACGCCCTTTCTTGCCCTACAATGCTCTTTCTCGCCATTTCTTACCCTACAACGCCCTACAGCGCCCTTTCTCACCCTAGAACGCCCTTTCTCGCCCTTTCTCGCCCTTTCTCGCCCTTTCTCGCCCTTTCTCGCTCTACAACACCCTTTCTCGCCCTTTCTCGCCCTACAACGCCCTTTCTTGCACCTTCTCGCCCTTTCTCGCCTTACAAAGCCCTTTCTCGCCCTTTCTCGCCCTTTCTCTCCCTACATCGCCCTTTCTCGCCCTTTCTAGCCCTACAACGCTATTTCTCGCCCTTTCTAGCCCAACATCGTCCTTTCTCGCCCGGTCTCGTCCTTTCTCGCCCGACAAAGCTCTATCTCGCCCTTTCTCGCCCTACAACGCCCTTTTTCGGCCTTTCTCGCCCTACAACGCCCTACAACGCCCTTTCTCACCCTTTAGCGCCCTTTCTCGCCCTACAACGCTTTCTCGCCTTTTAGCGCCCTTTCTCGCCCTTTAGCGCCCTTTCTCGCCCTTTCTCGTCCTTTCTCGCCCTTTCTCGCCCTACTAAAACCTTTCTCGCCTTTTTCACCCTTTCTCGCCCTTTCTCGCCCTTTCTTGTCCTTTATCGCCCTACAGCGCCCTTTCTCGCCCTACAACGCCCTTTCTCACCCTACAACGCCTTTTCTCGCCCTTTCTCGCCCTTTCTCGCCCTACAACACCCTTTCTCGCCTTTCTCACCCTTTCTCGCCCTAGAGCACCCTTTCTCGCCCTACAACGCCCTTTCTCGCCCTACAACGCCCTTTCTTGCCCTTTCTCGCCCTACAACACCCTTTTTCGCCCTTTCTCACCCTACAGCACCCTTTCTCGCCCTTTCTCACCCTTTCTCGCCTTAAAACGCCTTTTCTCGCCCTACAACGCCCTTTCTCGCCCTTTCTTACCCTACAAAGCAATTTCTCGCCCTTTCTCGCCCTTTCTCACCCTACAACGCCCTTTCTCGCCCTTTCTCGCCCTACATCGCCCTTTCTCGCCCTTTTTCATTCTTTCTCGCCCTACAACGCTCTTTCTCACCCTTTCCCGCCCTACAACGCTCTTACTCGCCCTTTCTCGCCCTACAACTCCCTTTTTCGCCCTTTCTCGCCCTTTCTCGCCCTACAACACCCTTTCTCGCCCTAAAACGCCCTTTCTCGCCCTACAACGGCCTTTCTCGACCTTTCTCACCCTACAACGCCCTTTCTCGACCTTTCTCGCCCTAAAACGCACTTTCTTGCACTTTCTCGCCCTTTCTCGCCCTACAAAGCCCTTTCTCGCCCTTTCTCTCCCTACATCGACCTATCTCGCCCTTTCTCGCCCTTTCTAGCCCTACAACGCTCTTTCTCGCCCTTTCTCTCCGTACAAGGCCCTACAACGCCCTTTCTCACCCTTTCTCGCCCTACAAGGGCCTATCTCACCCTATAACGCCCTTTCTCGCCCTTTTCCGCCCTTTCTCGCCCTACAGCGCCCTTTCTCGTCCTAAAACGCCCTTTCTCGCCCTACAACGCCCTTTCTCGCCCTACAACGCCCTTTAGCGCCCTTTCTCGCCCTACAACACCCTTTCTCGCCCTACAACGCCCTTTCTCGCCCTTTCTTGCCCTTTCTCGCAATACAACACCCTTTCTCGCCTTTCTCACCCTTTCTCGCTCTACAGCGCACTTTCTCGCCCTTTCTCGCCCTACAACACCCTTTCTCGCTCTACAACGCCCTACAACGCCCTACAACGCCCTTTCTTGCCCTTTCTTGCCCTTTCTCGCCCTACAACGCCCTTTCTCGCCCTAAAACGCCCTTTCTCGCCCTACAACGCCCTTTCTCGCCCTTTCTTACCCTACAACGCCCTTTCTCGCCCTTTCTCGCACTACAACGCCCTACAACGCCCTACAACGCCCTTTCTTGCCCTTTCTTGCCCTTTCTCGCCCTACAACGCCCTTTCTCGCCCTACAACGCCCTTTCTCGCCCTTTCTTACCCTACAACGCCCTTTCTCGCCCTACAACACCCTACAACGCCCTACAACGCCCTTTCTCGCCCTTTCTCATTCTTTCTCGCCCAACAACGCTCTTTCTCGCCCTTTCTCGCCCTACAACGCCCTTTTTCGCCCTTTCTCGCCCTTTCTGGCCTACAACGCCCTTTCTCGCCCTTTGTCGCCCTACAACACCCTTTCTCGGCTTTCTCACCCTTTCTCGCAATATAGGGCCCTTTCTCGCCCTTTCTTGCCCTTTCTTGCCCTACAACGCCCTTTCTCGCCCTAAAACGCCCTTTCTCGCCCTACAACGCCCTTTCTCGCCCTTTCTTACCCTACAACGCCCTTTCTCGCCCTTTCTCGCACTACAACGCACTACAACGCCCTACAACGCCCTTTCTCGCCCTTTCTCATTCTTTCTCGCCCAACAACGCTCTTTCTCGCCCTTTCTCGCCCTACAACGCCCTTTTTCTCCCTTTCTCGCCCTAAAACGCCCTTTCTCGCCCTACAATGCCCTTTCTCGCCATTTCTTACCCTACAACGCCCTACAGCACCCTTTCTCGCCCTACAACGCCCTTTCTCGCCCTAAAACGCCCTTTCTCGCCCTACAACGCCCTTTCTCGCCCTTTCTTACCCTACAATGCCCTTTCTCGCCCTTTCTCGCCCTACAACGCCCTACAACGCCCTACAACGCCCTTTCTCATTCTTTCTCGCCCTACAGCGCCCTTTCTCGCCCTACAACGCCCTTTCTCGCCCTTTCTCTCCCTGCAACAACCTTTCTCGCCCTAAAATGCCCTTTCTCGCCCTACAACGCCCTTTCTCGCCCTTTCTCGCCCTAAAACGCCCTTTCTCACCCTACAATGCCCTTTCTCGCCATTTCTTACCCTACAACGCCCTACAACGCCCTACAGCACCCTTTCTCGCCCTACAACGCCCTTTCTCGCCCTTTCTTACCCTACAACGCCCTTTCTCGCCCTACAACACCCTACAACGCCCTACAACGCCCTTTCTCGCCCTTTCTCATTCTTTCTCGCCCAACAACGCTCTTTCTCGCCCTTTCTCGCCCTACAACGCCCTTTTTCGCCCTTTCTCGCCCTTTCTGGCCTACAACGCCCTTTCTCGCCCTTTGTCGCCCTACAACACCCTTTCTCGGCTTTCTCACCCTTTCTCGCAATATAGGGCCCTTTCTCGCCCTTTCTTGCCCTTTCTTGCCCTACAACGCCCTTTCTCGCCCTAAAACGCCCTTTCTCGCCCTACAACGCCCTTTCTCGCCCTTTCTTACCCTACAACGCCCTTTCTCGCCCTTTCTCGCACTACAACGCACTACAACGCCCTACAACGCCCTTTCTCGCCCTTTCTCATTCTTTCTCGCCCAACAACGCTCTTTCTCGCCCTTTCTCGCCCTACAACGCCCTTTTTCTCCCTTTCTCGCCCTAAAACGCCCTTTCTCGCCCTACAATGCCCTTTCTCGCCATTTCTTACCCTACAACGCCCTACAGCACCCTTTCTCGCCCTACAACGCCCTTTCTCGCCCTAAAACGCCCTTTCTCGCCCTACAACGCCCTTTCTCGCCCTTTCTTACCCTACAATGCCCTTTCTCGCCCTTTCTCGCCCTACAACGCCCTACAACGCCCTACAACGCCCTTTCTCATTCTTTCTCGCCCTACAGCGCCCTTTCTCGCCCTACAACGCCCTTTCTCGCCCTTTCTCTCCCTGCAACAACCTTTCTCGCCCTAAAATGCCCTTTCTCGCCCTACAACGCCCTTTCTCGCCCTTTCTCGCCCTAAAACGCCCTTTCTCACCCTACAATGCCCTTTCTCGCCATTTCTTACCCTACAACGCCCTACAACGCCCTACAGCACCCTTTCTCGCCCTACAACACCCTTTCTCGCCCTTTTTCTCCCTACAACACCCTTTCTCGGCTTTCTCACCCTTTCTCGCAATATAGCGCCCTTTCTCGCCCTTTCTCGCCCTTTCTTGCCCTAAAACGCCCTTTCTCGCCCTACAATGCCCTTTCTCGCCATTTCTTACCCTACAACGCCCTAGAACGCCCTACAGCACCCTTTCTAGCCCTACAACGCCCTTTCTCGCCCTAGAACGCCCTACAACACCCTTTCTCGCCCTACAAAGCCCTACAACGCCCTACAACGCTCTTTCTCGCCCTTTCTCACCCTACAACGCCCTTTTTCGCCCTTTCTCGCCCTTTATGGGCCTACAACGCCCTTTCTCGCCCTTTCTCACCCTACAGCACCCTTTCTCACCCTACAACTCCCTTTCTCACCCTTTCTTACCCTGAAACGCTCTTTCTCGCCCTTTCTTACCCTACAACGCCCTTTCTCGCACTAGAAGGCCCTTTCTCACCCTTTCTCACCCTACAACGCCCTTTCTCCCCCTTTCTCGTCCTATCTCGCCCTACAACGCCCTTTCTCGCCCTTTCTCGCCTTTTCTCGCCCTACAACACCATTTCTCGCCTTTCTCACCCTTTCTCGCCCTTCAGCGCCCTTTCTCGCCCTACAACGCCCTTTCTTGACCTTTCTCGCCCTACAACACCCTTTCTCGCCTTTCTCAACCTTTCTCGCCATACAACGCCCTTTCTCGCCCTATAACGCTCTTTCTCGCCCTTTCTCGCCCTCTCTGGGCCTACAACGCCCTATCTCGCCCTTTCTCGCCCTACAGCGCCCTTTCTCTCCCTAAAACACCCTTGCTCGCGCTACAGCGCCCTACAACGCCCTTTCTTACCCTACAACGCCCTTTCTCGCCCTACAATGCCTTTTCTCGCCATTTCTTACCCTACAATGCCCTACAACGCCCTACAGCGCCCTTTCTCGCCCTACAACGCCCTTTCTCGCTTTAGAACGCCCTTTCTCGCCCTTTCTCGCCCTACAACACCCTTTCTCGCCCTTTCTCGCCCTACAACTCCCTTTCTTGCACTTTCTCGCCCTTTCTCGCCCTACAAAGCCCTTTCTCGCCCTTTCTCTCCCTACATCGCCCTATCTCGTGCTTTCTCGCCCTTTCTAGCCCTACAACGCTCTTTCTCGACCTTTCTCTCCCTACATCGCCCTTTCTCGCCCGGTCTCGTCCTTTCTCGCCCTACAAAGCTCTATCTCGCCCTACAACGCTCTTTCTCGCCCTTTCTCGCACTTTCTCGCCCTACAACGCCCTTTTTCGCCCTTTCTCGCCCTACAACGCCCTACAACGCCCTTTCTCGCCCTCCAGCGCCCTTTCTCGCCCTACAACGCTCTTTCTCGCCCTTTAGCGCCCTTTCTTGCCCTACAACGCCCTTTCTCGCCCTTTCTTGCCCTTTCTCGCCCTACAACACCCTTTCTCGCCTTTCTCAACCTTTCTCGCCATACAACGCCCTTTCTGGCCCTTTCTCGCCCTATAACGCCCTTTCTCGCCCTAGAACGCACTACAGCACCCTTTCTCGCCCTACAACGCCCTACAACGCCCTACAATGCTCTTTTACGCCCTTTCTCGCCCTTTCTGGGCCTACAACGCCCTTTCTCCCCCTTTCTCGCCCTTTCTCGCCCTACAGCGCCCTTTCTCACCCTACAACGCCCTTTCTCACCCTTTCTTACCCTGCAACGCCCTTTCTCGCCCTTTCTTACCCTACAACGCCCTTTCTCGCACTAGAAGTCCCTTTCTCACCCTTTCTCACCCTACAACGCCCTACAACGCCCTTTCTCGCCTTTTCTTGCCCTTTCTCGCCCTACAACACCCTTTCTCGCCTTTCTCACCCATTCTCGCCCTTCAGCGCCCTTTCTCGCCCTACAACGCCCTTTCTTGACCTTTCTCGCCCTACAACACCCTTTCTCGCCTTTCTCAACCTTTCTCGCCATACAACGCCCTTTCTCGCCCTACAACGCCCTACAACGCTCTTTCTCGCCCTTTCTCACCCTACAACGCCCTTTCTCGCCCTTTCTGGGCCTACAACGCCCTTTCTCCCCCTTTCTCGCCCTTTCTCGCCCTACAGCGCCCTTTCTCACCCTACAACGCCCTTTCTCACCCTTTCTTACCCTGCAGCGCCCTTTCTCGCCCTTTCTTACCCTACAACGCCCTTTCTCGCACTAGAAGTCCCTTTCTCACCCTTTCTCACCCTACAACGCCCTACAACGCCCTTTCTCGCCCTATAACGCTCTTTCTCGCCCTTTCTCGCCCTTTCTGGACCTACAACGCCCTATCTCGCCCTACAACACAATTTCTCGGCTTTCTCACCCTTTCTCGCCCTACAACGCCCTTTCTCTCCCTAAAACGCCATTTCTCGCCCTACAACACCCTACAACGCCCTTTCTTACCCTACAACGCACTTTCTCGCCCTACAATGCTCTTTCTCGCCATTTCTTACCCTACAACGCCCTACAGCGCCCTTTCTCGCCCTACAACGCCCTTTCTCGCCCTAGAACGCCCTTTCTCGCCCTACAACACCCTTTCTCGCCCTTTCTCGCCCTACAACGCCCTTTCTTGCACTTTCTCGCCCTTTCTCGCCCTACAAAGAACTTTTTCGCCCTTTCTCGCCCTTTCTCTCCCTACATAGCCCTATCTCGCCCTTTCTCGCCCTTTCTAGCCCTACAACGCTCTTTCTCGCTTTTCTCTCCCAACATCGTCCTTTCTCGCCCGGTCTCGTCCTTTCTCGCCCTACAAAGCTCTATCTCGCCCTTTCTCGCCCTACAACACTCTTTCTCGCCCTTTCTCGCCCTACAACGCCCTTTTTCGGCCGTTCTCGCCCTACAACGCCCTACAACGCCCTACAACGCCCTTTCTCGCCTTTTAGCGCCCTTTCCCGCCCTACAATGCTCTTTCTCGCCCTTTAGCGCCCTTTCTCGCCCTACAAAAACCTTTCTCGCCTTTCTCACCCTTTCTCGCCCTTTCTCGCCCTTTCTTGTCCTTTCTCGCCCCACAGCGCCCTTTCTCGCCCTACAACGCCCTTTCTCGCCCTACAACGCCCTTTCTCGCCCTACAATGCCCTTTCTCGCCCTACAACGCCCTTTCTTGCCCTTTCTCGCCCTGCAACACCCTTTTTCGCCCTTTCTCACCCTACAGCACCCTTTCTCGCCCTTTCTCGCCCTAAAACGCCTTTTCTCGCCCTACAACGCCCTTTCTCGCCCTTTCTTACCCTACAACGCAATTTCTCGCCCTTTCTCGACCTTTCTCACCCTACAACGCCCTTTCTCGCCCTTTATCGCCCTTTCTCGCCCTACATCGCCCTTTCTCGCCCTTTTTCATCCTTTCTTGCCCTACAACGCTCTTTCTCACCCTTTCTCGCCCTACAACGCTCTTTCTCGCCCTTTCTCGCCCTACAACTCCCTTTTTCGCCCTTTCGCCCTTTCTGGGCCTACAACGCCCTTTCTTGCCCTAAAACGACCTTTCTCGCCCTAAAACGACCTTTCTCGCCCTACAACGGCCTTTCTTGCCCTTTCTTACCCTAAAATGCCCTTTCACACCCTACATCGCCCTACAACGCCCTACAATGCCCTTTCTCGCCCTTTCTCGCCCTACAACACCCTTTCTCGACCTACAACGCCCTTTCTCGCCCTTTGATGCCCTTTCTCGCCCTACAACACCCTTACTCGCATTTCTCACCCTTTCTCGCTCTACAGCGCACTTTCTCGCCCTTTCTAGCCCTACAACACCCTTTCTCGCCCTACAACGCCCTTTCTCGCCCTTTCTTTCCCTTTCTCGCCCTACAACGCCCTTTCTCGCCCTAAAACACACTTTCTCGCCCTACAACGCCCTTTCTCCCCCTTTCTTACCCTAAAACGCCCTTTCTCGCCCTACAATGCCCTTTTTCGCCATTTCTTACCCTACAACGCCCTACAATGCCCTACAGCACCCTTTCTCGCCCTACAATGCCCTTTCTCGCCCTAAAACGCCATTTCTCGCCCTACAACGCCCTTTCTCGCCCTTTCTTACCCTACAATGCCCTTTCTCGCCCTACAACGCCCTTTCTCGCCCTTTCTCTCCCTACAACACCCTTTCTCGGCTTTCTCACCCTTTCTCGCAATATAGCGCCCTTTCTCGCCCTTTCAAGCCCTTTCTCGCCCTACAATGCCCTTTCTCGCCATTTCTTACCCTACAACGCCCTAGAACGCCCTACAGCACCCTTTCTCGCCCTACAACGCCCTTTCTCGCCCTAAAACGCCCTTTCTCGCCCTAGAACGCCCTACAACACCCTTTCTCGCCCTACAACGCCCTTTCTCACCCTACAACGCCCTTTTTCGCCCTTTCTCGGCCATTTCTGGGCCTACAACGCCCTTTCTCCCCCTTTCTCGCTCTTTCTCGCCCTACAGCGCCCTTTCTCACCCTACAACGCCCTTTCTCACCCTTTCTTACACTGCAACGCCCTTTCTTGCCCTTTCTTACCCTACAGCGCCCTTTCTCGCACTAGAAGTCCCTGTCTCACCCTTTCTCACCCTACAACGCCCTTTCTCGCCCTACAACGCCCTACAACATCCTACAACGCCCTTCCTCGCCCTTTCTCGTCCTTTCTCACCCTACAACGCCCTTTCTCGCCCTTTCTCGCCCTTTCTCGCCCTACAACACCCTTTCTCGCCTTTCTCACCCTT
Source organism: Phyllobates terribilis (assembly GCF_046119375.1). Taxonomy (NCBI): domain Eukaryota; kingdom Metazoa; phylum Chordata; class Amphibia; order Anura; family Dendrobatidae; genus Phyllobates; species Phyllobates terribilis. Next base: position 31,251 of record NW_027364027.1, on the reverse strand, counting down.
TCTCGCCCTACAACGCCCTTTCTTGACCTTTCTCGCCCTACAACACCCTTTCTCGCCTTTCTCAACCTTTCTCGCCATACAACGCCCTTTCTCGCCCTTTCTCACCCTATACCGCTCTTTCTCGCCCTTTCTCGCCCTTTCTGGACCTACAACGCCCTATCTCGCCCTACAACACACTTTCTCGGCTTTCTCACCCTTTCTCGCCCTACAGCGCCCTTTCTCTCCCTAAAACGCCATTTCTCGCCCTACAACACCCTACAACGCCCTTTCTTACCCTACAACGCCCTTTCTCGCCCTACAATGCTCTTTCTCGCCATTTTTTACCCTACAACGCCCTACAGCGCCCTTTCTCGCCCTACAACGCCCTTTCTCGCCCTAGAACGCCCTTTCTTGCCCTTTCTCGCCCTACAACACCATTTTTCGCCCTTTCTCGCCCTACAACGCCCTTTCTTGAACTTTCTCGCCCTTTCTCGCCCTACAAAGCCCTTTCTCGCCCTTTCTCTCCCTACATCGCCCTATCTCGCCCTTTCTCGCCCTTTCTAGCCCTACAACGCTCTTTCTCGCCCTTTCTCTCCCAACATCGTCCTTTCTCGCCCGGTCTCGTCCTTTCTTGCCCTACAAAGCTCTATCTCGCCCTTTCTCACCCTACAACGCTCTTTCTCGCCCTTTCTCGCCCTACAACGCCCTTTTTCGGCCTTTCTCGCCCTACAACGCCCTTTCTTGCCCTACAACGCCCTTTCTCGCCCTACAAAGCTCTTTCTCGCCCTTTAGCGCCCTTTCTCGTCCTTTCTCGCCCTTCCTCGCCCTACAAAAACCTTTCTCGCCTTTCTCACCCTTTCTCGCCCTTTCTTGTCCTTTCTGGCCCTACAGCGCCCTTTCTCGCCCTATAACGCCCTTTCTCGCCCTACAACGCCCTTTCTCGCCCTACAACGCCTTTTCTCGCCCTTTCTCGCCCTCTCTCGCCCTTTCTCGCCCTACAACACCCTTTCTCGCCTTTCTCACCCTTTCTCGCCCTAGAGCACCCTTTCTCGCCCTACAACGCCCTTTCTTGCCCTTTCTCGCTCTACAACACCCTTTTTCGCCCTTTCTCACCCTACAGCACACTTTCTCACCCTTTCTCGCCCTAAATCGCCTTTTCTCGTCCTACAATGCACTTTCTCGCCCTTTCTTACCCTACAACGCAATTTCTCGCCCTTTCTCGCCCTTTCTTGTCCTTTCTCGACCTTTCTCACCCTACAACGCCCTTTCTCGCACTTTCTCGCCCTTTCTCGCCCTTTCTCGCCCTACATCGCCCTTTCTCGCCCTTTTTCATCCTTTCTCGCCCTACCACGCTCTTTCTCACCCTTTCTCGCCCTACAACGCTCTTTCTCGCCCTTTCTAGCCCTACAACTCCCTTTTTCGCCCTTTCTCGCCCTTTCTGGGCCTACAACGCCCTTTCTCGCCCTAAAACGCCCTTTGTCGCCCTACAACGGCCTTTCTCGCCCTTTCTTACCCTAAAACGCCCTTTCACGCCCTACATCGCCCTACAACGCTCTTTCTCGCCCTACAGCGCCCTTTCTCGCCCTTTCTCGCCCTACAACACCCTTTCTCACCCTTTCTCGCACTACAGCGCACTTTCTCCCCCTTTCTCGCCCTTTCTCGACCTCCAGCGCCTTTTCTCACCCTACAACGCCCATTCTCGCCCTAAAACGCCCTTTCTCGCCCTTTCTGGGCCTAACACGCCCTTTCTCTCCCTTTCTCGCCCTACAACACCCTTTCTCGGCTTTCTCACCCTTTCTCGCAATATAACGCCTTTTCTCGCCCTTTCTCGCCCGAAAACGCCCTAAAACGCCATAAAACGCCCTACAATACCCTTTCTCGCCCTACAGTGCCCTTTCTCGCCCTACAACGCCCTTTCTCGCCCTTTCTCGCCCTAAAACGCCCTTTCTCGCCCTACAACGCCCTTTCTCGCCCTTTCTCGCCCTACAGTGCTATTTCTCGCCCTACAACGCGCTATCTCGCCCTAAAACGCCCTTTCTCGCCCTACAATGCCCTTTCTCGCCCTTTCTTACCCTACAACGCCCTTTCTCGCCCTACGACGCCCTACAACGCCCTTTCTCGCCTTTTTCGCCATACAACACCCTTTCTCGCCTTTCTCACCCTTTCACGCCCTAGAGCGCCTTTTCTCGCCCTTTCTCGCCCTACAGCGCCCTACAGCGCCCTTTCTCGCCCTACAACGCCCTTTCTCGCCCTAGAGCGCCCTTTCTCACCCTACAACGCCCTTTCTCGCCCTTTCCCGCCCTTTCTCGCCCTAAAACGCTCTTTCTCGCCTCACAACGCCATTTCTCGCCCTACAGCGCCCTTTCTCGCCCTACAACGCCCTACAATGCCCTTTATCGCCCTACAACGCCCTACAACGCCCTTTCTCGCCCTTTAGCGCCCTTTCTCGCACTTCAACACCCTTTCTCGCCCTACAACGCCCTTTCTCGCCCTTTCTTGCAATTTCTCGCCCTACAACACCCTTTCTCACCTTTCTCACCCTTTCTCGCTCTACAGCGCACTTTCTCGCCCTTTCTCGCCCTACAACACCCTTTCTCGCCCTACAACGCCCTTTCTCGCCCTTTCTTGCCCTTTCTCGCCCTACAACGCCCTTTCTCGCCCTAAAACGCCCTTTCTCGCCCTTTCTTGCCCTTTCTCGCCCTACAACGCCCTTTCTCGCCCTAAAACGCCCTTTCTCGCCCTACAACGCCCTACAACGCCCTTTCTCGCCCTACAACGCCCTACAACGCCCTTTCTCGCCCTTTCTCATTATTTCTCGCCCAACAACGCTCTTTCTCGCCCTTTCTCTCCCTGCAACGCCCTTTTTCGCCCTTTTTGGCCCTTTCTCGCCCTACAACACTCTTTCTCGCCCTTTCTCGCCCTTTCTCGCCCTACAACGCCCTTTTTCGGCCGTTCTCGCCCTACAACGCCCTACAACGCCCTACAACGCCCTTTCTCGCCTTTTAGCGCCCTTTCCCGCCCTACAATGCTCTTTCTCGCCCTTTAGCGCCCTTTCTCGCCCTACAAAAACCTTTCTCGCCTTTCTCACCCTTTCTCGCCCTTTCTCGCCCTTTCTTGTCCTTTCTCGCCCCACAGCGCCCTTTCTCGCCCTACAACGCCCTTTCTCGCCCTACAACGCCCTTTCTCGCCCTACAATGCCCTTTCTCGCCCTACAACGCCCTTTCTTGCCCTTTCTCGCCCTGCAACACCCTTTTTCGCCCTTTCTCACCCTACAGCACCCTTTCTCGCCCTTTCTCGCCCTAAAACGCCTTTTCTCGCCCTACAACGCCCTTTCTCGCCCTTTCTTACCCTACAACGCAATTTCTCGCCCTTTCTCGACCTTTCTCACCCTACAACGCCCTTTCTCGCCCTTTATCGCCCTTTCTCGCCCTACATCGCCCTTTCTCGCCCTTTTTCATCCTTTCTTGCCCTACAACGCTCTTTCTCACCCTTTCTCGCCCTACAACGCTCTTTCTCGCCCTTTCTCGCCCTACAACTCCCTTTTTCGCCCTTTCGCCCTTTCTGGGCCTACAACGCCCTTTCTTGCCCTAAAACGACCTTTCTCGCCCTAAAACGACCTTTCTCGCCCTACAACGGCCTTTCTTGCCCTTTCTTACCCTAAAATGCCCTTTCACACCCTACATCGCCCTACAACGCCCTACAATGCCCTTTCTCGCCCTTTCTCGCCCTACAACACCCTTTCTCGCCCTACAACGCCCTTTCTCGCCCTTTGATGCCCTTTCTCGCCCTACAACACCCTTACTCGCATTTCTCACCCTTTCTCGCTCTACAGCGCACTTTCTCGCCCTTTCTAGCCCTACAACACCCTTTCTCGCCCTACAACGCCCTTTCTCGCCCTTTCTTTCCCTTTCTCGCCCTACAACGCCCTTTCTCGCCCTAAAACACACTTTCTCGCCCTACAACGCCCTTTCTCCCCCTTTCTTACCCTAAAACGCCCTTTCTCGCCCTACAATGCCCTTTTTCGCCATTTCTTACCCTACAACGCCCTACAATGCCCTACAGCACCCTTTCTCGCCCTACAATGCCCTTTCTCGCCCTAAAACGCCATTTCTCGCCCTACAACGCCCTTTCTCGCCCTTTCTTACCCTACAATGCCCTTTCTCGCCCTACAACGCCCTTTCTCGCCCTTTCTCTCCCTACAACACCCTTTCTCGGCTTTCTCACCCTTTCTCGCAATATAGCGCCCTTTCTCGCCCTTTCAAGCCCTTTCTCGCCCTACAATGCCCTTTCTCGCCATTTCTTACCCTACAACGCCCTAGAACGCCCTACAGCACCCTTTCTCGCCCTACAACGCCCTTTCTCGCCCTAGAACGCCCTTTCTCGCCCTAGAACGCCCTACAACACCCTTTCTCGCCCTACAACGCCCTTTCTCACCCTACAACGCCCATTTTCGCCCTTTCTCGGCCATTTCTGGGCCTACAACGCCCTTTCTCCCCATTTCTCGCTCTTTCTCGCCCTACAGCGCCCTTTCTCACCCTACAACGCCCTTTCTCACCCTTTCTTACACTGCAACGCCCTTTCTTGCCCTTTCTTACCCTACAGCGCCCTTTCTCGCACTAGAAGTCCCTGTCTCACCCTTTCTCACCCTACAACGCCCTTTCTCGCCCTACAACGCCCTACAACATCCTACAACGCCCTTCCTCGCCCTTTCTCGTCCTTTCTCACCCTACAACGCCCTTTCTCGCCCTTTCTCGCCCTTTCTCGCCCTACAACACCCTTTCTCGCCTTTCTCACCCTTTCTCGCCCTACAACGCCCTTTCTTGACCTTTCTCGCCCTACAACACCCTTTCTCGCCTTTCTCAACCTTTCTCGCCATACAACGCCCTTTCTCGCCCTTTCTCACCCTATACCGCTCTTTCTCGCCCTTTCTCGCCCTTTCTGGACCTACAACGCCCTATCTCGCCCTACAACACACTTTCTCGGCTTTCTCACCCTTTCTCGCCCTACAGCGCCCTTTCTCTCCCTAAAACGCCATTTCTCGCCCTACAACACCCTACAACGCCCTTTCTTACCCTACAACGCCCTTTCTCGCCCTACAATGCTCTTTCTCGCCATTTCTTACCCTACAACGCCCTACAGCGCCCTTTCTCGCCCTACAACGCCCTTTCTCGCCCTAGAACGCCCTTTCTTGCCCTTTCTCGCCCTACAACACCATTTTTCGCCCTTTCTCGCCCTACAACGCCCTTTCTTGAACTTTCTCGCCCTTTCTCGCCCTACAAAGCCCTTTCTCGCCCTTTCTCTCCCTACATCGCCCTATCTCGCCCTTTCTCGCCCTTTCTAGCCCTACAACGCTCTTTCTCGCCCTTTCTCTCCCAACATCGTCCTTTCTCGCCCGGTCTCGTCCTTTCTTGCCCTACAAAGCTCTATCTCGCCCTTTCTCACCCTACAACGCTCTTTCTCGCCCTTTCTCGCCCTACAACGCCCTTTTTCGGCCTTTCTCGCCCTACAACGCCCTTTCTTGCCCTACAACGCCCTTTTTCGCCCTACAAAGCTCTTTCTCGCCCTTTAGCGCCCTTTCTCGTCCTTTCTCGCCCTTCCTCGCCCTACAAAAACCTTTCTCGCCTTTCTCACCCTTTCTCGCCCTTTCTTGTCCTTTCTGGCCCTACAGCGCCCTTTCTCGCCCTATAACGCCCTTTCTCGCCCTACAACGCCCTTTCTCGCCCTACAACGCCTTTTCTCGCCCTTTCTCGCCCTCTCTCGCCCTTTCTCGCCCTACAACACCCTTTCTCGCCTTTCTCACCCTTTCTCGCCCTAGAGCACCCTTTCTCGCCCTACAACGCCCTTTCTTGCCCTTTCTCGCTCTACAACACCCTTTTTCGCCCTTTCTCACCCTACAGCACACTTTCTCACCCTTTCTCGCCCTAAATCGCCTTTTCTCGTCCTACAATGCACTTTCTCGCCCTTTCTTACCCTACAACGCAATTTCTCGCCCTTTCTCGCCCTTTCTTGTCCTTTCTCGACCTTTCTCACCCTACAACGCCCTTTCTCGCACTTTCTCGCCCTTTCTCGCCCTTTCTCGCCCTACATCGCCCTTTCTCGCCCTTTTTCATCCTTTCTCGCCCTACCACGCTCTTTCTCACCCTTTCTCGCCCTACAACGCTCTTTCTCGCCCTTTCTAGCCCTACAACTCCCTTTTTCACCCTTTCTCGCCCTTTCTGGGCCTACAACGCCCTTTCTCGCCCTAAAACGCCCTTTGTCGCCCTACAACGGCCTTTCTCGCCCTTTCTTACCCTAAAACGCCCTTTCACGCCCTACATCGCCCTACAACGCTCTTTCTAGCCCTACAGCGCCCTTTCTCGCCCTTTCTCGCCCTACAACACCCTTTCTCACCCTTTCTCGCACTACAGCGCACTTTCTCCCCCTTTCTCGCCCTTTCTCGACCTCCAGCGCCTTTTCTCACCCTACAACGCCCATTCTCGCCCTAAAACGCCCTTTCTCGCCCTTTCTGGGCCTAACACGCCCTTTCTCTCCCTTTCTCGCCCTACAACACCCTTTCTCGGCTTTCTCACCCTTTCTCGCAATATAACGCCTTTTCTCGCCCTTTCTCGCCCGAAAACGCCCTAAAACGCCATAAAACGCCCTACAATACCCTTTCTCGCCCTACAGTGCCCTTTCTCGCCCTACAACGCCCTTTCTCGCCCTTTCTCGCCCTAAAACGCCCTTTCTCGCCCTACAACGCCCTTTCTCGCCCTTTCTCGCCCTACAGTGCTATTTCTCGCCCTACAACGCGCTATCTCGCCCTAAAACGCCCTTTCTCGCCCTACAATGCCCTTTCTCGCCCTTTCTTACCCTACAACGCCCTTTCTCGCCCTACGACGCCCTACAACGCCCTTTCTCGCCTTTTTCGCCATACAACACCCTTTCTCGCCTTTCTCACCCTTTCACGCCCTAGAGCGCCTTTTCTCGCCCTTTCTCGCCCTACAGCGCCCTACAGCGCCCTCTCTCGCCCTACAACGCCCTTTCTCGCCCTAGAGCGCCCTTTCTCACCCTACAACGCCCTTTCTCGCCCTTTCCCGCCCTTTCTCGCCCTAAAACGCCCTTTCTCGCCCTAAAGCGCTCTTTCTCGCCTCACAACGCCATTTCTCGCCCTACAGCGCCCTTTCTCGCCCTACAACGCCCTACAATGCCCTTTATCGCCCTACAACGCCCTACAACGCCCTTTCTCGCCCTTTAGCGCCCTTTCTCGCACTTCAACACCCTTTCTCGCCCTACAACGCCCTTTCTCGCCCTTTCTTGCAATTTCTCGCCCTACAACACCCTTTCTCACCTTTCTCACCCTTTCTCGCTCTACAGCGCACTTTCTCGCCCTTTCTCGCCCTACAACACCCTTTCTCGCCCTACAACGCCCTTTCTCGCCCTTTCTTGCCCTTTCTCGCCCTACAACGCCCTTTCTCGCCCTAAAACGCCCTTTCTCGCCCTTTCTTGCCCTTTCTCGCCCTACAACGCCCTTTCTCGCCCTAAAACGCCCTTTCTCGCCCTACAACGCCCTACAACGCCCTTTCTCGCCCTACAACGCCCTACAACGCCCTTTCTCGCCCTTTCTCATTATTTCTCGCCCAACAACGCTCTTTCTCGCCCTTTCTCTCCCTGCAACGCCCTTTTTCGCCCTTTTTGGCCCTTTCTGGGCCTACAACGCCCTTTCTCGCCCTTTGTCGCCCTACAACACCCTTTCTCGGCTTTCTCACCCTCTCTCGCAATATAGCGCCTTTTCTCGCCCTTTCTCGCCCTAAAACGCCGTTTCTCGCCCTACAATGACCTTTCTCGCCATTTCTTACCCTACAATGCCCTACAACGCCCTACAGCACCCTTTCTCGCCCTACAACGCCCTTTCTCGCCCTATAACGCCCTTTCTCGTCCTACAACACCCTTTCTCGGCTTTCTCACCCTCTCTCGCAATATAGCGCCCTTTCTCGCCCTACAACGCCCTTTCTCGCCCTACAACGCCCTTTCTTGCACTTCCTCGCCCTTTCTCGCCCTACAAACCCCTTTCTCGCCCTTTCTCTCCCTACATCGACCTATCTCGCCCTTTCTCGCCCTTTCTAGCCCTACAACGCTCTTTCTCGCCCTTTCTCTCCGTACACCGCCCTTTCTCGCCCTTTCTCTCCGTACATTGCCCTTTCTCGCCCTTTCTCACCCTACAAGGCCCTACAACGCCCTTTCTCACCCTTTCTCGCCCTACAAGGCCCTATCTCACCCTACAACGCCCTTTCTCGCCCTTTCCCGCCCTTTCTCGCCCTACAGCGCCCTTTCTCGTCCTAAAACGCCCTTTCTCGCCCTACAACGCCCTTTCTCGCCCTACAACGCCCTTTATCGCCCTTTCTCGCCCTACAACACCCTTTCTCGCCCTACAACGCCCTTTCTTGCCCTTTCTCGCCCTACAACACCCTTTCTCGCCTTTCTCACCCTTTCTCGCTCTACAGCGCACTTTCTCGCCCTTTCTCGCCCTACAACACCCTTTCTCGCCCTACAACGCCCCACAACGCCCTTTCTTGCCCTTTCTCGCCCTACAACGCCCTTTCTCGCCCTAAAACGCCCTTTCTCGCCCTACAACGCCCTTTCTCGCCCTTTCTTACCCTACAACGCCCTTTCTCGCCCTTTCTCGCACTACAGCGCCCTACAACGCCCTACAACGCCCTTTCTCGCCCTTTCTCATTCTTTCTCGCCCAACAACGCTCTTTCTTGCCCTTTCTCGCCCTAAAACGCCCTTTCTCGCCCTACAATGCCCTTTCTCGCCATTTCTTACCCTACAATGCCCTACAACGCCCTACAGCACCCTTTCTCACCCTACAACGCCCTTTCTCGCCCTAAAACGCCCTTTCTCGTCCTACAACACCCTTTCTCGGCTTTCTCACCCTCTCTCGCAATATAGCGCCCTTTCTAGCCTTACAACACCCTTTCTCGCACTACAACGCCCTTTCTTGCACTTTCTCGCCCTTTCTCGCCCTACAAACCCCTTTCTCGCACTTTCTCTCCCTACATCGACCTATCTCGCCCTTTCTCGCCCTTTCTAGCCCTACAATGCTCTTTCTCGCCCTTTCTCTCCGTACATCGCCCTTTCTCGCCCTTTCTCTCCGTACATCGCCCTTTCTCGCCCTTTCTCACCCTACAAGGCCCTACAACGCCCTTTCTCACCCTTTCTCGCCCTACAAGGCCCTATCTCACCCTACAACGCCCTTTTTCGCCCTTTCCCGCCCTTTCTCGCCCTACAGCACCCTTTCTCGTCCTAAAACGCCCTTTCTCGCCCAACAACGCCCTTTCTCGCCCTACAACGCCCTTTAGCGCCCTTTCTCGCCCTACAACACCCTTTCTCGCCCTACAACGCCCTTTCTCGCCCTTCCTTTCCCTTTCTCGCCCTACAACACCCTTTCTCGCCTTTCTCACCCTTTCTCGCTCTACAGCGCACTTTCTCGCCCTTTCTCGCCCTACAACACCCTTTCTCGCCCTACAACGCCCTACAACGCCCTTTCTTGCCCTTTCTTGCCCTTTCTCGCCCTACAACGCCCTTTCTCGCCCTAAAACGCCCTTTCTCGCCCTACAACGCCCTTTCTCGCCCTTTCTTACCCTACAACGCCCTTTCTCGCCCTTTCTCGCACTACAGCGCCCTACAACGCCCTTTCTCGCCCTTTCTCATTCTTTCTCGCCCAACAACGCTCTTTCTCGCCCTTTCTCGCCCTACAACGCCCTTTTTCGCCCTTTCTCGCCCTTTCTGGGCCTACAACGCCCTTTCTCGCCCTTTGTCGCCCTACAACACCCTTTCTCGGCTTTCTCACCCTTTCTCGCAATACAGGGCCCTTTCTCGCCCTTTCTTGCCCTTTCTCGCCCTACAACGCCCTTTCTCGCCCTAAAACGCCCTTTCTCGCCCAACAACGCTCTTTCTCGCCCTTTCTCGCCCTACAACGCCCTTTTTCGCCCTTTCTCGCCCTAAAACGCCCTTTCTCGCCCTACAATGCCCTTTCTCGCCATTTCTTACCCTACAACGCCCTACAACGCCCTACAGCACCCTTTCTCGCCCTACAACGCCCTTTCTCGCCCTAAAACGCCCTTTCTCGCCCTACAACGCCCTTTCTTGCCCTTTCTTACCCTACAATGCCCTTTCTCGCCCTTTCTCGCCATTTCTCGAGCTACAACGACCTACAACGCCCTACAACGCCCTTTCTCATTCTTTCTCGCAATACAGCGCCCTTTCTCGTGCCCTTTCTCGCCATTTCTTACCCTACAACGCCCTACAACGCCCTACAGCACCCTTTCTCGCCCTACAACACCCTTTCTCGCCCTTTCTCTCCCTACAACACCCTTTCTCGGCTTTCTCACCCTTTCTCGCAATATAGCGCCCTTTCTCGCCCTTTCTCGCCCTAAAACGCCCTTTCTCGCCCTACAATGCCCTTTCTCGCCATTTCTTACCCTACAACGCCCTAGAACGCCCTACAACACCCTTTCTAGCCCTACAACGCCCTTTCTCGCCCTAGAACACCCTTTCTCGCCCTAGAACGCCCTACAACACCCTTTCTCGCCCTACAACGCCCTACAACGCTCTTTCTCGCCCTTACTCGCCCTTTCTCACCCTACAACGCCCTTTTTCGCCCTTTCTGGGCCTACAACGCCCTTTCTCGCCCTTTCTCGCCCTACAGCACCCTTTCTCACCCTACAACGCCCTTTCTCAACCTTTCTTACCCTGCAACGCCCTTTCTCGCCCTTTCTTACCCTACAACGCCCTTTCTCGCACTAGAAGGCCCTTTCTCGCCCTTTCTCACCCTACATCGCCCTTTCCCCCCCTTTCTCGTCCTATCTCGCCCTACAACGCCCTTTCTCGCCCTTTCTCGCCCTTTCTCGCCCTACAACACCCTTTCTCGCCTTTCTCACCCTTTCTCGCCCTTCAGCGCCCTTTCTCGCCCTACAACGCCCTTTCTTGACCTTTCTCGCCCTACAACACCCTTTCTCGCCTTTCTCAACCTTTCTCGCCATACAACGCCCTTTCTCGCCCTATAACGCTCTTTCTCGCCCTTTCTCGCCCTTTCTCGCCCTCTCTGGGCCTACAACGCCCTATCTCGCCCTACAGCGCCCTACAGCGCCCTTTCTCTCCCTAAAACACCCTTTCTCGCGATACAACGCCCTACAACGCCCTTTCTTACCCTACAACGCCCTTTCTCGCTCTACAATGCCTTTTCTCGCCATTTCTTACCCTACAATGCCCTACAACGCCCTACAGCGCCCTTTCTCGCCCTACAACGCCCTTTCTCGCCCTAGAACGCCCTTTCTCGCCCTTTCTCGCCCTACAACACCCTTTCTCGCCCTTTCTCGCCCTACAACTCCCTTTCTTGCACTTTCTCGCCCTTTCTCGCCCTACAAAGCCCTTTCTCGCCCTTTCTCTCCCTACATCGCCCTATCTCGTGCTTTCTCGCCCTTTCTAGCCCTACAACGCTCTTTCTCGCCCTTTCTCTCCCTACATCGCCCTTTCTCGCCCGGTCTCGTCCTTTCTCGCCCTACAAAGCTCTATCTCGCCCTACAACGCTCTTTCTCGCCCTTTCTCGCACTTTCTCGCCCTACAACGCCCTTTTTCGCCCTTTCTCGCCCTACAACGCCCTTTCTCGCCCTCTAGCGCTCTTTCTCGCCCTACAACGCTCTTTCTCGCCCTTTAGCGCCCTTTCTCGCCCTACAACGCCCTTTCTCGCCTTTTCTCGCCCTTTCTTGCCCTTTCTCGCCCTACATCACCCTTTCTCGCCTTTCTCAACCTTTCTCGCCATACAACGCCCTTTCTCGCCCTTTCTCGCCCTATAACGCCCTTTCTCGCCCTAGAACGCACTACAGCACCCTTTCTCGCCCTACAACGCCCTACAACGCCATACAATGCTCTTTCTCGCCCTTACTCGCCCTTTCTCACCCTACAACGCCCTTTCTCCCCCTTTCTCGCCCTTTCTCGCCCTACAGCGCCCTTTCTCACCCTACAACGCCCTTTCTCACCCTTTCTTACCCTGCAACGCCCTTTCTCGCCCTTTCTTACCCTACAACGCCCTTTCTCGCACTAGAAGTCCCTTTCTCACCCTTTCTCACCCTACAACGCCCTACAACGCCCTACAACGCCCTTTCTCGCCCTTCCTTGCCCTTTCTCGCCCTACAACACCCTTTCTCGCCTTTCTCACCCTTTCTCGCCCTTCAGCGCCCTTTCTCGCCCTACAACGCCCTTTCTTGACCTTTCTCGCCCTACAACACCCTTTCTCGCCTTTCTCAACCTTTCTCGCCATACAACGCCCTTTCTCGCCTTTTCTCGCCCTATAACGCCCTTTCTCGCCCCAGAACGCCCTTTCTCGCCCTAGAACGCACTACAACACCCTTTCTCGCCCTACAACGCCCTACAACGCCCTACAACGCTCTTTCTCGCCCTTACTCGCCCTTTCTCACCTTACAACGCCCTTTCTCACCCTTTCTGGGCCTACAACGCCCTTTCTCCCCCTTTCTCGCCCTTTCTCGCCCTACAGCGCCCTTTCTCACCCTACAACGCCCTTTCTCACCCTTTCTTACCCTGCAGCGCCCTTTCTCGCCCTTTCTTACCCTACAACGCCCTTTCTCGCACTAGAAGTCCCTTTCTCACCCTTTCTCACCCTACAACGCCCTACAACGCCCTTTCTCGCCCTATAATGCTCTTTCTCGCCCTTTCTCGCCCTTTCTCGCCCTTTCTGGACCTACAACGCCTATCTCGCCCTACAACACAATTTCTTTGCTTTCTCACCCTTTCTCGCCCCCTACAGCGCCCTTTCTCTCCCTAAAACGCCATTTCTCGCCCTACAACACCCTACAACGCCCTTTCTTACCCTACAACGCACTTTCTCGCCCTACAATGCTCTTTCTCGCCATTTCTTACCCTACAACGCCCTACAGCGCCCTTTCTCGCCCTAGAACGCCCTTTCTCGCCCTAGAACGCCCTTTCTCGCCCTTTCTCGCCCTACAACACCCTTTCTCGCCCTTTCTCGCCCTACAACGCCCTTTCTTGCACTTTCTCGCCCTTTCTCGCCCTACAAAGCCCTTTTTCGCCCTTTCTCGCCCTTTCTCTCCCTACATCGCCCTATCTCGCCCTTTCTCGCCCTTTCTAGCCCTACAATGCTCTTTCTCGCCCTTTCTCTCCCAACATCGTCCTTTCTCGCCCGGTCTCGTCCTTTCTCGCCCTACAAAGCTCTATCTCGCCCTTTCTCGCCCTACAACGCTCTTTCTCGCCCTTTCTCGCCCTTTCTCGCCCTACAACGCCTTTTTTCGGCCATTCTCGCCCTAAAACGCCCTACAACGCCCTACAACGCCCTTTCTCGCCTTTTAGCGCCCTTTCCCGCCCTACAATGCTCTTTCTCGCCCTTTAGCGCCTTTCTCGACCTTTCTCGCCCTACAAAAACCTTTCTCGCCTTTCTCACCCTTTCTCGCCCTTTCTCGCCCTTTCTTGTCCTTTCTCGCCCCACAGCGCCCTTTCTCGCCCTACAACGCCCTTTCTCGCCCTACAACGCCTTTTCTCGCCCTTTCTCGCCCTACAACACCCTTTCTCGCCTTTCTCACCCTTTCTCGCCCTAGAGCACCCTTTCTCGCCCTACAATGCCCTTTCTCGCCCTACAACACCCTTTCTTGCCCTTTCTCGCCCTGCAACACCCTTTTTCGCCCTTTCTCACCCTACAGCACCCTTTCTCGCCCTTTCTCGCCCTAAAACGCCTTTTCTCGCCCTACAACGCCCTTTCTCGCCCTTTCTTACCCTACAACGCAATTTCTCGCCCTTTCTCGACCTTCTCACCCTACAACGCCCTTTCTCGCCCTTTATCGCCCTTTGTCGCCCTACATCGCCCTTTCTCGCCCTTTTTCATCCTTTCTCGCCCTACAACGCTCTTTCTCACCCTTTCTCGCCCTACAACGCTCTTTCTCGCCCTTTCTCGCCCTACAACTCCCTTTTTCGCCCTTTCGCCCTTTCTGGGCCTACAACGCCCTTTCTCGCCCTAAAACGACCTTTCTCGCCCTACAACGGCCTTTCTCGCCCTTTCTTACCCTAAAATGCCCTTTCACACCCTACATCGCCCTACAACGCCCTACAACGCCCTTTCTCGCCCTTTAGCGCCCTTTCTCGCCCTACAACACCCTTTCTCGCCCTACAACGCCCTTTCTCGCCCTTTCATGCCCTTTCTCGCCCTACAACACCCTTACTCGCATTTCTCACCCTTTCTCGCTCTCCAGCGCACTTTCTCGCCCTTTCTCGCCCTTTCTTTCCCTTTCTCGCCCTACAACGCCCTTTCTCGCCCTAAAACACACTTCTCGCCCTACAACGCCCTTTCTCCCCCTTTCTTACCCTACAACGCCCTTTCTCGCCCTGCAACACCCTACAACGCCCTACAACGCCCTACAACGCCCTTTCTCATTCTTTCTCGCCCAACAACGCTCTTTCTCGCCCTTTCTCGCCCTACAACGCCCTTTTTCGCCCTTTCTCGCCCTTTCTGGGCCTACAACGCCCTTTCTCGCCCTTTGTCGCCCTACAACACCCTTTCTCGGCTTTCTCACCCTTTCTCGCAATATAGCGCCCTTTCTCGCGCTTTCTCGCCCTAAAACGCCCTTTCTCGCCCTACAATGCCCTTTTTCGCCATTTCTTACCCTACAATGCCCTACAACGCCCTACAGCACCCTTTCTCGCCCTACAATGCCCTTTCTCGCCCTAAAACGCCATTTCTCGCTCTACAACGCCCTTTCTCGCCCTTTCTTACCCTACAATGCCCTTTCTCGCCCTACAACGCCCTTTCTCGCCTTTCTCTCCCCTACAACACCCTTTCTCGGCTTTCTCACCCTTTCTCGCAATATAGCGCCCTTTCTCGCCCTTTCAAGCCCTTTCTCGCCCTACAATGCCCATTCTCGCCATTTCTTACCCTACAACGCCCTAGAACGCCCTACAGCACCCTTTCTCGCCCTACAACGCCCTTTCTCGCCCTAGAACGCCCTTTCTCGCCCTAGAACGCCCTACAACACCCTTTCTCGCCCTACAACGCCCTTTCTCACCCTACAACGCCCTTTTTCGCCCTTTCTCGGCCATTTCTGGGCCTACAACGCCCTTTCTCCCCCTTTCTCGCCCTTTCTCGCCCTTTCTTTCCCTTTCTCGCCCTACAACGCCCTTTCTCGCCCTAAAACACACTTTCTCGCCCTACAACGCCCTTTCTCCCCCTTTCTTACCCTACAACGCCCTTTCTCGCCCTGCAACGCCCTACAACGCCCTTTCTCATTCTTTCTCGCCCAACAACGCTCTTTCTCGCCCTTTCTCGCCCTACATGCCCTTTTTCGCCCTTTCTCGCCCTTTCTGGGCCTACAACACCCTTTCTCGCCCTTTGTCGCCCTACAACACCCTTTCTCGGCTTTCTCACCCTTTCTCGCAATATAGCGCCCTTTCTCGCGCTTTCTCGCCCTAAAACGCCCTTTCTCGCCCTACAATGCCCTTTTCGCCATTTCTTACCCTACAACGCCCTACAACGCCCTACAGCACCCTTTCTCGCCCTACAATGCCCTTTCTCGCCCTACAATGCCCTTTCTCGCCCTACAACGCCCTTTCTCGCCCTTTCTCTCCCTACAACACCCTTTCTCGGCTTTCTCACCCTTTCTCGCAATATAGCCCCCTTTCTCGCCCTTTCAAGCCCTTTCTCGCCCTACAATGCCCTTTCTCGCCATTTCTTACCCTACAACGCCCTAGAACGCCCTACAGCACCCTTTCTCGCCCTACAACGCCCTTTCTCGCCCTAGAACGCCCTTTCTCGCCCTAGAACGCCCTACAACACTCTTTCTCGCCCTACAACGCCCTTTCTCACCCCTACAACGCCATTTCTCACCCTTTCTTACCCTGTAACGCCCTTTCTTGCCCTTTCTTACCCTACAACGCCCTTTCTCGCACTAGAAGTCCCTGTCTCACCCTTTCTCACCCTACAACGCCCTTTCTCGCCCTACAACGCCCTACAACACCCTACAACGCCCTTTCTCGCCCTTTCTCGTCCTTTCTCACCCTACAACGCCCTTTCTCGCCCTTTCTCGCCCTTTCTCGCCCTACAACACTCTTTGTCGCCTTTCTCACCCTTTCTCGCCCTACAACGCCCTTTCTTGACCTTTCTCGCCCTACAACACCCTTTCTCGCCTTTCTCAACCTTTCTCGCCATACAACGCCCTTTCTCGCCCTTTCTCACCCTATACCGCTCTTTCTCGCCCTTTCTCGCCCTTTCTGGACCTACAACGCCCTATCTCGCCCTACAACACACTTTCTCGGCTTTCTCACCCTTTCTCGCCCTACAGCGCCCTTTCTCTCCCTAAAACGCCATTTCTCGCCCTACAACACCCTACAATGCCCTTTCTTACCCTACAACGCCCTTTCTCGCCCTACAATGCTCTTTCTCGCCATTTCTTACCCTACAACGCCCTACAGCGCCCTTTCTCGCCCTACAACGCCCTTTCTCGCCCTAGAACGCCCTTTCTCGCCCTTTCTCGCCCTACAACACCCTTTTTCGCCCTTTCTCGCCCTACAACGCCCTTTCTTGAACTTTCTCGCCCTTTCTCGCCCTACAAAGCCCTTTCTCGCCCTTTCTCGCCCTTTCTCTCCCTACATCGCCCTATCTCGCCCTTTCTCGCCCTTTCTAGCCCTACAACGCTCTTTCTCGCCCTTTCTCTCCCAACATCGTCCTTTCTCGCCCGGTCTCGTCCTTTCTTGCCCTACAACGCCCTTTCTCGCCCTTTCTCTCCCTACAACACCCTTTCTCGGCTTTCTCACCCTTTCTCGCAATATAGCGCCCTTTCTCGCCCTTTCAAGCCCTTTCTCGCCCTACAATGCCCTTTCTCGCCATTTCTTACCCTACAACGCCCTAGAACGCCCTACAGCACCCTTTCTCGCCCTACAACGCCCTTTCTCGCCCTAGAACGCCCTTTCTCGCCCTAGAACGCCCTACAACACTCTTTCTCGCCCTACAACGCCCTTTCTCACCCTACAACGCCCTTTCTCACCCTTTCTTACCCTGTAACGCCCTTTCTTGCCCTTTCTTACCCTACAACGCCCTTTCTCGCACTAGAAGTCCCTGTCTCACCCTTTCTCACCCTACAACGCCCTTTCTTGACCTTTCTCGCCCTACAACACCCTTTCTCGCCTTTCTCAACCTTTCTCGCCATACAACGCCCTTTCTCGCCCTTTCTCACCCTATACCGCTCTTTCTCGCCCTTTCTCGCCCTTTCTGGACCTACAACGCCCTATCTCGCCCTACAACACACTTTCTCGGCTTTCTCACCCTTTCTCGCCCTACAGCGCCCTTTCTCTCCCTAAAACGCCATTTCTCGCCCTACAACACCCTACAATGCCCTTTCTTACCCTACAACGCCCTTTCTCGCCCTACAATGCTCTTTCTCGCCATTTCTTACCCTACAACGCCCTACAGCGCCCTTTCTCGCCCTACAACGCCCTTTCTCGCCCTAGAACGCCCTTTCTCGCCCTTTCTCGCCCTACAACACCCTTTTTCGCCCTTTCTCGCCCTACAACGCCCTTTCTTGAACTTTCTCGCCCTTTCTCGCCCTACAAAGCCCTTTCTCGCCCTTTCTCGCCCTTTCTCTCCCTACATCGCCCTATCTCGCCCTTTCTCGCCCTTTCTAGCCCTACAACGCTCTTTCTCGCCCTTTCTCTCCCAACATCGTCCTTTCTCGCCCGGTCTCGTCCTTTCTTGCCCTACAACGCCCTTTCTCGCCCTTTCTCTCCCTACAACACCCTTTCTCGGCTTTCTCACCCTTTCTCGCAATATAGCGCCCTTTCTCGCCCTTTCAAGCCCTTTCTCGCCCTACAATGCCCTTTCTCGCCATTTCTTACCCTACAACGCCCTAGAACGCCCTACAGCACCCTTTCTCGCCCTACAACGCCCTTTCTCGCCCTAGAACGCCCTTTCTCGCCCTAGAACGCCCTACAACACTCTTTCTCGCCCTACAACGCCCTTTCTCACCCTACAACGCCCTTTCTCACCCTTTCTTACCCTGTAACGCCCTTTCTTGCCCTTTCTTACCCTACAACGCCCTTTCTCGCACTAGAAGTCCCTGTCTCACCCTTTCTCACCCTACAACGCCCTTTCTCGCCCTACAACGCCCTACAACACCCTACAACGCCCTTTCTCGCCCTTTCTCGTCCTTTCTCACCCTACAACGCCCTTTCTCGCCCTTTCTCGCCCTTTCTCGCCCTACAACACTCTTTGTCGCCTTTCTCACCCTTTCTCGCCCTACAACGCCCTTTCTTGACCTTTCTCGCCCTACAACACCCTTTCTCGCCTTTCTCAACCTTTCTCGCCATACAACGCCCTTTCTCGCCCTTTCTCACCCTATACCGCTCTTTCTCGCCCTTTCTCGCCCTTTCTGGACCTACAACGCCCTATCTCGCCCTACAACACACTTTCTCGGCTTTCTCACCCTTTCTCGCCCTACAGCGCCCTTTCTCTCCCTAAAACGCCATTTCTCGCCCTACAACACCCTACAACGCCCTTTCTTACCCTACAACGCCCTTTCTCGCCCTACAATGCTCTTTCTCGCCATTTCTTACCCTACAACGCCCTACAGCGCCCTTTCTCGCCCTACAACGCCCTTTCTCGCCCTAGAACGCCCTTTCTCGCCCTTTCTCGCCCTACAACACCCTTTTTCGCCCTTTCTCGCCCTACAACGCCCTTTCTTGAACTTTCTCGCCCTTTCTCGCCCTACAAAGCCCTTTCTCGCCCTTTCTCGCCCTTTCTCTCCCTACATCGCCCTATCTCGCCCTTTCTCGCCCTTTCTAGCCCTACAACGCTCTTTCTCGCCCTTTCTCTCCCAACATCGTCCTTTCTCGCCCGGTCTCGTCCTTTCTTGCCCTACAAAGCTCTATCTCGCCCTTTCTCGCCCTACAACGCTCTTTCTCGCCCTTTCTCGCCCTACAACGCCCTTTTTCGGCCTTTCTCGCCCTACAAAGCCCTTTCTCGCCCTACAACGCCCTTTCTCGCCCTACAACGCTCTCTCTCGCCCTTTAGCGCCCTTTCTCGTCCTTTCTCGCCCTTCCGCGCCCTACAAAAACCTTTCTCGCCTTTCTCACCCTTTCTCGCCCTTTCTTGTCCTTTCTCGCCCTACAGTGCCCTTTCTCGCCCTATAACGCCCTTTCTCGCCCTACAACGCCCTTTCTCGCCCTACAACGCCTTTTCTCGCCCTTTCTCGCCCTCTCTCGCCCTTTCTCGCCCTACAACACCCTTTCTTGCCTTTCTCACCCTTGCTCGCCCTAGAGCACCCTTTCTCGCCCTACAACGCCCTTTCTTGCCCTTTCTCGCTCTACAACACCCTTTTTCGCCCTTTCTCACCCTACAGCACCCTTTCTCGCCCTTTCTCGCCCTAAATCGCCTTTTCTCGTCCTACAATGCCCTTTCTCGCCCTTTTTTACCCTACAACGCAATTTCTCGCCCTTTCTCGCCCTTTCTTGCCCTTTCTCGACCTTTCTCACCCTACAACGCCCTTTCTCGCCCTTTATCGCCCTTTCTCGCCCTACATCGCCCTTTCTCGCCCTTTTTCATCCTTTCTCGCCCTACCACGCTCTTTCTCACCCTTTCTCGCCCTACAACGCTCTTTCTCGCCCTTTCTAGCCCTACAACTCCCTTTTTCGCCCTTTCTCGCCCTTTCTGGGCCTACAACGCCCTTTCTCGCCCTAAAACGCCCTTTCTCGCCCTACAACGGCCTTTCTCGCGCTTTCTCACCCTAAAACGCCCTTTCACGCCCTACATCGCCCTACAACGCCCTACAACGCCCTTTCTCGCCCTTTCTCGCCCTACAGCGCCCTTTCTCGCCCTTTCTCGCCCTACAACACCCTTTCTCACCCTTTCTCGCACTACAGCGCACTTTCTCCCCCTTTCTCGCCCTTTCTCGACCTACAGCGCCTTTTCTCACCCTACAACGCCCATTCTCGCCCTAAAACGCCCTTTCTCGCCCTTTCTGGGCCTAAAACGCCCTTTCTCTCCCTTTCTCGCCCTACAACACACTTTATCGGCTTTCTCACCCTTTCTCGCCCTACAGCGCCCTTTCTCTCCCTAAAACGCCATTTCTTGCCCTACAACACCCTACAACGCCCTTTCTTACCCTACAACGCCCTTTCTCGCCCTACAATGCTCTTTCTCGCCATTTATTACCCTACAACGCCCTACAGCGCCCTTTCTCGCCCTACAACGCCCTTTCTCGCCCTAGAACGCCCTTTCTTGCCCTTTCTCGCCCTACAACACCCTTTTTCGCCCTTTCTCGCCCTACAACGCGCTTTCTTGAACTTTCTCGCCCTTTCTCGCCCTACAAAGCCCTTTCTCGCCCTTTCTCTCCCTACATCGCCCTATCTCACCCTTTCTCGCCCTTTCTAGCCCTACAACGCTCTTTCTCGCCCTTTCTCTCCCAACATCGTCCTTTCTCGCCCGGTCTCGCCCTTTCTCACCCTACAACGCTCTTTCTCGCCCTTTCTCGCCCTACAACGCCCTTTTTCGGCCTTTCTCGCCCTACAACGCCCTTTCTCGCCCTATCTCGCCCTTTCTCGCCCTTTCTAGCCCTACAATGCTCTTTCTCGCCCTTTCTCTCCCAACATCGTCCTTTCTCGCCCGGTCTCGTCCTTTCTCGCCCTACAAAGCTCTATCTCGCCCTTTCTCGCCCTACAACGCTCTTTCTCGCCCTTTCTCGCCCTTTCTCGCCCTACAACGCCCTTTTTCGGCCTTTCTCGCCCTAAAACTCCCTACAACGCCCTACAACGCCCTTTCTCGCCTTTTAGCGCCCTTTCCCGCCCTACAATGCTCTTTCTCGCCCTTTAGCGCCCTTTCTCGCCCTTTCTCGCCCTACAAAAACCTTTCTCGCCTTTCTCACCCTTTCTCGCCCTTTCTCGCCCTTTCTTGTCCTTTCTCGCCCCACAGCGCCCTTTCTCGCCCTACAACGCCCTTTCTCGCCCTACAACGCCCTTTCTCGCCCTACAACGCCTTTTCTCGCCCTTTCTCGCCCTACAACACCCTTTCTCGCCTTTCTCACCCTTTCTCGCCCTAGAGCACCCTTTCTCGCCCTACAATGCCCTTTCTCGCCCTACAACACCCTTTCTTGCCCTTTCTCGCCCTTGCAACACCCTTTTTTCGCCCTTTCTCACCTACAGCACCCTTTCTCGCCCTTTCTCACCCTAAAACGCCTTTTCTCGCCCTACAATGCCCTTTCTCGCCCTTTCTTACCCTACAACGCAATT
The DNA here is from genome assembly GCF_046119375.1 of Phyllobates terribilis. Taxonomy (NCBI): domain Eukaryota; kingdom Metazoa; phylum Chordata; class Amphibia; order Anura; family Dendrobatidae; genus Phyllobates; species Phyllobates terribilis. Next base: position 9,998 of record NW_027364027.1, on the reverse strand, counting down.
TCTCGCCCTTTCTCGACCTTTTCTCACCCTACAACGCCCCTTTCTCGCCCTTTATCGCCCTTTCTCGCCCTACATCGCCCTTTCTCGCCCTTTTTCATCGTTTCTCGCGCTACAACGCTCTTTCTCACCCTTTCTCGCCCTACAAACGCTCTTCTCGCCCTTTCTCGCCCTACAACTCCCTTTTTCGCCCTTTCGCCCTTTCTGGGCCTACAACGCCCTTTCTCGCCCTAAAACGACCTTTCTCGCCCTACAACGGCCTTTCCCGCCCTTTCTTACCCTAAAATGCCCTTTCACACCCTACATCGCCCTACAACGCCCTTTCTCGCCCTTTAGCGCCCTTTCTCGCCCTACAACACCCTTTCTCGCCCTACAACGCCCTTTCTCGCCCTTTCATGCCCTTTCTCGCCCTACAACACCCTTACTCGCATTTCTCACCCTTTCTCGCCCTTTCTTTCCCTTTCTCTCCCTACAACGCCCTTTCTCGCCCTAAAACACACTTTCTCGCCCTACAACGCCCTTTCTCCCCCTTTCTTACCCTACAACGCCCTTTCTCGCCCTGCAACACCCTACAACGCCCTACAACGCCCTTTCTCATTCTTTCTCGCCCAACAACGATCTTTCTCGCCCTTTCTCGCCCTACAACGCCCTTTTTCGCCCTTTCTCGCCCTTTCTGGGCCTACAACGCCCTTTCTCGCCCTTTGTCGCCCTACAACACCCTTTCTCGGCTTTCTCACCCTTTCTCGCAATATAGCGCACTTTCTCGCGCTTTCTCGCCCTAAAACGCCCTTTCTCGCCCTACAATGCCCTTTTTCGCCATTTCTTACCCTACAACGCCCTACAACGCCCTACAGCACCCTTTCTCGCCCTACAATGCCCTTTCTCGCCCTAAAACGCCATTTCTCGCCCTACAACGCCCTTTCTAGCCCTTTCTTACCCTACAATGCCCTTTCTCGCCCTACAACGCCCTTTCTCGCCCTTTCTCTCCCTACAACACCCTTTCTCGGCTTTCTCACCCTTTCTCGCAATATAGCGCCCTTTCTCGCCTTTCAAGCCCTTTCTCGCCCTACAATGCCCTTTCTCGCCATTTCTTACCCTACAACGCCCTAGAACGCCCTACAGCACCCTTTCTCGTCCTACAACGCCCTTTCTCGCCCTAGAACGCCCTTTCTCGCCCTAGAACGCCCTACAACACTCTTTCTCGCCCTACAACGCCCTTTCTCACCCTACAACGCCCTTTCTCACCCTTTCTTACGCTGTAACGCCCTTTCTTGCCCTTTCTTACCCTACAACGCCCTTTCTCGCACTAGAAGTCCCTGTCTCACCCTTTCTCACCCTACAACGCCCTTTCTCGCCCTTTCTCGTCCTTTCTCACCCTACAACGCCCTTTCTCGCCCTTTTCTCGCCCTTTCTCGCCCTGCAACACTCTTTGTCGCCTTTCTCACCCTTTCTCGCCCTACAACGCCCTTTCTTGACCTTTCTCGCCCTACAACACCCTTTCTCGCCTTTCTCAACCTTTCTCGCCATACAACGCCCTTTCTCGCCCTTTCTCACCCTATACCGCTCTTTCTCGCCCTTTCTCGCCCTTTCTGGACCTACAATGCCCTATCTCGCCCTACAACACACTTTCTCGGCTTTCTCACCCTTTCTCGCCCTACAGCCGCCCTTTCTCTCCCTAAAACTCCATTTCTCGCCCTACAACACCCTACAACGCCCTTTCTTACCCTACAACGCCCTTTCTCGCCCTACAATGCTCTTTCTCGCCATTTCTTACCCTACAACGCCCTACAGCGCCCTTTCTCGCCCTACAACGCCCTTTCTCGCCCTAGAACGCCCTTTCTCGCCCTTTCTCGCCCTACAACACCCTTTTTCGCCCTTTCTCGCCCTACAACGCCCTTTCTTGAACTTTCTCGCCCTTTCTCGCCCTACAAAGCCCTTTCTCGCCCTTTCTCGACCTTTCTCTCCCTACATCGCCCTATCTCGCCCTTTCTCGCCCTTTCTAGCCCTACAACGCTCTTTCTCGCCCTTTCTCTCCCAACATCGTCCTTTTCCTCGCCTGGTCTCGTCCTTTCTTGCCCTACAAAGCTCTATCTCGCCCCTTTCTCGCGCTCTTTCTCGCCCTTTCTCGCCCTACAACGCCCTTTTTCGGCCTTTCTCGCCCTGCAACGCCCTTTCTCGCCCTACAACGCCTTTTCTCGCCCTTTCTCGCCCTACAACACCCTTTCTCGCCTTTCTCACCCTTTCTCGCCCTAGAGCACCCTTTCTCGCCCTACAATGCCCTTTCTCTCCCTACAACACCCTTTCTTGCCCTTTCTCGCCCTGCAACACCCTTTTTCGCCCTTTCTCACCCTACAGCACCCTTTCTCGCCCTTTCTCGCCCTAAAACGCCTTTTCTCGCCCTACAACGCCCTTTCTCGCCCTTTCTTACCCTACAACGCAATTTCTCGCCCTTTCTCGACCTTTCTCACCCTACAACGCCCTTTCTCGCCCTTTATCGCCCTTTCTCGCCCTACATCGCCCTTTCTCGCCCTTTTTCATCCCTTTCTCGCCTACAACGCTCTTTCTCACCCTTTCTCGCCCTACAATGCTCTTTCTCGCCCTTTCTCGCCCTACAACTCCCTTTCTCGCCCTTTATCGCCCTTTCTCGCCCTACATCGCCCTTTCTCGCCCTTTTTCATCCTTTCTCGCCCTACAACGCTCTTTCTCACCCTTTCTCGCCCTACAACGCTCTTTCTCACCCTTTCTCGCCCTACAACGCTCTTTCTCACCCTTTCTCGCCCTACAACGCCCTTTCTCCCCTTTCTTACCCTACAACGCCCTTTCTCGCCCTGCAACACCCTACAACGCCCTACAACGCCCTTTCTCATTCTTTCTCGCCCAACAACGCTCTTTCTCGCCCTTTCTCGCCCTACAACGCCCTTTTTCGCCCTTTCTCGCCCTTTCTGGGCCTACAACGCCCTTTCTCGCCCTTTGTCGCCCTACAACACCCTTTCTCGGCTTTCTCACCCTTTCTCGCAATATAGCGCCCTTTCTCGCGCTTTCTCGCCCTAAAACGCCCTTTCTCGCCCTACAATGCCCTTTTTCGCCATTTCTTACCCTACAACGCAATTTCTCGCCCTTTCTCGCCCTTTCTTGTCCTTTCTCGACCTTTCTCACCCTACCACGCTCTTTCTCACCCTTTCTCGCCCTACAACGCTCTTTCTCGCCCTTTCTAGCCCTACAACTCCCTTTTTCGCCCTTTCTCGCCCTTTCTGGGCCTACAACGCCCTTTCTCGCCCTAAAACGCCCTTTCTCGCCCTACAACGGCCTTTCTCGCCCTTTCTTACCCTAAAACGCCCTTTCACGCCCTACATCGCCCTACAACGCTCTTTCTCGCCCTACAGCGCCCTTTCTCGCCCTTTCTCGCCCTACAACACCCTTTCTCACACTTTCTCGCACTACAGCGCACTTTCTCCCCCTTTCTCGCCCTTTCTCGACCTCCAGCGCCTTTTCTCACCCTACAACGCCCATTCTCGCCCTAAAACGCCCTTTCTCGCCCTTTCTGGGCGTAAAACGCCCTTTCTCTCCCTTTCTCGCCCTACAACACCCTTTCTCGGCTTTCTCACCCTTTCTCGCAATATAACGCCTTTTCTCGCCCTTTCTCGCCCGAAAACGCCCTAAAACGCCCTAAAACGCCCTACAATACCCTTTCTCGCCCTACAGTGCCCTTTCTCGCCCTACAACGCCCTTTCTCGCCCTTTCTCGCCCTAAAACGCCCTTTCTCGCCCTACAACGCCCTTTCTCGCCCTTTCTCGCCCTTTCTCGCCCTACAGTGCTATTTCTCGCCCTACAACGCGCTATCTCGCCCTAAAACGCCCTTTCTCGCCCTACAATGCCCTTTCTCGCCCTTTCTTACCCTACAACGCCCTTTCTCGCCCTACGACGCCCTACAACGCCCTTTCTCGCCCTTTTTCGCTCTACAACACCCTTTCTCGCCTTTCTCACCCTTTCACGCCCTAGAGCGCCTTTTCTCGCCCTTTCTCGCCCTACAGCGCCCTACAGCGCCCTTTCTCGCCCTACAACGCCCTTTCTCGCCCTAGAGCGCCCTTTCTCACCCTACAACGCCCTTTCTCGCCCTTTCCCGCCCTTTCTCGCCCTAAAACGCCCTTTCTCGCCCTAAAACGCTCTTTCTCGCCCTACAACGCCATTTCTCGCCCTACAGCGCCCTTTCTCGCCCTACAACGCCCTACAATGCCCTTTATCGCCCTACAACGCCCTACAACGGCCTTTCTCGCCCTTTAGCGCCCTTTCTCGCACTACAACACCCTTTCTCGCCCTACAACGCCCTTTCTCGCCCTTTCTTGCCCTTTCTCGCCCTACAAACACCCTTTCTCACCTTTCTCACCCTTTCTCGCTCTACAGCGCACTTTCTCGCCCTTTCTCGCCCTACAACACCCTTTCTCGCCCTACAACGCCCTTTCTCGCCCTTTCTTGCCCTTTCTCGCCCTACAACGCCCTTTCTCGCCCTAAAACGCCCTTTCTCGCCCTACAATGCCCTACAACGCCCTTTCTCGCCCTACAACGCCCTTTCTCGCCCTTTCTCATTATTTCTCGCCCAACAACGCTCTTTCTCGCCCTTTCTCTCCCTGCAACGCCCTTTTTCTCCCTTTTTGGCCCTTTCTGGGCCTACAACGCCCTTTCTCGCCCTTTGTCGCCCTACAACACCCTTTCTCGGCTTTCTCACCCTCTCTCGCAATATAGCGCCCTTTCTAGCCCTTTCTCGCCCTAAAACGCCGTTTCTCGCCCTACAATGACCTTTCTCGCCATTTCTTACCCTACGATGCCCTACAACGCCCTACAGCACCCTTTCTCGCCCTACAACGCCCTTTCTCGCCCTATAACGCACTTTCTCGTCATACAACACCCTTTCTCGGCTTTCTCACCCTCTCTCGCAATATAGCGCCCTTTCTCGCCCTACAACGCCCTTTCTCGCCCTACAACGCCCTTTCTTGCACTTTCTCGCCCTTTCTCGCCCTACAAACCCCTTTCTCGCCCTTTCTCTCCCTACATCGACCTATCTCGCCCTTTCTCGCCCTTTCTAGCCCTACAACGCCCTTTCTTGCACTTTCTCGCCCTTTCTCGCCCTACAAACCCCTTTCTCGCCCTTTCTCTCCGTACACCGCCCTTTCTCGCCCTTTCTCTCCGTACATCGCCCTTTCTCGCCCTTTCTCACCCTACAAGGCCCTACAACGCCCTTTCTCACCCTTTCTCGCCCTACAAGGCCCTATCTCACCCTACAACGCCCTTTCTCACCCTTTCCCGCCCTTTCTCGCCCTACAGCGCCCTTTCTCGTCCTAAAACGCCCTTTCTCGCCCTACAACGCCCTTTCTCGCCCTACAACGCCCTTTATCGCCCTTTCTCGCCCTACAACACCCTTTCTCGCCCTACAACGCCCTTTCTCGCCCTTTCTTGCCCTTTCTCGCCCTACAACACCCTTTCTCGCCTTTCTCACCCTTTCTCGCTCTACAGCGCACTTTCTCGCCCTTTCTCGCCCTACAACACCCTTTCTCGCCCTACAACGCCCTACAACGCCCTTTCTTGCCCTTTCTCGCCCTACAACGCCCTTTCTCGCCCTAAACGCCCTTTCTCGCCCTACAACGCCCTTTCTCGCCCTTTCTTACCCTACAACGCCCTTTCTCGCCCTTTCTCGCACTACAACGCCCTACAACGCCCTACAACGCCCTTTCTCGCCCTTTCTCATTCTTTCTCGCCCAACAACGCTCTTTCTCGCCCTTTCTCGCCCTAAAACGCCCTTTCTCGCCCTACAACGCCCTTTCTCGCCCTTTCTTACCCTACAACGCCCTTTCTCGCCCTTTCTCGCACTACAACGCCCTACAACGCCCTACAACGCCCTTTCTCGCCCTTTCTCATTCTTTCTCGCCCAACAACGCTCTTTCTCGCCCTTTCTCGCCCTAAAACGCCCTTTCTCGCCCTACAACGCCCTTTCTCGCCCTTTCTTACCCTACAACGCCCTTTCTCGCCCTTTCTCGCACTACAACGCCCTACAACGCCCTACAACGCCCTTTCTCGCCCTTTCTCATTCTTTCTCGCCCAACAACGCTCTTTCTCGCCCTTTCTCGCCCTAAAACGCCCTTTCTCGCCCTACAATGCCCTTTCTCGCCATTTCTTACCCTACAATGCCCTACAACGCCCTACAGCACCCTTTCTCGCCCTACAACGCCCTTTCTCGCCCTAAAACGCCCTTTCTCGTCCTACAACACCCTTTCTCGGCTTTCTCACCCTCTCTCGCAATATAGCGCCCTTTCTCGCCCTACAACGCCCTTTCTCGCCCTACAACGCCCTTTCTTGCACTTTCTCGCCCTTTCTCGCCCTACAAACCCCTTTCTCGCCCTTTCTCTCCCTACATCGACCTATCTCGCCCTTTCTCGCCCTTTCTAGCCCTACAACGCTCTTTCTCGCCCTTTCTCTCCGTACATCGCCCTTTCTCGCCCTTTCTCTCCGTACATCGCCCTTTCTCGCCCTTTCTCACCCTACAAGGCCCTACAACGCCCTTTCTCACCCTTTCTCGCCCTACAAGGCCCTATCTCACCCTACAACGCCCTTTCTCGCCCTTTCAAGCCCTTTCTCGCCCTACAGCGCCCTTTCTCGTCCTAAAACGCCCTTTCTCGCCCTACAACGCCCTTTCTCGCCCTACAACGCCCTTTAGCGCCCTTTCTCGCCCTACAACACCCTTTCTCGCCCTACAACGCCCTTTCTCGCCCTTTCTTGCCCTTTCTCGCCCTACAACACCCTTTCTCGCCTTTCTCACCCTTTCTCGCTCTACAGCGCACTTTCTCGCCCTTTCTCGCCCTACAACACCCTTTCTCGCCCTACAACGCCCTACAACACCCTTTCTTGCCCTTTCTTGCCCTTTCTCGCCCTACAACGCCCTTTCTCGCCCCTAAAACGCCCTTTCTCGCCCTACAACGCCCTTTCTCGCCCTTTCTTACCCTACAACGCCCTTTCTCGCCCTTTCTCGCACTACAACGCCCTACAACGCCCTTTCTCGCCCTTTCTCATTCTTTCTCGCCCAACAACGCTCTTTCTCGCCCTTTCTCGCCCTACAACGCCCTTTTTCGCCCTTTCTCGCCCTTTCTGGGCCTACAACGCCCTTTCTCGCCCTTTGTCGCCCTACAACACCCTTTCTCGGCTTTCTCACCCTTTCTCGCAATACAGGGCCCTTTCTCGCCCTTTCTTGCCCTTTCTCGCCCTACAACGCCCTTTCTCGCCCTAAAACGCCCTTTCTCGCCCTACAACGCCCTTTCTCGCCCTTTCTTCCCCTACAACGCCCTTTCTCGCCCTTTCTCGCACTACAACGCACTACAACGCCCTACAACGCCCTTTCTCGCCCTTTCTCATTCTTTCTCGCCCAACAACGCTCTTTCTCTCCCTTTCTCGCCCTACAACGCCCTTTTTCGCCCTTTCTCGCCCTAAAACGCCCTTTCTCGCCCTACAATGCCCTTTCTCGCCATTTCTTACCCTACAACGCCCTACAACGCCCTACAGCACCCTTTCTCGCCCTACAACGCCCTTTCTCGCCCTAAAACGCCCTTTCTCGCCCTACAACGCCCTTTCTCGCCCTTTCTTACCCTACAATGCCCTTTCGCGCCCTTTCTCGCCATTTCTCGAGCTACAACGACCTACAACGCCCTACAACGCCCTTTCTCATTCTTTCTCGCAATACAGCGCCCTTTCTCGCCCTACAACGCCCTTTCTCGCCCTTTCTCTCCCTGCAACACCCTTTCTCGCCCTAAAACGCCCTTTCTCGCCCTACAACGCCCTTTCTCGCCCTAAAACGCCCTTTCCCACCCTACAATGCCCTTTCTCGCCATTTCTTACCCTACAACGCCCTACAGCACCCTTTCTCGCCCTACAACGCCCTTTCTCGCCCTTTCTTGCCCTTTCTCGCCCTACAACACCCTTTCTCGCCTTTCTCACCCTTTCTCGCTCTACAGCGCTCTTTCTCGCCCTTTCTCGCCCTACAACACCCTTTCTCGCCCTACAACGCCCTACAACACCCTTTCTTGCCCTTTCTTGCCCTTTCTCGCCCTACAACGCCCTTTCTCGCCCTAAAACGCCCTTTCTCGCCCTACAACGCCCTTTCTCGCCCTTTCTTACCCTACAACGCCCTTTCTCGCCCTTTCTCGCACTACAACGCCCTACAACGCCCTTTCTCGCCCTTTCTCATTCTTTCTCGCCCAACAACGCTCTTTCTCGCCCTTTCTCGCCCTACAACGCCCTTTTTCGCCCTTTCTCGCCCTTTCTGGGCCTACAACGCCCTTTCTCGCCCTTTGTCGCCCTACAACACCCTTTCTCGGCTTTCTCACCCTTTCTCGCAATACAGGGCCCTTTCTCGCCCTTTCTTGCCCTTTCTCGCCCTACAACGCCCTTTCTCGCCCTAAAACGCCCTTTCTCGCCCTACAACGCCCTTTCTCGCCCTTTCTTCCCCTACAACGCCCTTTCTCGCCCTTTCTCGCACTACAACGCACTACAACGCCCTACAACGCCCTTTCTCGCCCTTTCTCATTCTTTCTCGCCCAACAACGCTCTTTCTCTCCCTTTCTCGCCCTACAACGCCCTTTTTCGCCCTTTCTCGCCCTAAAACGCCCTTTCTCGCCCTACAATGCCCTTTCTCGCCATTTCTTACCCTACAACGCCCTACAACGCCCTACAGCACCCTTTCTCGCCCTACAACGCCCTTTCTCGCCCTAAAACGCCCTTTCTCGCCCTACAACGCCCTTTCTCGCCCTTTCTTACCCTACAATGCCCTTTCTCGCCCTTTCTCGCCATTTCTCGAGCTACAACGACCTACAACGCCCTACAACGCCCTTTCTCATTCTTTCTCGCAATACAGCGCCCTTTCTCGCCCTACAACGCCCTTTCTCGCCCTTTCTCTCCCTGCAACACCCTTTCTCGCCCTAAAACGCCCTTTCTCGCCCTACAACGCCCTTTCTCGCCCTAAAACGCCCTTTCTCACCCTACAATGCCCTTTCTCGCCATTTCTTACCCTACAACGCCCTACAGCACCCTTTCTCGCCCTACAACACCCTTTCTCGCCCTTTCTCTCCCTACAACACCCTTTCTCGGCTTTCTCACCCTTTCTCGCAATATAGCGCCCTTTCTCGCCCTAAAACGCCCTTTCTCGCCCTACAATGCCCTTTCTCGCCATTTCTTACCCTACAACGCCCTAGAACGCCCTACAGCACCCTTTCTAGCCCTACAACACCCTTTCTCGCCCTAGAACACCCTTTCTCGCCCTAGAACGCCCTACATCACCCTTTCTCGCCCTACAACGCCCTACAACGCTCTTTCTCGCCCTTACTCGCCCTTTCTCACCCTACAACGCCCTTTCTCGCCCTTTATCGCCCTTTCTCGCCCTACATCGCCCTTTCTCGCCCTTTTTCATCCTTTCTCGCCCTACCACGCTCTTTCTCACCCTTTCTCGCCCTACAACGCTCTTTCTCCCCCTTTGTAGCCCTACAACTCCCTTTTTCGCCCTTTCTCGCCCTTTCTGGGCCTACAACGCCCTTTCTCGCCCTAAAACGCCCTTTCTCGCCCTACAACGGCCTTTCTCGCGCTTTCTCACCCTAAAACGCCCTTTCACGCCCTACATCGCCCTACAACGCCCTACAACGCCCTTTCTCGCCCTTTCTCGCCCTACAGCGCCCTTTCTCGCCCTTTCTCGCCCTACAACACCCTTTCTCACCCCTTTCTCGCCCTTTCTGGACCTACAACGCCCTATCTCGCCCTACAACACACTTTCTCGGCTTTCTCACCCTTTCTCGCCCTACAGCGCCCTTTCTCTCCCTAAAACGCCATTTCTCGCCCTACAACACCCTACAACGCCCTTTCTTACCCTACAACGCCCTTTCTCACCCTACAATGCTCTTTCTCGCCATTTCTTACCCTACAACGCCCTACAGCGCCCTTTCTCGCCCTACAACGCCCTCTCTCGCCCTAGA